>NC_090895.1:34023701-34026201 GCF_036669925.1 Montipora capricornis | reverse complement strand
GCTACTCGCCCTACTACTTGTTCTTCGGCAGGGAGCCGACACTTCCAGTGGATCATCTAATTGGGTCAGCAAGCCATACTGAAGAGTGTAAAGAATGGATCACTGAACACCAGGAGCGTTTAGAGCAGGCTTTTAGACTAACCTCAGCGAGAACAGAGAGGGAGGCACTGCGACGCCAAACCAGGAACAACCTTAAAGCCACTGATACCAGTATTCCTGTAGGGTCCAGGGTGTTCCTTAAGAATCGTGTCCAGGGTCGCAGTAAGATTCAGGATGTGTGGGATGCAACTCCCTACAAGGTTGTAAAGCGACTTGATACTGGGAACACGTATGTTGTGGTACCATTGGTAGCAACAACGGCAGAGGAGGAATTCAAAAAAACTTTACACAGGAATGACATTCTCCATGCAAAACAACTAGTGAGAGACATTGCCTTTAATGATGACAACATAGATCCCGGCAGTATGAATGCCAGTGAAAATGCAGTTGTTAGCTAAGAATACTCAGAAATAGGAGCTTAATGTCCTTGTTGTTCCTACGTGATCAAGTGAATCTAGACTTTTGTTGAGTTATTAGGTTGTCGAGGACTCCAACCTCAGCAGGGAAGCATGTGAGAGTGCATATTTCATGCGCTCACATTGGCCCTGGGGCCGAAAGGCCACACGTGCGCATACATGACATAGTGTATGGCGCGTTTATTCTGTTTAGAGTCTTGTTCGCTGTTTTGCTTTTCTTTGTACTTTTATATCGTGTCCTTAAGATGTTCAGCTGCCAGGGTCTTACTGCGTAATAAAGTGGTAATTTAGAGCAAAAGAAACCTGTGTCACAAATGAAATGGCCATGAACTGTGAATTGTCACCAGGGATCGCGTTAAGGCAGAAATCGTGCATTTTTACGCAAATAAAATCCAAAAAATGCATCATTGAAATTTCAATGCGTCCCAGGACGCATGGCACTGACTTAAATAACTCACACAACTTGCTTTGATTTGTCAGTATATTCTGTTGTTTGTAAAACTGTTGGAGCGATCTGTGATCATAATTGAAGTTCTAAGAAAAGGGGTTAAAAACATCTAAAAAGGTTAAAACTAAATTTTCGACCGCCTTCTGCGGTCTTCTTCAGAGGAATGTACTCTGCAAGTCACTGAATGCAAATATAGCAAAACTAAAGACGTCACTGTTCGTTGCTTCTAAGGGAGGAAACCAGTGATGGGTAAACCCTTGGAAAGGGTGCTCTTTCATTAACAGAGTTCTTGTCTAGGAATGAATGTAACGGCTCTAGAAAAAGCCTTTGTCGGCTGGTCGTATGCATATGCGTCAATATTAATTCCAAGTTGGTTACTCTCTTTTTCTCATAATTTAAAACAAACTCGTTTTCTCGCAGAGGGTCACCAAGATTTTGGGACCCCCAAAAAATGCTTGGGACCCCAATTTGGCCGAACATGCGGGTCCCAGGACCCAGATTGAAAAATCCTAGTGCCATCCCTGGTCACAGTAAAGAAAGCAATGGGCTTGTACACTCATAAGCCTTGTTTGTGTTAGCCGTCTGGTCTGTTGTAGCACTTGTAAGGTGCAAGGTGACTAAGGCTTTTGTAGAATGTTTTTCTGTTGACCTCTTGTTCATCTAGTTGGTGAAAATGGTTGACTTTTAGCTTTATGCCACTACTCTCGTGCATGGGGACAGGAAGTAAACTAATTCCTGTTGAAGTGTGTATTTTTCTCCTTCCAGAAATATTTCTATTGTTTATGGTTTTTGGAATCACTCATACACAGTGGTACATATGGGACTCTGTGTATGTCAACAAGATGCTCCATACCAAGCAACAGGCTCTTTTTTGATGGCACAGAACACCAAATGGTGTAAAACAAAAGATTCAAAAGAGAACAAACAAACCATAATAGCTGACAAACTACGTAATTTCATATGAGAAACAAGAAACAACTGAATAACCTAACACTCTGCCCATGTTCAATTAATTTCCAAGTTCATGGCCAGCAATGAACAGCTCTGAGAAATGTACATTATTGTTAACAGACAATTATATAAAACAGAAATGCTCTATGATTCATTTGAACTAAACAGGACCCTTTGAATTTTGCTTTTAATTTTTGAAAAATCCTTTGAGGGTTTTTTCTTTCATTTGGTGTTCTGTATCATCAAAAAAGAGCTGGTTGCTTGACATACAGAGTCCCATGTGTACCACTGTGTATGAATAAAGGCTAATTAGTTCCTATTGTTAGTGATGTTCAGTTAATTGAATTTAACAGGTGTTAAAAAACTACTGGCAAATAGAATTTATGACCCTGTAACAATGTTAAAACTATAACATTTACGTTTTGAGGTACATGTACCATGATACCAGAAGAAGCAAAGTTCATCAAATATATATATTTTTTTCTGTTCAAAAGTCTGTAAGTAGCAAGTTAACTGTAATCCTTGGCATCACTGTAAATATCTACATGTATATTAAATGTAGTAAAAATACTAATCAGAAAATATG
>NC_090895.1:34013701-34018701 GCF_036669925.1 Montipora capricornis | reverse complement strand
GTGACCAGAAAAGTTTGAAATTTTAAGCAATTGTTTCTATTTTTAACATTTTACTTGTACGCAACCAAGAACAAGATTTCCTTATGAAAACACCCACTTTGATTAAATTTGTAAAAACTAAAACAAAAGCTATACCATGTTCTCACTTAGTTTTTTACACTAAACAATACAGTGTTGTTTGGTCAGCGTGCAACAAAAAGGCGAAGTTGCAAAGGAGCGACGTTCCGAGAACGTTGTTGACAATTCCAGTCACCCCACCAAAAAAAACATGTTTTGTTTGCGCCAAGTTTGCTCAAAATAAGGGCAAGACGCTTTGTTCTTTGCTTTTATTAACACAACTATTTCGAACAAGAAATAAAGAACGCAGTATTTTTCGCTTAGTTTACTAAGGTTTCTAGATCATATGTACTTGTGCGTACTTGAAAAAATGACCACGCTACGCGCCTGCTGTACCATCCAAATTAATAATTAGTTGTCCATCTGTTGAGAACGTGAAAGTCAGCTGGACCGTTTTATATAAAACAACAACAAAACAGTCCCCCTAGAAGAGAATGCTAATTTTAAATAAGCAATACATTTGGTTGAACTAGCAATATTTCCCACACCTTAAAGGAGCCAGCAGGAGAAAGTCCATTTTAAACAGTGTTCCGTAGCGCTGTTTTGTTTTTTTTTCTGTACTCAGGCAGACCTCTTGCAGCCCGAAGCACGATATCATTGCTTCTAAGCCATTGTAACCCTTCTAACCATGGCTCGAGTCTTCTTGATGCTTATTCCTTACCATTTTGATCTCTTTAAAGGTGTGTTTTGGTTCTAAGTACAGAATTTTGCATCTAGAAGAAAACCACGATACAAGACGCCATATTTATTTTCGATGTTGCTATTAAAAAATCCTCTCCCCTACGCCTAGAATATGCGAAGGCCCAAAGAAACCGATGGGGAGTGAGCAGGAAGCAATTTCTTAGCATTTTCAAAGGGGCCACAGAAGCGGAAACACAAACAAGGAAACCTGGTTATGTGACATGTCACGTTCAAAATAGCGGAAAAAGATCATTGTAGCTCGAATCCTGGCTGGAATCCTGGCTAGGATCCTAGCTCGGATCCTGGCTCGGATCCTGGCTCGGATCCTAGGATCTCTCGGATTGTTTTTGTGTATAAAGTATTTATGAGTTTAATAGTAATATTGTAAGTTCTCATTTCATTGCAGGAAGTGGTAAAAAGCAGAAGTTGTTAATCATTATTTTTTTTGTTGGTTTCAGATGCAGTAGATTGTGAATATATAGAAACGGAAAGCTCAGATACAGCTCTTCTCACAGTTGCATATGTCATGGCCGGTGTGTGTGGACTGTGCCTTGTGCCAATTTTTGTTCTCTTGGGACAAGCCAGTTTCAAAAGACATAGACGTAGACAACACCAGCAGATAACTCAAGCTGAATTGTCACCAACCGACCAAGCACGGCTGAGAAATGACTTTTACAATGGTTAACACCATTTGACTTTCATGAAGACACTAGTGATCCTATTGAGAAGTCAGGTTCAATTGAAGTCAATAATGGCTGAAGACAGATTAGAAATAGTTCGAGTTAGCATTGTGTGCCTCATAACTAGGTAAAAGGATCAACTGTGGATGACAAATTTCTGTTTGTTGCTCACAGTAATTTTCACAGCAAACACACAGAAATTGGAATTTCAATATTCTGTAAATGGCAGTCATAGAAGGGCCGTAAGTGTAAATTGTACAAATAAATTTTTCTGTTCTTTTATTGAAGAAGTAATCAATAATAGTAAATTATTATTGTTATTGTCAATAGGTTGTAAAAAGACAATTTATTGTCGTTAGTTTCATTCTGTTGTCCTTTATTGGCCTGCGTAGTTATGTTCTGCTGGCTTTCTTAGCTCTTAAACAATATGAAACAATTTTACTTGGTGGTATTTTGAGCAGGTTTTATGCCATTTTTAACTTTCAAAGGCACAATTATTGCTAACTCCAACAGCTTAAAATAATATGCATCTTTTGACAAACAGGTAAACTGACCTGATAGATTTTACAGATACCCATAGGTAGTACACAAAAAATAGAGAACCAGGCTGTGTGACATGCAGTTTCAGAGCAGATAAAGACCCACAAACAGGATTTTTGGGGGCTTTTTTTTTGTGAAAAATGGGGTGACAGCTCTTCCTTCCCTCTCTAGTTTGTTGCTTTTGGCCCAGTTTTCATTACTGTGCACACAAAATTATTTGCTGCACTATGAGTATATGATAATTTTATGAATTTTCTGAAGTGTAATATAGCAAAATTTTCAACATTCATGTAAACATTCTGTAATGTATTATCCTGCCATCTTGCCAAGTTTTAGCATTGCTACAGTATGGGTTCTTAATTGGTGGCACTCGAAACAGTGTATTCTGTACTAAGGGAAACAAAAATGGTCCGATCCTGATCAATGCTTATGTCATTGGTGAATTTTTGTACAAACTTCACAAGGAAGAATAGTTAAGTAATATTTTCTTTGTACAGTGTAGTCATGAGCTGTAAAAAAAAGTAGGTTAATTGTGACTACATAACACTGAAAATATCTTGCTGGCAAGAGGTTTTTATATTTTGTGGGTGAGACACTGAAATAAAACGTATGTCATGATTGCATTGCCTGTTTCTTTCCACTGTTGTTATAAGTTATGGAGTCATTCTTCCTATTTTCGTACGTGTAGTTCAAAGCGAAAAATGCCAGTTTTTAATTAAATTTTTACCTTTGCATTACCTTAAGTATGGGTGATAACCTTTTAGGAGAGTCATGAAAATCTAAGTTTCCATTGACACAATGCCATCTTTGACACAGATTCAATTACATGCTAACTTTCTATTTAACTTATTCATAGCCCTTAGAATTTTCTTACTTCCAGTTATTTTCATTTCAAGTACTTTACTATTATTTTATTTTAAACTTTTATTCACTTTGAAGATGGGAGATGTATCTGTCAACACATGTCTGGGATGAGTGTCATGTCTTTTCAAAACTTAGTAAGTTATCTTCCCTGCTGTTGTCCAAAACAGCAATACTTTATTGTGTCCCATAATTTGTTTTAATTTTTTTTCCTGCATGAATACTACCGGTAATTTATTTATGGCTCAAGTAGGAACTGAGAAAAATAGTAAACAGGGTGGTACAGAAAAGCCCTCTTGGAGAAGGGGTACTTGTTTCTTCGAAAAAAAAAATTTTTTTGAAGGTTTTTGTGTTGACAGGATGCCACTACTTTAATGGCCCTTGGGAATGGTTCAGCAGACAAAAGACAAAAACACAAAACATTAATAGGCTTTGTTATATACCTAGACTTTCACTCAACAAAACAAGCACTGTGATTTATTTATTTATTTATTTAATCGCTTCCACCATAATTACAAGACTAACTAAAGATAAAAATGCATTTAAACAAGTAACACGTCCTAGAGATGCTGTTGAGGGACACACAACAGAGTGAGGCTCCAAATTAAGTGTGCCCTTAAGAGACATACACTAAGGCAGGCTTTACAAACATTTAAGACATTATGAAAAATATAAAATATGAGAAATGTAAAAATCTTATCCCGCAAAAAGACTCAATAGCAGCAGTTTCCAGCTAATAGAAGATTACGTGACCTGCTGCATTTGCAGTAGATTGACTTCCAGGTGTTAAAGTTAGTGATGTCATAATTTGTTCAAAAAGCAGCAGAACAACGTTGCAATACATGAGATTTAATTAAACTGATTAAAGGAAGTAAAAGTGGGAGTAGATTCAGGTAAAGTATTCCAGAGTTTAGCAATACGGTTAAAGTGTCGTGTACCCTTGATCAAATTCAAATGTAACCCGACCAGGATACAATTCCACAGTTGTGGCCCGTGCAGGATGTCTTGCTGCAAATGTTGAAGGGAAAGTCTAAATATAGAACAAAGCACTTAATGTCTGGTTCCTCGGGAAACTAGTTCGTTTTGTTTTCCCTCGAGTACTGATGTTTCCCTGAGATGGGAAAACAAAACTGTTTCCCTTGGGATCGTACCCTTAGTGTACAGTAACACCTTAGTACAATAGCAGTTGCTGCACCCAAAAGCAATCCAATGAAACTAGAGGTAAAGAGCTGCGCAGTATCTGAGAAGTGGCCCTTGTTATTTGACATTTTTCAAACAGGTATGTACATTCAACTTTCTGGAACAGTCGTGAAACTAAGTTAGATCACTACAATCAGTTTCATTTACTGGTAATTTAACATTACAAGGACCAGTTCTAATGAGGTTTTGAATGGACCTAGATGTTTTTAATTAAGACATAATGTTGTGTACTTCCTTATTAAAACCAAACACTGACAGTTTTAGATAAAATTTGAACAATTGACTACAGTGTTACATTCAGCTACCTGCTCGAGTCAAATAATGGTAATTTGAATGCTTCTATACTGGACATATAAAAATCAGGAATGGAGTTCCTATCATTAGAATCACTTGAGGCTTGACACTTCTCCACATCTTCAAGTGATGAAATTCCAGTCAGCACAAGAACTGTCTTCAATCCACAGTTGTTGCCAAACAAGATGTCAGTGTTAAGTCTAAATGATGGGTTACATTAAATGAAAATTAATTCAGCTCATAGGTGAGGAAACTGAGGGCTGATGGGTTTTTATGAAAGAAGTGTCTCACATTTCACCACTGATGAATTCGGACGCATGCCACAAACCATCTTATACCAAGGAAACTAATACAATATTTCTTCTACAGGGGCAATGAGGACTGGAAAATAAGAAAATTCTGCATGCTAGCCAAGGTGGTTGACAAGGAAGAACTGTGACACAGTTGTTTCAATAATTACTAACAACTGATGAAAGCATCAACTACTTCACTAAGAGAAGCCAAGTACTTTTTTTTTCCTAAATTAAAGTACTTAATTAAAGACAGGTTCTTTCAAAACTAAGACAATGACAATATGAAGTGTTCTATAAAGGGCTGCAGGGATGGCGCAGTGGTGAGAGCACTTGC
>NC_090895.1:34006201-34008701 GCF_036669925.1 Montipora capricornis | reverse complement strand
TTCTTCTGCTTCTGACTTGAACAATGCAGTTTTCACTGGATCGTAAGCGACAAGAGTCATAAGCGGAATCGGTATTTTGTGTATCGCTCTGCGCTTCTGTTTACGACTCTGACTCCGACTCCGTTGCTGGTGAAAACCAGCCTTAAGATGTATTTTTCATCTCTTTTGTCTCCAAATAACTCTAGTTGGATAAATGTACTTTGAGGAAGCCCGAAAAATTTGTGGATAGGGCTGACTTGACAACTCATTTCATCACATTTCATCTTCTACGAAACTTTGTCTCACGATCTTTTTCTCCTAAATTGAGATGGAAAAAAAAGATTGGTTATGTAACCGGACCCCGACCCCGTCCCTCTCTCTCTCATTAACTAGCGATAATGAACAAAACACTGACCCTTCCAGTAAGTTAATATGGCAATAGCGACACAATGAATCTCTTTCAAATTGTTTTTTATACACAAAGACGTAATAGAAGTTTCCTCCCAAAGCCACTCTTACCAATTTTCGAAGCTCTTGCAAAACCTCAACCGCCCCATCAATGACTCCTACCTCATTCCAAAGGACCCCTATATCAACACGAAATTAAAATCTTTGCTATCTTTCGTAAGTGTCAACGGAAGAGTCCTATATAATATAATTGACTTTTTAATTACCGTCGCAGTCGAAGATGAAGGTATCCATACAATCAACAAATTTGTTCAATTCTTCACCTTCCAGAAGTTTACAAGACTTATCCGCCATGTTTTTCTTTGGATTGCATCTTTATGTATGATGAATATATGATGAACCATCATCTTTACCAATCTTTACCACACACAGAGTAACTCGGACAAAAGTGGACGTTCATCGCCAGTGCTACAAGATGGCGGGAGGGGAACGAAAATGGAGAAAAACAATTTTGAGAAAACTCGAAGTAAGAGATCGCGTCGAGAGTCACTACTTTAAAGATATCATAAGAGAGCGTAAGTAAATTTCCTTATCTTTTCTGTTTGAGCGCATTGAACCGTGCATGTAGATTTCATTGAATGTTCTCTTCGCGTAATCTGGCTCGAAGAAGCGCAACAAAACATCATACAGATTTCCATAACCTTCCCAACTGACTGTGCTAATCAGATTGATGGGAAGCAAAGAGACTAATACCTATTTTAGACTTTCTCAGCGTTAAGGTTAGATTCATGTATTTGTGAAGACATTTTCATTTAACTGGCGGAAAAAAAGTACATACAATATATCCTTGAAACTCCTTTGATTTATAATTATGAAGTTGTACGATTCATTTCAGTCTCTAGATCGAATCCCTTTCAAATGCTCATGCGGAATAAATCTGTACTTTATGTTACTAAAGACCAACAGACTGGAAAGCAAGTTTTCCGTGAACCATGTTGGAAAATGCAAGATGTCATGAAATCAGTCAAAACATTCTCGGGAAAACTGAAAGATCTAAAGAAACAAGACAAACTCAAAGATTAGTTTTCGAGTTATGGAACACAATCTACATGTAAAGGCACAAAGATTTATTCCCTATTTTTTTATGCAAAGCGGAATAACAGCAATGGGATACTTTCATTATACAATTTTATATTGCTAAGGCAACCATCCGGGGAATTTTAAGCCTGCCATAAACCAAACATATTTAATTACCACTCATCATGAGTAAGGCCACTTATGTTTTTATTTGACCCACCTTCAGCCTCAGACGAACAAAAAAAATAGTTAGAACACTCTGTGGCTTAAACACTGACTGGTGCTATATGTGCTTAAAAATATCAGCCTCATCTTACCTTTCTGATATGTGCTTCAAAGACCTAATCCAGTGTGCTATAAACATTTGGGGAGCAATACTCGTACAGGGAAAAGGAAAGGAAAGGAAAGGAACTGTATTTAAATGTCTAGTCGTTCTAGCCCTGGAGCACTAATTGGGGACACTGTAAACTGAAATTAACAATTAATGCAAATCAGGTCAAATGTTTGTTTTTGAGGAGAGGGGAAACTGGAGTAGAGAACCAACAAGCTCAACCCATATGTGACGCTGAGTCTGGGAATCAAACCTGGGCTATGTTGGTGGGAGGCGAGTGCTCTCACCACTGCGCCATCCCTCTGCACCTCAAAATGAAAGCAGCAAGCCAGCCTCTGAGAGATATGTTAATAATTATTGGTCAAATGTCCAGCTTTGTCTGGTTTTTGACCCTCCTATCTGGAGCAGTGAAAAAGCAATTTGTTATACAAATTAGTGGTATTATTTCTTTGTACTGGAACTAGAAATCTCTGTTAAAAACAAAAAAAGTATACGAATGTCAAATTGAAATATAGTTCATATCAGTAAACATGCAATTCAGCTTTTTATTCCTAATATTGAAGCAATATTAGACATATCAGAAAGTCCTTCGCACAAGAGGCTACCCAGGTGCTATCCATGCTCTGGTAACTGGGTACTTAGATTAACCCATTGATTCCCAGGGGTTCCCCATTGACGAGTAAAATAGTCTGGCGTTAGACAGAG
>NC_090895.1:33996201-34001201 GCF_036669925.1 Montipora capricornis | reverse complement strand
TTAATTTACCTTTGTTTCCATTGACAAGCTGTGATCCAAAGTGATTGTTTGCGATTCGGTTTACAGTGGTGAAAACTAAAAGAAAATTATATAAACTTCAGCTCGAAAATAAAAAATAAATGAAATCAGTCAACTGGGGAAAAAACATTTGGTGACCCAAAAAAATTACCAACTCATCTTGTAACAGTGTAAAACAGAAATATTTTTCTTTTCATTTTATATTATTAGAAAAAGTGGTTTTCAATTGAGTGTCAAAAGTAATTAGTGAATTGCTTTGGTTTTTGACTTGATAATGACGCTTTGCATTTTTGACTTGATAATGACGTTACGGTAACATTGAAACATCGTCAATTTTTATTGAACTTTTTAGCTTTTCAGATCTTAGAATATTGTTAAGAAATGTTCTATTGTCAAATGCTTGGTTTTGCATTGCTTTACTCAGGGATTGGTTTAAAGTTCTCATGCCACTTTTTTGATCAATCGATCAAAACTGGTCGTGGTTTGCGCATGCACATTTTCCCGCGCTTTGTGTCGGCTACATGTAATAACTTCAAGTTTTGATTGGTTTACTGGATTGTCTCCATCCTTTTTGATAGGCTGCAGTAATAATTACTTTGGTTTTGGTTTTACAACACTCGACTTAAACTTGCTCTAATAGCATGGGCAACAAATTACTCTTTAATTTTGGTGCAAAGTTTCAGGGTTAATGATGATTGAAATCATTTCTTTGATGTTTGATTCTTTCCTCTCAGTAATGTTATAAGCAAGAGATACAAATACTCTAATTGACCTTGTTTTCTATGTCCCTACTTTAACTCTGGCACATTTATGTTTATACAGATTACAAGATGGATGGCTCAAAAAGCTAAAGCTGCTGATGAAATAAATGCTCAAAATGAAAACCAGTTAAGGTACTCATAACTTTACGACAAACATTACCTAAAAAATATGCATCAATAATAATTCATAAGCCCATTGACTTACCAAATGGTCGATAATACATCATGTGCAGTGACTTTATATTGATGAAACCTCCTCCTTATTAGTATGCAGAATTTAACTGTATAAAGTTACTACATGTGGTCAACGCAGCTTGTTTTTTCTTGTATGCTAATGTTCTCATCTCACAATTTGAACCTTTGTTAGGACTCCAGAGGGACAGTCTTGAAAACTTGAAGCATGTGTTTTATCAGGGCCAAAACCACATGGCTATGCCTCATGTTTTTAAACCAGTCCTGATAAAGGCAAAGGAAGTCATAAATTTGTTTCCTACCTTTGACTCTAATTTTTTTCCTCATTTGTGTCTTTGCCTGTTGCCAAGCAACCTTCATATCTTCTTGTGGATATATCACATCATTCTCGCCATCAATGTTTGCTTTTTTGATACCTGCTGCATGAGAACCTTGATAAATTACCTCACTTACCAGGGGTTCTTGTTGTTTGCTTAATGATGGCTGTTTCAGGGGTCATAGGTTTTATTCCTGTCAGGGAGCCTGATCTCCCGTTTAGTTGTCCATGCACCAATTATTGCCCTGGAGCACTGATTGGGGACACTGTAAACTGAAATTAACAATAATAACGTAAATCAAGTCACATGTTGGTTTTTGAAGAGAGGGGAAACCGGAGTACCCGGAGAAAACCTCTTGGTGAAGAGTAGAGATTACCAACAAACTCAACCCACATGACTCTGAGTCTGGGAGTCGAACCTGGGCCACATTGGTGAGAGGTGAGTGCTCTCACCACTGCACCATCCCTGTGCCCCAATCTACTCACTTTGGGAAGTACAGGACATTAGAGGACATGGTCCTTGTCATGGTGTTTTGACCTTGTCAGGGAGTCAGGGAGTCAGGGTGGTTTAGTGGTCATCAATCGTGCCTCCCACCTCTGTGACCCAGGTTCAACTCTGGCCTCGGGTTGTATGTGGGCTGAGTTTCAGTCGATCTCAACCTGACTCTGAGGGTTTTTCTCCGGGTACTCCGGTTTTCCTCCCTCCTCAAAATCGACTCCCAGTCATTTACATCTGGCTGGGTTTGCGGTGCTCCGAGATCACACATGGATCGTATGGCGGCAGCCATGGGCGCCTTCACATGCATTCGGTCCGATCTTGTTGAGCCGGTTTGATCCTGAAAAGCCCTTGTTGGGAGCGGTCAACTGAAAGCACATTTACATTTGCAGTGTAACATGTACACTACAAATTATTTAAGTCACTGGGTGCTGTCACCACTGCGCCATCCCTCATACCTTGTACCTGCCAAACCTCATACTGTATCAACAAAGGTTGAGTTAATTTTATCAAGACCTGTTTGTAACATGCTTCATTGCCTTCCTTAGATTAAGACAACAAAAGCTTTTAAAGGATTTATCAGAAGCAGCAAAAGAACCAGTAAATATAAAGTAAGCATCATAATAAAATAATACCCTTTTATACCAGTAATTGAATTTTAATCTAAATGATCTTCATAAGTTGTTTTTACACAATGGTATTACTTTGTTTTTCCTTTTAATAGTTGTGATCATGATACACCCATGATTCCTTCCTGCGTTATTGTATCCATTCCATCATATCCCGACAAAAAGATTGTAAGTACAGTACAGTGCTGTAGAGATGTGTTTCGGTTTACTATTTCATAAAACTGGGGTTGACCTTTAAGAGTTAACATGGATAGCTTTTCATATTGTTTTATTGCAAAACACATTTGGGTGATAAGAGCTTATCTGGTATCCAGTGTTAGAATACTGTTGGTAACTTGTTAGTAAGTCTATCTTCAATCTTGAGGGCACTTTGTCAATTAAAGCCAGTGTTGTTATTTGCATACATTACAATATGTACAATACATACTGAATTGACCGCTCCCCGTAGGGGCTTTTCAGGCCCAATGAAACACAACGAAACGACAGAACAGAACAACAACAACTGTTAAGAATCCCAACTCAGGTCAATCCTCGGAGCCCCGCTGGGGGAGCATAAGGCACCGACAAACTTCTTCCATTCAGACCGGTCCTGGGCCAGCCACCACAGCTCGTTCCACGTCTTTCCAGCTGTTTTCATCTCGTCCTCGATGGTCCTTCGCCAAGTGCCGAGTGGTCTACCCCGGTGCCTCTTCCCAGGGGGCGCCCAAGACAGCGCCTCGAGCGGGTGCCGGCCTTTCTTCATGCAAAGGACATGGCCAAGCCACATCCACCGTCTTCTTTTCACCTCCAGAACGATGTTATTCACCCCTGTGCGCCTCCAGATCTCCTCATTGCACACCTTTTCTTGCCACCTGACTTTCAATATTCTCCGTAAGCATCTCCCTTTCATTCTTCCATTCAGACCGGTCCTGGGCAGCCACCGCAGCTCGTTCCACGTCTTTCCAGCTGTTTTCATCTCATCCTCGATGGTCCTCCGCCAAGTGCCGAGTGGTCTAGCCCGGTGCCTCTTCCCAGGGGGCGCCCAAGACAGCGCCTCGAGGGGGTGCCGGCCTTTCTTCATGCGAAGGACATGGCCAAGCCACGTCCACCGTCTTCTTTTCACCTCCAGAACGATGTTATTCACCCCTGTGCGCCTCCAGATCTCCTCATTGCACACCTTTTCTTGCCACCTGACTTTCAATATTCTTCGTAAGCATCTCCCTTTGAAGCCCCGAAGTTT
Source organism: Montipora capricornis (assembly GCF_036669925.1). NCBI lineage: Eukaryota > Metazoa > Cnidaria > Anthozoa > Scleractinia > Acroporidae > Montipora > Montipora capricornis. The sequence goes on along the minus strand of NC_090895.1, from coordinate 33,997,570 downwards.
GCTCGCCAACTTCTTGTTGGTTCTCCACGTCTCTGAGGCGTAGAGAAGAGTTGAACGTACGTTGGACTGGTAGATTCTGACCTTAGTTTTGGTACTGAGAGTTGTGGACTTCCAAATCTTGTTCAGTTTCTTGAACGCCTGAGCTGCGAGACCAATTCTGGAAGACACCTCTTTGTCGATGTTGCTGTCTCGGATGAAATGTAGCTCCAAGGTACTTGAAGTCTTTGACTTCCTCCAGTGGTTCGCCTTCTACCGTCACAGGTAGTCTGGACTTGTTTTTTGCCTTCATGACCTTGGTCTTTGCTGCATGAATCTTCTGCCCAACTTTCTTGGCAGTTGATGCCACCCTATCAGTCTTTTCCTGAATGTCAGTGTGCGTGTGGGCTAAGAGAGCGAGATCATCTGCGAAGTCGCTGTCCTCCAGGCGGTGAAACAATCCCCAGACCAAGCCACGGGGTTTGTCAGCAGTAGTTGTCCTCATGATGTAGTCAATTACGATGAGGAAGAGGAGCGGTGAAATGATACAGCCCTGCCGAACACCGGTCTTGACCTGGAACCACTCACTGTGTTGGCCTTCATGTCGCACACAACACAAATTGTTGGTGTACATGTCTTTGACGATGTTAATTACTTTGGGTGGGAGGCCATACAGACTCATGATGTGCCAAAGGGAAGGGTGGCTGGAGGCAAACCAGTTGGCTATTTACAAGTGCAGCTGGGAAGTTGAACCAGGGAATACCAGGATCAAATTCAACGAGTGGTCAGAGCGAGTCTTGAACCCGGGATTTCCGGATCTCAAGGCAAGCACCCTAACCACTGGGCCACACTGCATCTTAATTAAAGCAAACAAATCTTTCATGGTGTAAATTTGGTACTATCTTTCAACAGGATGCTCATGATGGTGAAGTTAATGCAGCCAGGTTCAGTTTATCAGGAAAATTTTTTGCTACTGGAGGAGCCGACAGACGAGTCAAGATCTGGGAGCAAGTAAATGGTCAGAATTAAATAGTGACAGATTATTTTTATAAAATAATAATTTTTTTGCAAGGGGCAACCACCATCATAAAAGAACTAGCTATGTCTATCAGTTGACTTTTGTGCAAATTTGTAGAGTTAGAGAACTCTTTGGAATAGCATGTTTTGTGTGGTGAAGTTTTTTTCCTCATTTTTACTTGTCTTTTTTCCTCTCCCCTCCCTCCAAATTAATGAAGTGTGATAGGTTGCTTGATATTACCCATAATAGGTATGATCATGATAACTGGGGAGCCTGCAAACAGGTGTTTCAGATGAATAGTGCTTCATTAAACGCTAAGGGATTGCGGCTCACACTGTGCGGGGAAGTGGCCTTTTTTTCAGAGTAATTACTAGG
>NC_090895.1:33968701-33991201 GCF_036669925.1 Montipora capricornis | reverse complement strand
GATACTTTGAACTCGCACAACTGTGACCCTCACCATTTCTCTGTAACATTCAAGTTATTGTGGGTAAACTGTAGTTTTTTCTTCTGAATTCTCAACTGTGTTGAATTTATGACAGATATGAACTACATGTTAGCAAGTGCAAGAGACGATACAGTCAAGTTGCTTGACTTGAGAATGAATCAAGTCATGTTGACGTGCAGGTGGGTAACAGCTTTAATCAAACATCATCATCATCCTCAGAAACCATGATATCACCTTGTACAACAAGATACTGCATTTTATTTCATTAGTCGCCTGCCACAACTAACTGATTGGCTTTATATTATTTCTCTAAAGTGCTGATGGTTTCAAGGTAGCAATGGATCACACAAGAGCATCATTCAGGTATCAAGCATTGTTATTGTATTTTGCATAAACAAAATAAATGTATATTCAATATAAATTATTATTGTTATTTTCTCCTAAATGTCACTGCCCTGATTTTTACTGTGCCTCCATGTTGTGGGATCACTAAATCTTCTAGGACTGAAACCTTCCCATGAAATATCCTCATTGAAAGTCCTGGCGTCGGTTGTTCAAAAGGTGGATGAAGTTATCCAGCGGATGAACACTAGCAAAAACAATTTAATTATCGGGGAGTGGATAGCGCTATCCGCCCACCGAACAAGTGGCCTGGAGGCCATGACCTCTTTTTCCCACCTTTTGTCAAATCTGTGAAGTGTCAACTCCAGGGAAGATTCAGAATTATCCATAGGGCTCCAGATTAAAGTACCATATTTAGATTTATCCACCCCATCTGTGAATTATAACTTTTTGTTACTGCCATAGCAGGTTTTTTGGCCACAAAGTCAAAATCAAGCAAGGCATTATTATAATAGGATTCCACACTTAAATAAGAATATACTGCATGAACACACAAAGTAAAACAGAGGAAGTTCCAGAGCCTCAACATTAATCCCTCAGTTTTGTGTATCTGCCCAATACATTTTGGCTGATTTTGAAGGAACTTTCATTTCATCAATTTACCACTTCTTTCTTGCAAAATCCCTTCAATTTTCACTGATTAAGGAATAGACTTGTAAAGTTTCTTGTCATGATGCTTAGGAAGAAACTTTATTTTAGAGGATCTGAAATGAGAGCTCGATCTTGATCAGGTCAGACAAATCAAGCACAAGATGGTTTTGGTGTCTATAATGAGCAAAGTTGTGTGGCAACTATAGTGATCAATAACTGTCATGAATTTAGATACTTGTATATCAGGGCTCCTTTTAAACTAGCAGTATGTAATTGGATGTTTTCTGTATAGCATGAAGTTAAATGAAATTTAACAGAGTTAACAGAGAATCTTTTGCCCTTTCAGTCCTGATAGTCAGTATGTGATATGTGGCTCACAGGATGGGAGCATCTTCATATGGGATGCATCAACAGCAAAACTCGAGAAAATCTTAAAAGAGCATAAGTAAGTCAGTATTCCTACAGTGGAAAGATTGGAAAGATTACTATTAGTGGTGATGTGAATGTTGTTGTTTTGGGAGGTGGTTGATCCTCTTGCTTAACCCATAAACTCCCAAAAAAAAAAAAAAACACTTGACCTGGCAAAAAATCAGTAAAACCTCTTTATCCCTTTCCACCTTCAAGAGTCCCAAGTGCTCACAGATTTTACTCTGTCTTATGGGAAAACCATCATCAGGATCTAAAAAGTCTCAACAATGAATTTACAAAATCTCTCACCAAGATTCTACTTGGGTGTATCCTTAAGGATCTTTGTGAGTTTTTTCAACAACTAAGATATTTGAAAGATGTGTGGAATTTATTTTCTTAAGCTCTTTGGGGGTCTTTTAAAGGTCATTTCAGCCAGTCACTTTGGTCCCCCTTTAACACGTAAAATCGTAAGTTATAATGTAAAATCCATACATACACTGCAATACTAAATTGACCACTTCCTATAGGGGCTTTTCAGGGCCACTGAAACGTAATCAACAAACAGCAGAATAGAACAACAACAACTGTTAAGAATCCCAACTGGCCGGAGGCTAACTAGTTGGCTATGTACAAGTGCAGCTGAGAAGTTGAACCAGGGACTACCAGGATCAAATTCAATGTGGTCAAAATTAGTCTTGAACCAGGGATCTTCAGATGCCCTTACCACCGCTTGGGCTGCACTGCCTCCCTCTGTGCCTGAGTCAAAACAACATTTTATTATTCTTGGAATAGTGAAGTGGTTATTGTTCTTTTTTGGCATCAACTCTAGAGTGTTTTTTTCATTATTAGCTCTTCAGTTGTTGTGTGTACATGGCACCCTGATGGATCCAGCATAATAAGTTGTGACAGAAACAAGCGTGCAATCCTGTGGACAAATAAATACTAGGATAACACCCATCTCAGAGGACACAGATAGAAAAGAGAAGCGTTAATGCAAAGAAACTAGACCATTCTTGTTGGAAAAATTAATGATAACAGCTGTTTCATGTGTACCTTAAAATAATTATTTCAGTACAAAAACAACATAATTCTGAGAGTAACATTTCAAGAAAATACCTGTGCAAAGCATTCAGACGTCATGTACAAACGCTGTTTGAACAAATCTGTCCCAAAATGAAACAGTCATAACTTACATTGTCCAAACACTAAAAAATTAAAACACAGCTTCCCCCTTCCAAGGTGGATTGGTGGACAAGGGGCCATCAGTTGTTAGCAAGTTGACTGATAAACAGCCAATAGTCAACGGACAAACAACCAACAGTGTGCAGTATTATTGGCTATTTCATTTCTCAAACTGGTGCTAAATAAAGATGTCAACACAAAGGCCAAGAATAATACTACTTCCAAAGCACTCTATTTAAAGACGTGAATATATTCTTTCATGTATTAAAAATACTTATAGCTTGCTTGTGTCCATGCAGCAAATACTGAGGGCACTTTCCTTTTGTCAGAACTAACCAACCAGACCCATCAGTTTGCAAAGAAAATGAAACAAATTCAAGGAATACTTGCGTGATAATCCCTCGCATTTTTCTAGGAGTATATATCATCCTCGCAGTGTGACATGTAATTTGAAAGCGTTGTAGAATTAGTCTGTCCAAATGCCCGGGCAAGCCGGAGGTTCTGTCAAATGGAAAACCTCCTGAGTTCCAGGAAAGGCTGAATAAATTTTGGTGGGGGAGTTACACCTGAAGAGAACATACTCCTTGAAGGATCAATTTCTTACAAATTTTGTTTAAAAAAGGTTTTTTCAATTTGATTAAGTGGTGTAGGTTGTTACAAAACCTAAAATAACTCTCCTTTTTTAATGGAAGTCTCATTGCTAGATATGAGTTGGATACCAGTTATCTGCACTTCATGGTATTTTCAAGATCTATCACTGAGTTTATCATCTGAAAGAAGAAATGCTTTTGGCCACTTCAGGCCTCAGTGGCTCAATACTAAATTGAATGCCAAAAGTTAAATTTCCTGCAATGAACTCTAGGAGGATGAACTAAATAGGGAAAAAATACTTTATTTCTTTTTGTTTTCATCCTATCGACACTCTTTGCACCTGTTGTCTGCAAGTTGACTAAGTGATCAAAATAATATCAGAAAGCACATTCTGGTTGCCCTTAAAGGGTTGAGTTATTTGAAGAGTTGAGGTTTATAACTAAATTTATTAAAAATTTAATGTACAGAAAGCAACATAGCTTAAAGGTTTATCCTCTGGTCTGGCTTGTAAATACAACTTGGATTGACTGTACGGTAAAGCTGCTAAATATTGGTAATAAATTTGTTTTCACAAAAGCCCTAGTGTTATGTGCTATTTATAATCTTTACAACTTTTTCTGCAGTTCAATGTTCATGTTTTACACTTGAAAGGAGATTTAGCCAAGTCTACACATAAAAGTGGAGCTCCCAGGTTCTTTATTCTTACAAGTTAACCTGGCTTGAGCCTGCGATCCAATCGAAACCTAGTACCTGGTCAGTGGTCAACTTCTAAAAACAGCTAATGTCGCTGAGCTCTAAACTTGAGCCTGCGATAAGGTCACATGAAACTGGTCATATTGGCATACATGGAGGGGTGGACGGTCATACCGTGACCAAACCACTTTTTCTCGCACAGATAGGTTACCATATTTCCTTACCAATGGTGCTCCGCTATAAAGTCCTAATCATAATTATTAAAGTAACGTATGATGGTCCAGGTGAGTGTAGTCCAGAGAAGGACTGTTTGGGACGACACTGACTGATGTTTTGGTGTAGCCTGAGCAAAACGCCTCTTCACAATGAAATGACTCTGAAGATGACTTCCACTCAAGTTGTCAAAACGTTAATCAATATCACCCTAAACAGTCCTGCTCAGGACTACACTTACCTGGACAATAAATTATTATTGTACGTCACTTAATTATGATAAACAGATAATTATTATAATCACTTCATTATGACTTCTGGGTTCAAACCATTTTCGAAAGTTAGATCAGTTGGCCACAATCACGTAAGTGTTAAGATGGAAGAAAGGGTCTTTGCCCACATTTGCTTCTATATTTACTTAGCAATTCAACACGCTGTTGAAAGGTACATGCAAAGGAGGCATGCAATAACTTCGGATTTTAGAGCAAGAGATTGAAAACAATGCATCCATACATTCCAAAATAATAATGTCCTTTGCTGGAAGTGAGAGACTATGTACCAAAGGATGCCCCGGGATCAGAATTTCCACCAGATAACCCCTCTTCTTTCTCACTGTGATGGTGATGGTGTCCTCTGTGTCCTTTCTTTTTGTGTCCTGTACAGTATGCGTTATGATGACACCCATCATCATCGTCACTGTCACTATCTGAAGAAGACTCCCCAAATATCTTGGGCTTTGAATATATACAACAACCTGAAAATAATAATTATTGGAACATCAGATTAACATTCACAGTATCTGGGAATGACACATTATGCCCGCGGGGGGGGGGGGGGGAATCCCATATGAAACAGACGGGGATGCTCGTCGGAAATTTTGAATTTAACCCCTAAAGGAGACCAATCTAGGCGTGGCTTAAGCAAATTTTGACCCCTAAAAGAGACCGTTTAAAAACACAAAAATACGACACGCAATGAGTTTTAATGATAAAAAGGCATAATCATCGAATGCTTTTATCTAAAAAGAAAATTTAAAAGGAAATTTGACTTCTGTTTCTCTTCGCGTAATTCTGTGTTACTTCGCGGAACCCTAAACGAGACCTTGGTGGCATAAAATATTGGCGCTTTGCCCGGAACACCCTAAGCGAGACCAAAATCCAAAATTTACACCCCTAAGCGAGACGACGAGCATCCCCGTCTGTTTCATATGGGAGTCCCCCCCCCCTGGGACATTATGTCACTCTTAAATTCAGTTGAGCTGTCTATGTGACTCTCCACTGAACGTGAAAATGATGGATAATTTATTGTCTTTTCTCAGTTTAAATGTTGACAGAATGAAGAAGGAAAATATGAGTCAAGTACCATAAAATTTATGATGATCTGATAAACGCCGCAGGCATCTATTAAATTTTTGGGGTCCTAGTGGGGGCGTTAAATATATATGAGGTGTCAATATTATTAGAGATGCATTTATTTACTTTAACAGTAACAGCTGGTGGAGAAAGATAGGAAATGAGCTTGTTAGTAGGCAGGACTAATCTAATCTGCACTAATGCTATAATAGTTCAATATCAATGTCTTCATTGTCATCTGGGTCAACTATGGCATCCTTGGCCTCTTCTTACTAAAGGCAATTCTTGGTGTGGTGGGGGGGGGGGGAGGAGGTGTCTATTTGACATGTGGTGTTTATTATGTGGGGTGTTTCATACAAACTTTACACCTCATAGGGGGCATTTATGAGAGATAAGGCATTTATTAGAACATTTACAGTATTTACAGTAGAAAACACACACATGAAACAAATATTTCTCTTGATTTCATTATCATATTCGATACAGAAAATCCACGACTTTACTAATGAGGACTTGAATCACCCATCATGAAAAAAACTACTACTAGTGTGCAAAAATTGGGTCTGGAATCATCACTTTGTAAGTTGCATTCATTACTCTTTACAACAGTAGCATCAAACAATAAATACCAGGATTTGTTTCTTTGGGATGATCTGAAAAAGGATCATTTATGCAAGATCACTTGGATCATGGTGCATCTAAGCAACCGATGAATCCACTCTGCGGAAGGATTCTTCAGTTCCTTTGATGTACCATGATCCAAGTGATCTTGGATCAGTGATCCTTTTTCGGGTCATCCCAAAGAAACCCACCCTCAATCAAACCATAAAGATTTGTGAACTCATATGTCTTGAGTGGTAGCTCTTTGTGTATCATTACTAACAGGAGTTAAAGAGCATTCCAATAGGACGTTTTCAACCAACCACTAGCGACAACAATAACAATAGGGAAATGTATGACTTCTGGTGCACGAACAAAAGAAGGTCATAAGAGATATTTTGTAAACACACACATGAAACAAATATTTCTCTTGATTTCATTATCATATTCAATACAGAAAATCCACGACTTTACTAGTGAGGACTAGAATCACCCATCATGAAAAAAACTACCACTAGTGTGCAAAAAGTGGGTCTGGCGATGACATGAAAACCTCCTCTTGAAGCAATAATTGCTACAATTATTGTTTATTGAAGTAAAAGTCTGAAGGACCAATCTCTATAATACAAGTGTGGTTAGTGTTCCTGTGCTTGGACAGTGATCACGAGTATGTAACTGCTAACTCATTACCTTCAACTTTAATTAAAAGGTGCTACTTCAACTCAGTCATTTACATGTTGCCTACCTCAGTAATAGACATTTCAAAGATTATTACCCAAGTAGTCACTATAATGACTGAAGACCACTGATTACAGTCCTGTACTTTATACATCCCGCATACAATACAATACAATACAATACAATACGTACTTAATTGACCACTCCCTATATGGGCTTTTCAGGGCCAATTAAAACAATCAACGAAACAACAGAACACAACAACAACAACTGTTAAGAATACCAACTGGCCGGAGGCTAACTAGTTGGCTATGTACAAGTGCAGCTGAGAAGTTGAACCAGGGACTACCAGGAACAAATTCAGCGAGTGGTCAGAGCAGGTCTTGAACCTGGGATCTCCGGATCTCAAGGCAAGCGCCCCTAACCACTGGGCCACACTGCCTCCTGCATGGGGAGATTGATGCAGTAATCAATGATGACCGGAAGGACTGGAGCATGAGGATCATTGGGAGAACATAACCATGCATCTAAACTCCTCTTTCGAAAAGCCTGAGGAAACGTCTGACATTACGTTTACCGCTTACATTTTGACGTTTTTTTTCCCATAAACTCATTGTCTACAGCACTCTCGTCCCACTGCACCTTTTTCTCTGTTTTGGGTTTCTTTAGTTTAAGCACCATTCTTTGTTGCTGCGGAGAAAAGTAGTTACTTATAATCGTAAAACTGCATCTTAAAAGTTTCTTTATGGATTCACTGTGAGTAGAAAGAACCTTCCAGGTTTAACGTTTAATCTACTGTTCTTTGCACTCTAAAAATCTTCAAATATTTGACTAAAACAATGCTTAGCACTAAATAATGATTAAGTCGATAGCACTGATTTCTGCTCGACTTTTTTCTACCTACCGTAGGAGTTGCATTTGCCTCTTCGGTAACTGTAACAGTTCCACTGGTACTCTCAGGGCATTCAGCCATCCCTTATTCTGGATTTTAATTAAGTCTATTTATTTTTCATTCACCGAAAAACTTAGGAACAAACCTGACTAGCATGACGTTTTTCCACCATTAACACTTTTGCAAAAGTGGGCTAGGTGACCGCGCAGATAATCCAAATCAACACGGATGGGTTAAGTGTAAGTAGATTTAGTTGGATGTGAAATTAAGTGGCACCACTGGTCTCCATTTGGCCAGTTTCATAAGTGCCATGGCCTTTCCCACTAGTACCATAGTCGTCTGTTTTAAAGAAACAAATTTGTTAATTTTAAAGCTGTAAATACCGATATTGACACTGTCGTGAGACCCTGGCCTTTGGATCTTACTCTCCCCTCCCTAACTCTAAACATTGTTTTTGTTTTTGTTTCCGTCAACGACGGTCAAAATGACTGAAATGGAGGACTTTTACGACGTGTTGCTAAACAAAGTGAAACAAGATGATTTTTACGCACTCTTGGGTTGTGATGAATTAGCTACAACAGAGCAAATAAACGCAGAATTTCGTCAAAAGGCCAAACTTTATCACCCAGACAAAAACCCAGACGATCATGAGGCGAAGGACTTGTTCGAAAGGTAGCTATTAAAGTACGCAATTATGGAAAGGTAGTTATAGGTACATGTATTCCACACTGAAGTTGTACACATCTAAAGAACGACGCCTCTAGTTGAGTTTCTCAACTTTATTATTCAAGATTTTAGAGCCATAAACTTAAATTTAAGATGCATTATCGAATTTGCCTAAGCTTCCTTCGAAGGATGCGTTTTGATTACTGTGATAAACGAAATTTTTCCTTTACGTCATTGGAATCTGGAAGTGTTGTAGGGGGAGTGTTAAAGGAAACATCTCCGATACAAAGGGATACTTTTTATAACATCAAGTGGAAGGTTACAACAAATATTCAGCGTTTCGAATTTGGGTAAGTTATGGCCAAATTATTATTCAAATTGTTTTGCATTGAGATAAAAATATTTGAATAAAGACAATAACTGAGGTGTTCAAGTTCAATTGACTATTGTTACGAGTGAATGAGTGTTAAGTTTTTTGTTTGCATTCTCGGATGGAAGGAAGACAAACAAGAGAATTCATGGTTTGAATTTATTCATCCCCATCCTCGGAGACCCAGGGGCCAGTCCGTCGAGACGAGAATCGGCCAGTCCCGATTCACGTCCCGTCTCGACTGACTGCCCCTGGGTCTCCGAGGATGATTCATCCCTGATCGTAAACCAAAATTAACACCGATCCAAGTTTGGCTGTAGCGATACTCATCGTTACGTCACCTTTTGTCATAAATTTGTCAACCAGAGATCTATTGGCTGTAGAAACAAAGGATTCTTTTGCTCTGTGGTTGGCAAAATTTAAATAACAAAAGGATTGTTTATAAACAGTGAAGTCTCCTATTGCATCCACTGATTTTTTTCAGAAAAAAAAAATGCCCATAAAAATGATAAACGAGTCATAGTGACTAGGAAAAAGAGCGACACGCTGTAATTTTTATCTCAAGTTTAATGTCTTAATCTACAAGTTTTCAGGACAAACACAGGAAACTATTTGAGAGGGAACGTCATTGTCTTGACCTCACATCTTCACCAAGAACAATTTCAATGTTGTAGCCAGTAGCATGGGTCATTATTGATGACTGTATTAATTGCAGATTAAAACATGCACGCAACGTTCTTTGTAATGAAGAGACCAGGAGAAAGTATGATCACTGGCACAGGTCCGGTATAGCTATTCCATATGAACAATGGATTGAGTTGAGTGGTGCTGTACATACATCAATGCACTGGGCTGCTAAACCAAGAAAGGAACCCATGCTTGATTACCAGAAAGGTAAATTGGTTTCCACCCGTAAAGCTTTTTGGTATCACACAGAAGGTCACAGAACTGTTAGAACACAGCTCTAGGTGTTGTGATAGCCTTGCGATACCATTGTTTTCCATGAGTTTCCTTGGTGTTGTGTCAAATGCCAGACAATTAAACTACCCTTCCCCAGAGACCCAAAAAAACCTTCCTATTCTTGACAGTGTCCCTAACCTTGAAAACCTAATACCAGACTTTTGACCTAATCACTGAAATGTTAGAATAATCTTATGCCAAACATGGGAATAGTAGGGCAAATTGTTTACAGGGGGGTACAAGTTGTCCAGGTTCCTTTAGACCAGCCTCTCCTACAAAAACTTATCTAATTCAATAGGCTAGAATATTGTTTTTTCATGGTTGCACAAAAATGAGCGTGAAGTGATACCTGTATGAGTATTATTACATTGCATTGTTCACATTACAGGAGAAGATCCTATCAACACACTCCTCTGTGAAGACAGACAAGTTAGGCAACAGTTTCAAGTAACTGTTGACATGCAAAGCTGGACGAGGACACCCATCAGGAGGTGTGGCTGGAGATCAAAGAGAAGCTCTTACCTCAGCAAATTTAGGAGATATGAGATTTGATATAAAAAATACCCTCAAATGTGTGAATAATAATTATTACTTTTGGCAAGCCTTGTGGGAGCCTGGTTTAAAAGGAGCTTAGTTTTTAGTGAACTTTTTTACTCTCGAGGGGTTCCTGGCCATTGACATTATTTATTGTGTACTAGGTATTTGACAAACCGTCAATCTGTACTATTGTATTTTAGTGCCAGATTTAATCTGATTCATTACCTTTGCATGGAAAGTTAGCATGTTTCAGCATGTATTCTTTAAAATGATTTGTTTTGGCCACATCTCTCTTCCAACTAAGAAATATTTGGCAATAATTCTAACAGTGTCATAAACTGCATCAAAAGCAGAATGTTATGTAAAAAATAAGTACTGACAACATGTCCAAAATGAATTGCTTCTGTAAATAAAATCCATAATCTTCAGCTTGTTAAAAATGACGAAGCCAGAATTATTTTAGGGCTTCCAAATATGATATCTTGGAAGGATTAAGATCAATTTGATGGCTAAGTGTGAAAGACTCATGATCAAGGCAGTTATGATGAATTTTATCTTGTAAAGTTGCTGCTGGCCAGTGCACCTTTTACTTTCATGGTGTAAAAATAAGGAACAGCCTAAGCAAGGACTTGAAGCAAATAACACATGCTAAATTAATATTTAAGAAACATTTGATAAATAGCATTGTACATAGTCTCCTTTCGTTTTGACTATTTTCTGTAAATCATGTTTATTACATCCTAATAACTTTATCACCAATATTATATTTAAGCAATAGACCACAAGTTTCTATGGTTTATAGGCTGATAAATCATGCGGGGTGTTGGTAGAACACGAGAAGAATTCCTAAATCACGAGCCACAGTCGAGTGATTTACGAATTCTTCGAGTGTTCTTCCAACATCCCAAGTGGTTTATCATGCCTATAAACCATAGAAACCTGTGGTCTATTGCTTTTATATAATAAATCAAAAGACGCGCAATTTTTCCATGAGTTACTGGCACAATAGAACATAGCTGATTGACCAATCAGAGTGCACACATTGATTTGGTTATTATATAAATATTTATTATATGGAGGAGTGTTTTTACTGGGAACTAAACCACTCGTAGATTCCATACGCCACTTCATCTGGGACCCGAGTGGCGTATTTTCCGTATGTCACCTTTGTGAGTGTCGTATCATTCAATGATGTCATGATTCCCACCTTTTTTTTCCCGCTGTATTTTTTAAAGCCCAGCTGTATTTGTAAAATTCATATCTTCCCCGCCACCGTGTAATATCTCTATATATATGCTGAATAACCCTTTACAGGTATGCTCAATAAGGGTGTCTCGAAAACAAAGACCTTAAGACCCCTAATACCTCTAAGACCTTAAGCCTAAAAACAAGGCCTAGGCCTGGTTTTTAGGCTTAGGGTCTTTAATAGAGGTCTTTGTTTTCGAGACACCCTGCTCAATAAAGTGCATGAGTGTGTATGTGCCTTGTAACTTACAACTAACATTAGTGGCCGATAATAAATATTATTATATGGCTTGTGTTTGAAGCCGATATAACGCACGCTCTGATTGGCTAATTGTGACTGAATTGTAGGGCATTATTCTCCCGTAATGCCCACGGGCGGATTACGGGTTTGCAAAAACAAAGCAAAAGGTAATTAAAAAGCCATGTAATAAACTACTTACTAACCTCACTTGCTCGGGACCGTACTGGGGAATATTAGCCCTCGGTCGTTTTTGTACGGACCGAGCGTAGCGAGGTCCGTACTGCCACGACCTCGGGCCAATATTCCCCAGTACGGCCCTCGCGCTCGGTTAGTAAGAAGTTATTAATTAACCCATTGACTCCTGGGGGTTCTTCATTGACAAGTAAAATCTTGTGGCGTTAGACAGAGTAAAATACTAAGTATGGCCAGTTTAGGCTGTATTAGGGGCGAAAGGATTAAAAGAGAGTGTCAAGCAAAGCAAAGAGTGAAATAACTTTTGTTAATGAGGAGACTGAAAACTGTTCAACCTTAAAATAGGCAAAAATAGGATATTCTGTAAGCCCCAGCAGACAAAAACAATGACCCCTAGAAACTCTGAAATCTTTCCAGATTCATTATTCACAAAGGACATGGTTTTAAACAACAGCACCCTGCTTGATTTAAACCTCCTGGGTCAACAAGAGCAAAAACAAACACAACTCACTGCCCTGGAGCAATTTAATGGTTCAAGTGTACTGTATCAAAATTATTGTTATTCTATCTCATTAAATATGGCATTTTGTACCAACCATGGCCAAAAAAAGAGATGAAAAAAGGGAGGCTTTTGTTGAAGAATAAGAGAAAATAGCGACAACTTGCTGACATATCGCCAAAAGATTGCTGTCAGGTCACCAACAGATGGCCGCCTGTTAGCCAACCGTCAGTAAATACTTCCTTCAAATAAATTTACCAACTGTTGGCCAACTGTCAACCAACTGTCAGTCAACTGTTGGCCTAAAGTTGGCCAACAGTCAGCCAACAGTTGGTTGATAGTTGGTCCACATTCAATTTAGGGGAGTTGTTCTCCACTTTAACCCTTTGACGTCCAAACCGGCCTAAACCAGCTCCTGGGAGTCAATGGGTTAAGCAACTTTGGAATGATAGGACAGATGGGAGCTTGGCAACCTAAGACAATGAAACTGAGTGCAGTTCTTCACTCTCCCTTTACAAAAACGAGTGTCTGAGGATAAAAGCAAAGAAAGGAATTTTTGTTGGGGGGAGGGGGGTGGGGGCATTTGGTCTTACAGGTATTTCCTTTATTTTGTTTGCAACTTGTGGCTGTTCTTTGAAAGAGTGAGGCATTGTTTCTTGATTGCAATCTGGCTTCAATTTGTTGGGCATTGTTTCTTGATTCAATCAGTCATTTTGAAATAGCTATACTCAATACTTTAACAATTATTGGATGAGGTTGAGCATGTTAGCAATAATTATCAAGGCCAAAGTTTGTGTTATCTGCCGAAGGCTGAGGCGGATAACACAAACTGAGGCCTTGATAATTATCGCTAACATGCGAAAACCGAATTCAATAATTGTTTTATTTATTATGCATATTCCTGCTGGTTAGTGTGTTAGGTGACGTCACTTCTGCATGCATAAAACTATTGTCTGTAGGTATGACGTCAATTCTACATATATAAAATCTATTGTTTGTAGGTATGACGTAAGAGAAACAGAGCAAGCAAGAATTAGCTGCGTGCTTATAGCCAATCAAAATCGAGCTGGTGACACCAATGTATAATTATTGTTCCACCAATAATATAGACTTAATGTTCTGGAGATACTGGAATTAAGAAATATAATCCATGCTATAAGCAATAGATGCTTTGTTTAAGGCATCTCTGATGGTCAATATGGAAAGAATTTCAATACCCATTTCCAAGAGACCAGCTTCCTGGCACATATTCACTACATGGAGCCAACGATCTACAGTCATATTGTCACTTTTTGTTTCATTGAACAAGGCATCCATCATAATAACAGAGATATTATTTGAGTTAGTCTGTGAAAGGTGCTGAAGCACACTCAAAAGCATCTCTTGTTGATTATGGTCCAGAAAGGCTCCCACTACTGATACAAAGCTCAATATTCCAATCTTTCCATTTGAGCTTGAAGTATTAAGCATCAGCTTTGCAAGTTTAGGGGAGGGATTCCTTAACAGAGTCAATCTATAATCCTCTGTTGTAAATTTAGCATGCTTTTGTGCATAGTTCAGCATTATTGAATACTTGCCCTGTCTACAAAGGCAAGCAACAGTTTGATGATGTGCTCCAACTTTCATGTAAACAGTTTGCGCTAGAGGTATACATGTGCAGGAACAATTCTGTTGGCATTTGCAATAATCACGAAATGCGTCACCCAAAGGAATCGAGTGTGTAAGCCTATCTTGGGCCAGCCAGTGAGTAGCAAGGTCAAGATGCCCTTCTCGTAAAGCACAGCGAATACACTCAGACGACATTGCTCCAGTGAGAGGTTGTGTTGAAGATGCAGTAGCCATGAGTGCATCACAAAATATCAACAGAGGTGACACCTGACCTTCCTTTCTCTCTGCTTGTTTGAACTTGATCATGGTTTCATAAGTTCTAAGAATTCCCATTGGTGAGTTTGCCGCATGCATTGCAGCAAGTTCAAACTGACCAAATTCAAACAAATCATTGAAGTGATCAGCATATTCAATCAAACGCTCCGCCTCTTTCTTCTTCAAAGGATCATCTTCATCAAAGCTGACATAGAACTGCAATGGATCACTTTTCTTGCTGTATTTACTGTTACCATAGTTTTCAAGTTCACGTAATATGACATCAACGATGTGGACATCTTGATCAGGATTATCAACCACTGATTTTGCTGCCTGAATGAAAAACAACAAATTTTTGTCACTAGATTTGTACTCTAGAGGTCAATTGATGTACAAATTGATTTAGTCAGATTTGTCACACATTATTATTATTATTATTATTATTATTATTATTATTATTATTATTATTATTATTATTATTATTATTATTAAATCATGAAGTTTACATAATTTACAGTTTTCTATGTTTACACCTTTCAGGTGTTGGCATCTGAGTTTTCTACCAAGTGGTTTGCCATTGGAAACCCTGAAATGTGTATATAAATTTTGTCTATTTTCCTTTCTCTTTCATCAATCATAGAACCTTTCTTTTTGTTTCACTCTTCCACCAGTGCAGTAATGCTGTTCCTGTAGAAACTCCTTTAGTCTTAATTTTTTTTTTAATTTGGTTTGATAAGATTTTAATAGATTGGCTGTGATGCAATTTGTTCAAGCACAATAGGAATGCTCTTGTTGATGTACTTCCTAATGGGCAAACCTGTGATATATTATTGAGAAATCAATAGATAATATTTTGCAACTCATTTATGATTTAAGATGGATGCTGAGTACATATCTGAAATAGATTTCTCCTAATACCAATAACAAATCTCCTACTTCAAGTCCATCAAAAATACCAGTCTTTACCAGGAAACGTAAAAAAGGCTGAAATGGTTATTTCAGATCTCTTCAAGAGGGTATGTGGGTGTTTTCCCAGAATTAAGTCCTGATGACTTGACAAGCATTATTACCTCAACTGCAACTTTAAGGGTCTCACATCTTTCTTGTAATTTTTCATGATAAGTGAAGACACTGCGTCTGGTATCTTCCTTCTTCAAAAGCTGCTGTTTCAAGAGCTGCTTCTGGCCTTTCTCAGCAAATTTAATTGAAGTTGCATCTTTGAGTTCTCTTACTTGGGCCTCTAGCCTAAGTGATGTCTTTTTCAGTGTGGCTAAGTCAGTGAGATCCTCAAGTGACAAGCCAGGAATTAATAGCCTTGTTTCCTTGGCGACAGAAAGAATTGATTTACTTTCAGCAGAGGCCAACCTGCGATCCCTTTCAGTTTTAATGGCATGCAGCTTCTGTTTAAGTTGTGAGTTATGTTGCCTCAGCTTAACAAGCTTCCCCTCAAGATCATCACCTCTCAGTGCAAAATGTCTAATATTTGCTCTTTCTGAAAGGAGGGCTTTAAGCGTTCCCTGAAGAAACACAGTCTGGTTCTGCCCTCTTTCTAAAGTATCAATAAACTCTTCGTATTCAGCTTTTATTTGAGAGAGAAGAGACTTATAGACTGCAGCTTTGCTCTCGACCAGCTGATCAAAAGCAAGTTTGTGAACAATATAACTCTCTTTCTTGCTGTATTCAGGATGAAGCTTGGTCCTTTGTAGTTCATCGTCTAAAGTGGCTTGTATTTCCCGAACATCAGCTTTCGGTAAGCCCTCAGAAAAAGTCTTCTTCTTCACACGAAAACCTTTGGCACTCAGTGGAGATTTCGAGGTCAAAGCAGACCTTGGAAAGCGGGGAGAAGGCGGAGAGATTGGACTGGCGGACCCCTTGGATTGCATATCTTCCCTTAAGTTCTTAAGTCCATTACTTCTTCAAGAACTTAATGTGTTGATCCAGAATGACTGTGAAAAAGACGGCTTCAAAAGACAAACTTGAAAAGTCAACATGTTGAAGTTCATTTGGTTGCCACAGCCTTAGTTGTCAAGTGAGAATAAAAGAATTAATCTGATTGGCCAAAAAAGACGATAAACCAATTCTGAACCAATTAGGATGCAGCTTACATTCTAAAAACAATATTTAACAATTATTCGCAATGGCGGCGAAACCCGCACACTTAACCTTTCCTAATTTCTCTTCACAAGCTACCGAGGAAGAAAAGAACCTTTCTTTACAGGAGAAGCTTAATTTAATCGATGATGAGATTCGCCAGTTGTACGAATTTTGTTCTAAAGCTGGCTACACACAGCCTCAGATGGAGCAATGTGCGAGACCTTTGCTTGATTTACAAAGCAGGGAAAAGCACATCAAATGGTTTCGAGGACTATTTTATTTCGCATTGATGATGGGATTTATTGCCCTGTTGTTCGTATGCGATCCAACCTACCGCCAAATTTGTATTTATGGGAAATTTTTGGCTATGAAGGTAAGGACTGGACAATTTTATTCGAATCGAATCGGAGCTGAGCTTTTTTCCAGGGAAGTCCCCCCTCCGCCCTTCACATGTTCGATCGTAGGGTGCGTTCCTTTGGGATGATCCGAAAAAGTAGTTCCTTTGATGCACCGTGATTCAAGCAATCCGTGATCCAAGTAATCTTGGATCATTGATCCTTTTTTGGATTATCGCAAAGGAACGCACCCTACAGGGCGGAGGGGAGCTGACCAAAATAGTGCCCTTGCCCCGAAAGAGACCGTATTACCCTTTAACACTTGTAGCTTTCTGAACTCCATGCGGTCCATTGGGTTCAAATCCCCAATTTTTGTCCTTATCATATGGACTTTAATTCCAATGCCTTTTGATTTCCACCATAATATTTCCCCTTATCCTATTCAGGATGTACCTGTGAAAGACGGAGTCAGGTGCTCTGAGGTTGGAGGGGGGAGGGAAGTGAGAAAGTAATACGGATGATGAAGTTTTGAAGTGACAAGTACATTAATTAGGCTTGAAGTCTTTTAACCGATTCACACCTCAAACGCTCTAGGACGCGCCCCATTAACGAGTAAAATTGTCTGGCGTTAGGCAGAGTAAAATCCATTAAGACTTAATCTCAGGGGTCAACGGGTTAACCAGGTGCACTTGTAATCCACATGTGCCGGCTGATGAATCAAAGTGGGTGACCGAAAGAAACGAGAAAACAAGAATCCCGAAAACTGAAAATACATTTTGTTAGATGTGGTGAGCTAATTAGCTCAACAGTTTTATAGCTCAGTGAACCTCACTGATTTTTTGTCTGCAGGTAAGATTCATTCCAGGTAAGAGAATTAATAGGGTTTTGGGAATGTGAAAAACATACTGTGCCTCTACTAAATATTTAGTCTTCAAGATATTTTTCGAAAACCAAGTTTTTTAGGCTCTTTGAGCAGCACTTTACCAAACCATGGCACCAGTTTGGGCCTTGGAAAAAGTCTCAAAGAATTGTTTGACTACAATACTGGCCAACTATTAAAACATTACCCATGACAGTGTTGTGATCTTTTCCCATTTCTGATTTACATTGAGACTGCTTTCCACTTTTAATCATTGTTTCTCCTTGTTCCAACCATGGTTCCATCTTTTTCCACTGTTACCTCTGGAAAAGCCTCTCCAGCACCAGATAACAATCGAGTGCTTTTCAGGTCAGAGGCCCACCCAGCCTGGTTTTCTTTCATGTAGGAAATAATATTTATTATTATTGTTGCTTCTGTTGTTTACTAAATCTGCTACCTTGTCTTTAGGCTCTCCCATACTGGGATTGGACTGTAATATATGACCAGGATTGCCTTATTGACAATCCTTATTATGTCCAGGATGGACTGACTGAAGATCACTGCAATTCCTGCAAAGACCTGCTCAGTATAAAACGCATCTCTGGTGCCGATCAAAGTGATATAGCAGAGGACTATCTCTTTACCAATACACCCGTCATTGTTACAGATGCCACTGAACAATGGGATGCTGTTAACAAGTTTAACATAGATTTCTTAGCAGAGGTAATTTACCTTGGTTTAACAAAGCGCTTTTGCTTCTGGTGAGTGGGGATAGGGAGGAAACGGTTTCCTGTTCTGTCTAGTCACCCGACCCCAGGGTCACTTTCTTGCGGGATTTAGTGACTTTAACCCATAGCCTTCTGAACCACCCTTCATTGACAAGTAAAATCTTCTGGTGTTAGACAGTTTAAAAATCTATTAAATCTCACTCCTAGGGGTTAATGGGTTAAACACTGTAACAGTTGTTCATCATGAAGCAGAAGTGAACTCAAAAATAATTACTGTACATGACTTTTATTGGTCAAAAACTGACTAGGTATTTATGAATTGGCTATGTGAATGTTAACTTTCTTTTTTTTTTTTACAAAATTAACTATTCATATTGACAAGTGACTGTCACATTTTTCACAGATGTACCAGAGCAATGAATTATTGACAGAGACCACTGGATGCCAATTCCAGAGTACTAGTGCAGAGCATGAAAATCCCCAGATCTTGCTATCAGCTTATAAAAGTGGTGAACTTACAAACTTCCAAGCTTTTTGGTGAGAATAGCTTTAGTCAGCCCCTAGTTGTACATCAGGGATCCCAAAAATGTGTCCAGTTTTTATTTAATAACCCCCATACTCTCATGTATGTAGATGACCTGTATCCAATCAGAAGCGTAATAATAAAAATGTGTAATGATAACAAAATTTAATTACTGCTTTTTACTCTTTATAAGCTCAAGAATAATTACAGGCAACAAAAAAATGTAATTGAATAATATATTATACGCTCAGAGTACAGCCTGGGACAATCTTACTATTAAAGAATTTAAGCATATTGTTTAGGGACATTTTAACATAAATCTCAAGCATGTCAATTCATCAGTTAATTACATATATACTGGTAATGCTGAGTGTTGTCACTTTTTTGAAACTTGGCATGTAAAATGTGGATACTTCAAGAATAACATTATAAGATATTTCAGGTACAAGTTCACAAACTTTGATCTGATTGATTAATCTTGAATTTGATTGAGACATTGAAATTATATGATTCTTGTTATTTTACTTACAGGGTAAAAATTTTCATGTAATTTGTTTGCCAGACATTTTGGTGGTTTTTTTTTTGTTTGCGTTTGTTGGGGAATTCCAGTCAGAGTTGAGATATCCCTTAAACAAAGCAAATGTTGTTAAAAATGTTAGGACATTACTATTGTAATGATTAGTTAGTTATTTTTACAGCCATAATACAGCGCAACACCAAGCAGACACAAGTTTTGGGGATTTTCAATGTTGCTGTTGAAACTTTTGTGTCCTAGACATGTTATAATTTTATTATATTTTTAAACAGGGAAAACTGTGAGAAAGAACCTGCTAAACTTTTCCGCAAATATTATAGACGTCCTTACTTTTTGCCACCTATGGCAGAGGCAACGGAAGGAAACTTTTTCATAGTATCCTTGGAACAAAACAAAACTCTGCATGTAAGTTTAAAGTCTGTTTGGTTTGACCCTTTCTCTCCTAATATTAGTGGCATTTAAAGGTTCTTGAAGTGAAGCAAACTGGCTAAAATACAAAAGCCAGTTCACCAAAGTTTTAAGTATTAACAGTAAAACTATACTTGGTCACTTCTTTCTGTATCATCAGACTAGATTGTTATTCGTCTGATTCGATTTATTTCTAAGGTTGTATTGATTGTTCTTTTGTCAGGTTTCTTGGGAGGCATCAGCCTCCTGGATTGCACAGGTATTTTTACAATAATAATTTCATTTAGACCTTAAATACAGTAAAATCCCTAAATTATGGGACTTAAGTTGTCCACCACAGACAGATCAGCAAAAATCATTACATAGTTTTAAAAGCATTATGGATATTCTTAACATTTGCATATTTTCAGGTGATGGCTGTTAGTAAGGGTTGTTTCCTCTGTAATTCCATTAATTTTTACTGTGCCTTTCATAATCATCCCAACTCTGAAGTGGCTTTTCAATGACATCAGTCAATCACTGTAGCAAACCCGGTTTTGGTTTTTGGTTTCAAGAGTCCGCTAGCTGCTGCATCAAATGTGATTATCATGACAGAGAAAAACAAAACCATTGATTGCAATAACTGATATCCTCTAGATAACATCTTTTAAAAGTTTTTTTCGGTTCCAAAAGTGTACATACGCAATGAGGATAAAGGATGATGACTACTACCTGGTCACACTTGATGAGTATTATTTTACTACACACCCTTTTAATAAGTCTAATATATGCCGTTTTCCACTAATGACGTCAAACTCATGCTTTTAAAATTTATTCAGAAATGTACAAAGGCTTCAAACAAGACAAGAAAGCGGAAAAGTTTTAGGCCTTTGTACATTTCTAAATAAAATTTGAAAGCAAGAGTTCGACGTCATTCGCAGAAAACGGCATATATTAGACTTATTAAAAGGGTATATACATCTTACAATAGACTAAAGGATCACATAGATCATCAAATAAAGTTGTTTTTTTTTGTTTAAACAATATTTTTAGTCGACATTTGCTCTAAGAGCACAAAGTGTTCATAGATTAAGCTTATGCTTATGTTCTTATAAGGTTTTTATTGAGTGATACATGTTTACTTCAATTAACTAACTCTTTAATACTTCTTCAGATCAAGGGCTCCAGTAAATTTGTCTTGAAACCAAATGAGATTTGCAGCAGTATTTGCCACAAGGTTTTCATGAAGCTATATCCTGGAGAAATTTGTGAGTTATTTTGTACTAGAGATCTCTTACTTTTGTCCAAGTAAATGGGCCTTTAAGTTCATTATTGTCGTAAGGCATGTTCACTGAATAGCATCACAAGATAGATATCTCTCTGTAAAAGCCAGCTTGCAGTCGATTGCAGCTGGGATATTCCGAGGTAAGGTTCAGGTATCTCTCATATTAATCTGCAACTTGTATTCATAGTGCTCAAGAAAATTGGGTAAAATTTAAGAATCCGATCCCACCAACGCGTCGGCCAACGCGTTGGCCGCTGTTTAAACTTATAACATACAAGATGCGTCGGTGGTGCGTCGGTGGTGCGTTGGTGGTGCGTCGGTGGCGTGTCGGTGACTCATTTGGGCCTTATTGAACTGTTGAAAACCTAAACGTACCTTTTTCAAACTGAACGGAACTGTCTTCGACGGAAAACTTTCACTACCATATTGTATTTCGTGATATTAGAACCCAGTTCCCATTACGACAAGTGTTATTAGAACCCAGTTTTCACTCGTTGCCCGAGACTTCGTCATCATCAGCTATTTATATATATTATTACAGGGCTTCTAAGAGGGTGCGAATTTGGAAATGCGGGACTTTGAAGTATCATTATGCGGCAAGGAAGCAGGACTTTGAAGTATCATTAAGCGGCAAGAATATATTTGAGCACAGGGAACAACATAATGCAATTGAATTGGTCATAGACTTTTGCAAACTTGGTGGCTCCTAAAGGAGCCGTTTTTTTTTAAGTTGACAAAACCCTCTAGGAATAGAAGGCATCGTCCAACGCCATCGGCAACAGCCTCTTCGCGATGCGAAGTCGCTTCACAAACGGCAACAGATCGCCCAGCTGCCTTCGGCACTCCTGCTCGATCCTTTTAACTGAAAGTTTCGGGTCTCCCAGCCTCTCGAGGGTGCTCTCGTATGTTACTTCATTTACAATTCGCAGCTCCGCTATACCCAGAAAGTCTCTAACCGTGCTGCGTGCTGTGCCTGTGGCCATTTCCAGTTCATTTTGCCGGACCAAGTCTGCTCATCAAACTGGGCCTTCAGATCTTGGTAAGCCTTGCCAAGTTGCTGATTTTTCTGCTGCAACTGCCGACAAATTGCTTTGTAGTTAGGCTCAGCTTCTGGAGACCCTGCGGCTACCTGCGGCTGCTCCTTTTCTGTTGCCCTCCTCCCCTTTTTAGTTTTCTGTTTTTTAGCTGGTGGCTGCTCGCAATCACATTTACGACTGTCGCCACTACAAGAACCGCACATCACTAAACAGTGGATTCTCGTATGACCAGATTGTCCGCAGACAGTACACTTAGTTAGACGTTGAGACATGATCGAGTATTGACAGTTGCAAATAGATGCTAATGGTATCAACTACATTGAGTTGTCACATTAAATAACATGTTCCTTTCATTTCATTCGTTCAATAAGAAGCGTTGTGATTGGTTTAATTCGATCCTAACTTTGATTGGTTTAATAAGAAGCGTTGTGATTCGCTGTTTTTAAGCAACGGTGATTGGTTTAATTAACGAAAGTTCGATCCTAATGAAATCTCTTGATCCTAAGTTCATTATTCTCTAG
>NC_090895.1:33951201-33966201 GCF_036669925.1 Montipora capricornis | reverse complement strand
GTCAAATTTTCTTTTTAACTTGTTTTTAGGGGTCAAAATTTGCTTAAGCCACGCCCAGATTGGTCTCCTTTCAGGGTGAAATTCAAAATTTCCGAAGAGCATCCCCGTCTGTTCCATATGGGAGTCCCCCACCTTCCCGGGATAGAGTCCAAGTTCATTGCACCTACAATACTCTTAAGGTGGCTCAAACCAGTTTCAACACTTGAAAGAAACGTTCTTATTAGAAGGATTGACACTACAACACTTTATCGCTTAACAGCAATTATGTTATGGTACTATATCAAACACCACTTCAGGCTGAAAAAGATTCGGTCATTCTTGTGACGTAAAAGGTTAATGTGGCAAGAGGAAAACCCTGCAAAAACACCCCAAATTGTGGCCTTAGCTGCTCATATCTCAAAAACTAACTTGGTGACCCCCATTTTTTATTTCTGAAATGTAATTAGCATGCCAGAATGAAAGTTTCTGAAAAGTTTTTAAAAAATCTGTGGAGCGGATTCAGAGCCACCTTAAATACCGGTAATTGAAACGTTAAGGTAGCTCTGTAACTGCTATACTAGACTTTCGAAAAGTCCTTCGTCTAGATACGCGCGGAACGAAGGACTTTTCATACTTGATTGGCGCCAATTTAGCGACCCAAAAACGGGTCGCTGAGCTAGGCCAATCAGAGTAGTCCTCGTGGACCCCAGGGGATAGAGTTGTCAATCAAAATTTGCCACACGCAGTAAAGCGTGATTTTCAAACATGCTACTAAGGCCACCGGATATTCCAAATTACGCGACCATCAGAGGAAAATAATTGAAGAATATCTGTCTTGCATAGATCTGTTTGTGTCTTCTCCAACCGGAGCTGGAAAAAGTCTGACCTTTGAACTAGTCCCGTACGCTTTTGGTCGTTTACTTGGAGCGGGTGGCAATGCTATCGTCTTCGTAATTCTTCCACTGATTTCACTCACGAAAGATTTGGTCTCTAGCCGGTTGCTATTAAGGAGACAACACATTTAAAATCTTAAGTATAAACGGGTGTCTGGAAGTCCCGAGGCGATTCTCAACGACCATCAACACATTTTTCGTCGAATGGAACAAAAAATTTTAAAATGCATGTGTATTCATCGACGAGAGTCATTGCATCGCTAAATGGTAAGCTTAAGTTTCACTAAGATGTATCTTTTAATCCCGCTCTAGTACGTCTCCTACACCTGAAGCGTACCTGATCTTTCATGAGTGAAATCAATTGACTTTCTTCGAAGCTTTCCCTTACTTGCTAATCTTTCGAATATATTAGTCTTTCGTTTCTATCAGCACAAATCACGGCACAAGTGTTGGTCCAGAAAATACCACTGGAGATCTTCTTTCCAAGCGGCGACTCGAGAAAAAAAGCTTTCGTTTTATTTCATCTTTGTTTCTGATACCTTTAGCACAAAGTTAACAAATTTCCTCTTTCGATTTCGTAGAAACAAACATGTTCGAGTATTTTCGTCGGATTGCGCCATCAAGTTCAGGGCTTGCAAATGACGTCATCCCCTTTTTGGCGCGAGACGCAAATGAAAACTTTGCAAGCGAGACAAGTCGACCTCTCGCGACTTCGTCGCTCGCTCATTTACTTCGCGTAAGAAGAATCACGATTCGCTCGCCAAAACATTTTCTTCTGGGGTTATCGTGAGGTCGACTTGTGGCAAGTCTAGTGCTATGCAGAATTTTTTTAAACTTGCAGAAATTTTCATTCTGGCATTCTGATTACTTTACTTTACAAAGCAATGTACGGCGTTCTTTTCCAAATTGAAGCTTAATTATCTCTGAAAAATGCGTGGTTGTCCCCAGTTTTCTTTTTGGATACCAAGAGTACTTGTTAAGTTCTGCTTTCTCCGCATAGTTTTGAACCGCGCAAAAATATCTCTGGATTAATAAGCACCACTCATAGGAAATCCGAGTATCTCGAGATGGGTAGAACGTATGCGCAATAACAATAGTAGGCACCGTCCTGAACTGAAGAGAAGAGGATCAGAAGAATTGTCAGAATAATTGAATTGTGGGGTGCAGGAATGGCGCAGTGGTGATTGCACTCACGTCCCACCAATGTGGCCCGGGTTTGATTTTGGGACGCGGCGTCATGTGGGTTGAGTTTTTTGGTTCTCTACTCTGCTGCGAGAGGTATTCTCCGGGTACTCTGGTTAACTCTCTCCTCAGAAACCAACATTTGACTTGATTAGCGTTAATTGTTAATTTCATTTTACAGTGTCCCCAATTAGCACTCCAGCGCTATAAGGACTAGACTCTTAAATAAAGTTTTTTTCCTATCCTTTCCTTTCCTTTCCTTTCATCACAAAAGTGCAAACTTGTGTGATCCAGCTGAAATATGAAAACCCCTGAACAAAAAAACAATGCACAAAGGGGCTGCCAGTCCCAAATAAACTGCACAATACCCGGTCACTTCATTTGCATATAAATGCCGTGTATTATATACCTCGTTCTTCAAACGATGCTGCTCCAAACGGAGGGTCTAATTTGCAGGTCGCAGGTCGCGGGTTGCAGGTCATTGTTTCACCAATACAGAAAGTATCCTAAACATTCTTAAAAGCTAACCTTAGGCCTAATTAGGCCTAAACAAAACGGTTTTTAGGCCTAAGGTTAGCTTTTATGAATGTTAAGGATGCTTTCTGTATTGGTGAAACAATGACCTGCAACCCGCGACCTGCGACCTGCGACCTGCAAATTAGATCCGCCGTGCTCCAAAGAACGCAACAGTGGCCGGGTATTCCTCCAGTTACTAGGGACCTTAAGATCTACAACAGCGACGTCGTCCGACCGACCCAAATTTTTGGCATTTTCAAAAAAAAAAAAGCTAGCAACGTTTTTAAACCAT
This sequence comes from Montipora capricornis, assembly GCF_036669925.1. Classification (NCBI taxonomy): domain Eukaryota; kingdom Metazoa; phylum Cnidaria; class Anthozoa; order Scleractinia; family Acroporidae; genus Montipora; species Montipora capricornis. Next base: position 33,963,339 of record NC_090895.1, on the reverse strand, counting down.
GTTTATGTGGCATTGGAGTTTCCCACTTTGTCTTAATTTTGCACTTTTCCAGGTCTTGTCGTTTTCTTGGCTCCACAGCTATGATGCTGTGGTACCAGGCCTCCGATTCCTAGAGTGCTTATGATCTTTCTTTTTAGGCTTTTTTTTCAATCCGACCGACCGACCCAATATCAGGAAACGCATTTGACGCTAAACGGAAAAAAAGGGGGATGGATTTAGTCTAATTCGTCGAACTGCTGTAAACTACCCTAACTATTCACGAAATGAAGTGGGAGGAACAGTGTTGAAACCAGGCAAAAAAAATAAAGTTCGTCGGTATGTGCTCACGTTGGCCTCATAGCTTGAGATTTGGTCATTTCACGTTGTAGATTTGTAGAGAACTGAAAAGAGATGTACAAATTTTCACACCACACGTGAAGAGCGATTGTTTGGTGGCGTTTTCGTTGCCGTCGCCGTCTGCTCAATCGTATTTTGGTGACTCAAGCCAGTTTCAAAACTTTCAAGCAACGTTCTTGTTAGAAGGTCTGGCGCTACAATGCTGTATCAAGTATGAGTAATGTTATGGTACCATAAAAAACACCAATAATTGCTGCACAAGACCCGGTTATTATTGTGACGTAATAAGTCAACATGGCAACGGGAAAGCCCTGTAATAACAGCCTTTACTTTGTCTTTAGTTGCAAATATCTCAAAAACAAACTTGGTGACCCCCTATTTTTTATAGCTGGAAAGTGATTGGAAGCCAAGATGAAACTCACTGCAAAGTTTAAAAATATTCTGTACAGCAGATTCAGAGCCACCTTAAATTTGTGAATTTTTAAAAGTGGCTCTGATTCTGCAATATAGAATTTTTTTAAACTTTGCAGAAAGTTTCATCTTGGCCTTCCAATCACTTTCCAGCAATGCAAAAGAGGGGCCACCTAGTTTGTTTTTTTGATATGAGCAACTAAAGCCAATATGGGCTTTTCCGTTGCCTAGGTCATTTATTCCATCACAATGATGACCGCATCATTGGTGTTTCACATGGTACCATAACATTGCTGTTACGTGATACTGTGTATAGTGCCAATCTGGGCCCGGTTGTTCAAAATCCGATTAACGCTAATCCCAGATGAAAAATAAACCAAGGAGTTGTATTCTCTACTACTAAATGCTGTTCAACGCTGATATTCGGCAAAACTATACATTAGAAGAAGTCAATCTTGACAAACAAAAATAAGCAAAAGAAACTTTCACCAAAAAGTTGAAAATATGAAACAAAAGTTTAAGTTAATCCTGGATTAAGTTAATCGGCTTTCGAACAACCGGGCCCTGAAGTCTTTCTTCGTACTATGCATGCTATTGTACCACGGAAACTGGGAACTAATCCAGAAATCCCTTCAGGCGTTTCAGTCCCAAAAATCCAATATGGTTGTCCCAGACGGCACACAGAGTTAGCAGCACATTTGCCAATCTTACACGTCAAAATGGGCAGGTACAGCTCAGATTCAGATGAGGATAGACGAAAGAAGTACAAGTCCTCTAGAAAGCGAGACAAAAGGAGTAGAAGTCGGGAACGGCGAAAAAGATCACGTTCTCGAGATAATCGAAGACGAAGTCGCTCTCGAAGTAGTAGTTACGAAGATTATAGAAGAAGCAGGTGAAAACTGGCAGATTTCAAGTGAACCTCAGTTATTATTAATTTGAAAACAAAACTGCGGCAGTTTTACTTTTTTTTGTTTCCCTTCGAACTACAGGTCAAGTAAGAAAGGTGAGAAATGACTTCTATGTACACTTCTGTTATTACAGACTGGATCTTATTTTGGGAGTGAGGACAATATGCGAGCCAGCGAGGCATGCGAGTCATGCGAGCCATAACGTACCTACCCTGCGAGCCATGCGAGTCAACATGTGAGTCACACAGTTATTGACAGCTAACCGTTTTAAATTGGGTGCTTATACTTAAAAACTGTTTACCGGCGCTATTTGAAAATGGGTGCTTAGACTTGAATGCGAAATTCACACGGCTCGCATGACTCGCTGGCTCGCAGATTGTCCAGCCCTTATTATAGTTAGAAACAATATTACAAAACTAGATTATAGTGCGTTGTCTTGGGAGCAAAGGCACCGGTATCGGTTCCCATAAAGCATCTTAATCCTTTTACTCCTAGACTGAGTTATGGGGAATTGATTTCTCACTGTAAACTACTTGCAGACAAAATCCTGTGATGTTTTCATTGAAATGAAACTTCTGATCCTTTTTCCATTCATTAGCAATCATCCTTTACACATGTCAGAGAAATTGGCCGATCTGCGAATACACACTTGAAGGTCATCTTTGGCAAATCAGGGAGTGATGTCATTTCAACTGATTCTGATAAAAACTGTCCATTGATTGGCTAATTGCCATATCTCGTTACTGATAAAGTTTTGTGTCGATTCGAAATGCCTCTGATTTTTCCTGAAATTTTCTGAATGATTCATCGGCATGCTGGATGCTATTGTGACGTAGATTTGGAACCAACAGACCTCTTTTCTTGATTTCGCATGCTTGGAACATGCACAGGCCGCCCACAAACATATAAAACACCCAACCACTAAAGCCTAGTTTTCATATGTCGGGAAAATCCCAGATGATCGGGGATTTCGCAGTTTCCCGACTGTCCCAGATTTTTCCGACATATCTGAAAATCGCCAGACGGATGTCCCAGATGAATGGAAAGTGCGCCAAACCATCAGCTCGCCAAACCTTGAAACTTGCAATTTAAAAGATTGGTAACAAGCTAAAACCATTGCCGACGTCTCCGACTGTACAAATTTGAGTTTTCATATGTCGGGAATGATCGCCGACGATTGCAAAAGTCTGTGACATGTCGGGAAAATAGAAACACTTCCTATTTTCCCGATTCGTCCTTGACCATCGCAGATTATCGGGGATGTCTACGATTTATGGTTTTCATTAGTTGGCAAAATCTGGGACGGTCAGGAAACTGTGAAATCCCCGATCGTCTGGGATTTTCCCGACATATGAAAACTAGGCTTAAATTAGGAAGCGTCTCCTTCATCGACACAATAAAAGCCTCATTGAAATTACCTAGACCGACTAATTTTGACTGCCTTGTCAAAAAAAATCAATAAAAAAATCCTTTTCCCACATTTACTGGGACAGGAAGCTACAGCCCATGCATTGATGAAGGTTCAGTTGTTAAGTCTAGTATTTGGTTCCCAGCCTGACCCTAAACCTCAGGGTAAGGCAGATGTGGGGAACAATTATTGGGCATATTGCACACATGTACACACACAAAACTGTTTAACCAGTTCTAGATCAAATCGTTAATGCAGCAAAGTTTGTTTTTATACTGTTGTTACTACATTCCACTTAAGTTTCATTAAAGAGAGTTTTTTTTTCCTCTTACCATGGACCATTAGTATTTTGCATTATGGTGTCATTTTTCAACTGGCACCAATAATGTTTTGTCAAAATGCTCCCTTATACAGATTTTTCTACAGATCGTAGGTACAGTCGATCAAGCAGCAGCAGAAGTCACAGCAGTAGCTCCAGTGATGGTGAAAGGCGGAGAAGTAGAAACGATAAAAAGTAAGAAGAATCTAACAACATAAACTCATTGACATCTCAAATGCCCAAGAATGCCCCCGGTCGATGAGTAAAATCTGCTAAGTCTCACTCCCAGAGGTCAGTGGGTTTTAAGTAGGAACTAAATTAATTAATTAACATAACTTAATGCTTAGGGGAAAAGGTTGTAAGCTGCTACTTGATTTCCTTGAAGGATGAACTGCACACATGTACATTGCTCTTTGTGAAAATTGAAAGTACTTGTTCTTCATGGAACAATGCAACTGAGTGGCATGGCAAATGCGGCAATTACCCTGTAGGTAATGATTTTTTTATGACAGCATCAGGTGAAAACTTGGACAACCTATATGAAAGTTTTTAATGGCTCTTATAAAGTTGTTGTTTTCATTTACCTGAAATATAGAATGTTTCCCTTTTTTTAGGAGTTCAACGTCCAGCAGTCAGGTGTGTAAGACAAACGTTGGATAAAACTAAAATGGCACACTCTGATCATGTCAGAAAGTTACTTTTTCATAAATACCTGGTCCCCTTTTAAACTCCACGTACAACTGTACATACTATACATGTATATACTGTCAAGTTTGGCCGGTGTGCTTATGAGAGGGCTGACTGGGTTGTCTTGTCAAGGATGACCCTATGTCTCTGACAACAACTGAGAGGTTTGTCACTGTCATTTCAAATAAGCTAAGACCAAGCCAAGAGAAATGTTTTGTGAATGTTGTGAAATAACCTGGATGATACTTTTTGTGGCAGAAAAAAATTCTTGTTCTTGTTCTTAAGTTGTCTGTTGTATTTATAAAGCTGTTAATTTTGTCTTGCTATACTTTTTTAAAGTTATCAAAAGAACAAACAAGAAGGAAAATGAAGAAAGCTTTAGCAAAAGCAGGTATAGCTTCTTTTGTAATTAATTCATGGGCTTTTGCTCTTTCTATCAATCATGGTATTTTTTTCTCAAATCAATTTAAATTTACTTTGCAGAGTCCAAAGATGAAGTTCTTAAAAGAGATAAAGCTGTAAAGGAACTGAGTAAGTTTATTGTTGATCCGTGTACTTTTGCATTGTTGGTAGCAGAATTGTGTATTTACACACACTTTCAAAAGGTTGTATCAATACTTGAGCCAATGTTTACAAACAACTGACTTGTCATAATCATCTTGTATTTTTTTATTCTTGCATTTAAAACGAGCTTGAGGTAAATAAGTAAATAATAATAATAATAATACCAGTAATAATAAATTATGAACATTAACCTTGACCCTAATCATGACATACACAGGCCACCTACCATCCAGTTATCTTTGCAAACATTTTAGGTACCCATAAAGGATCCTCAGACCTCCTGAGGACAATAATTTGGGATATCAGAAGATGCCGAATAACATGAATTATTAAATTCTCAACCTCAGATATGGTTGCGTTTCTAGCTTTCTGATTGGTTCACTCAATCTCGGTTATCAGCTTATATGCCTTATGACCTAATATGGAAACTGATTGTTTCAAGTGTTGCTAAGCTGGAAACTGATTAGCAATAATTTCTTAAGTGTCCAAGTGTTCAGAATTTGCTGACGTTTCTTCACTAATTTGATTATCTAAAGAAACAAGAGATTTCTTTCGTTTCTCATTTGACAAACTGCACCACTGCACAAAACAGAGTTTTTTGCATACAATAATTCTCTAATATCAACTGTGAAACGTGAAACATGTTTTTATTTCCAAAAAATGTCATATAGTATGTTTTTCCAGCTCCTTCTTCAATAATATTGTTATTCCATTCACGCTTGTTGCATATGAGACTGGTTATAGCCAACTCAGCAGTTAACTGTACGTGCCTTGTTGGCTATTTACAATCTCATATGCAACACGCACTCCTGGAATAATTGTTAATTATTTACAGAGCAGCTAGCACCTGATAAAGAAGCAATATTACAGATTGAAAGCAATGAGTTTGTACCACAGTCCTTCAGCTCATCTGCCAATAACAAAGCCCATCAGGTAATGGTTTTTACAGTTTAAAATTTAATTATGATATTCTTGAATTGTGATGCTTTGTATTCAGATTATTTCTTTATTGTTGGTATTTATCCATACCTAGTCGTTTGCTAATAGTTGAGTTAAGGATGGTTTAATATTGGTTCATTAACAGAATGACAAAGAAAACAAAGATGATAGCCACGAGGCAGCAATGTTTGGCACTAGAAGCTCAGTACCAGTCGCTACTTCTATTGCTGCTGTTTCTGAAGTGAAGGCATTTTCCCAACCAGTAGTATCCCAGACAAATGATAAGGAAGGACTCTTTGCTTCTTGGGTAAGAATACTTAGCCTCAAGTAAGGGAAGGGCTTTGTTAACCTCTTTTTCATGTTATAGTCCAGGTCCCGGTTGTCCCGGTTGTTCAAAAGTCGCTTAACGCTAACCCCAGATTAAAAATTAACCAAGGAGTTTATTTCTCAACTCACAAAAGCTGCTTAACGCTGATATTCGGCAAAACTTTACATTAGAAGAAGTCAATCTAGAAAAACAAAAATAAGCAAACAAAACTTTCACCAAAACGTGGAAAACAGGAAACAAAAGTTTACGCTTATCCTGGATTAAGTTTTAAAATCGGCTTTCGAACAACCGGGCCCAGAAGTTTAAAAAATGGGAGAAGACTCCACTCTGATTGACCCCTTCAGGCACATCTTTAGAACCTCTCCTTTAATAATCAATGAGAGTTAGCAACGATAAAACTATAGCGTTTAAGACAATGTAAAACCTGATACAGTTCCTTGCCTGTGCCTTTCTAAATATGTTCACCTTTGCTGCTGGATTCAAAGATCCAGTAGTGGTACTGTAAATTACAGCCCCTTATTTTTTGCAGCACTCGCTTTTCCAGGACGATTCATATAATGGTATTTAAACTAGCTTCTTTTTATGCCAAATAATTTTGTCATTGGTGTAATTGCCAATAGTGTATCTAAGTTGGCAATGGAGCTGCCTGCAGTCCCTTAGCACATACATGACATACTTACCTGTATGGTAAGTACTAAAATTAATATGTTAAAGGGGCTAAATTGTCACGCAAAGTGATGTAATTTCATGACACCCAAAATGCCAAGAAAGTAGAATGAAACATTGCAATAACCACTTAAAACTGTTGAACAACATAAAAGAAATACAGCTGAAGGAAAGAGAAGCATGGATGGACACAAATGGACGAGATTAAAACGGATTACATTTGTGTAATCTTAAGTCAGTCAGGCCGACTTTTTTTCAAGTTTATGGCAAATCACCTGTATAGAGGTCGTTTTTGCTCAGAATCATCCTGTTTGTGACATAACGATAATTTTATCAGTAAAGAAATTCCACATTACGATTTTCAAGTTTTAAACTCGTGATTAACTAAAGATATGCCAAAACAACCAAAACTAACATGACATAGCCCCCTTTAATACAACTAGATTATAACATTGTCATTACACAAATGATAAAGTTCAAAAACCAGGAAAGGAGTAGGACGCTTCTTCGGGACGGTGCCTACTATTGTTATTGCGCATACGTTCTGCGCATCTCCAGATACTCGGATTTCCTATCGCCGATCCTTACTAATACAGGGATCTTAGTAAGTACTCCTGGTATCCAAAAAGAAAATTGGGGGTAACCATGCATTTTTGAGAGATAATTAAGCTTTAATTTGAGAAAAAACGCCATACATTGCTTTGTATTTTAAAGCTTTTACAAATATTATTCATGAATTATCTTTGGAAAATGCGTGGTTACCCCCAATTTTCTTTTTGGATTTTAATAACACTTGTTAAGATCTACCTTTCCTGCATAATCACACACTGGGGCAAAAATATTGTTAATTAGTAGGCACCGTCTATAAATGAACTGGAAATAAGATGCAGAATTGAAAGCATTGGCGGTAACGCGTTCCATACTGGGATCGTTCTGACTAAAAAATGTGTAAGCAGCAACTGGGGAGGACAGTTTTCTGTAATAACAACTTCAGTTGTTGTTATTGACAAACTTCGCAGCGTGGCATTGTAAGGCTTAGTTTTTGTAGCTATCCACAATAAGTTTATAACATAGATTCACATTAATCAGACTGATAATATCTCTTTTCCAAAGGAGTGTAGTGATAAATAATCACGTCTTTTGTGATAAACTTTACCCCTGCCACAGATAGTTACACCAACTTTTATACCTGTTTCAGCTTCATGAAGACGAAGAAACCAAGACAGCTCGGTGGATAACTAAGTTGAAAAAGATGCGACAAGAACTGCTAGCAGCAACGTGACCGATTATTCAGATTATTTAATTTACTTATAGACCAATAATTTTTTAGCATTGATTTATATTAAACAAGTGGATTTATGTTGTATCCTGGGTTTTGTTTTTCACTGCGAAATCTATTCCTCTTTGGGATGGCTCATGAGAATGAACTCTGCAGGGTAGACTTTGTACCATTCCACTTCCTGTGAAGAGATTTCACGCAAGGACAGCACACAAACGTTATTTGACTTATTTTGTCTATTGTATGCTTCCTTTTAACAGCCTGTTGCATTCTTAAAACTCTCAATCAGTAATACCTAATGGTGCCTAAATTTAAAGAGTGATTTGCACAAATCGAGTTTCGCCCCTCTTTTGATTACTCCTCGATCGTGACGCGAAAGGGAAACGGAAAGACCTTTAAGGTGGCGCAAACCAGTTCAACACTTTCTAGAAATCTTGTTATAAGACGGGTTGACACTACAACACTTTATCACATAATAACAATGTTATGGTACCATGTAAAACATCAATTATTGCTGAACAAGATCCAGTCGTTTTTGTGACGTAACAAGTTACCATGACAACAGGAAAGCCTTGCAAAAGTACCCTATATTTTGGCCTTAGTTGCTCATATCTGAAAAACAAACTTGATGACCCCACCCAATTGTTTTATTGCACTAAAGTGATCAGCAGGCCAAGATGAAACCCTCTGCAAGGTTTAAAAAAACTATGTGGAGCGAATTCAGAGCTACCTTAAATTTCAAATATTTCATGGTGGCTCTGATCCGCTCCACATAATTTTTTTAAACTTTGCAAAAAGTTTATTCTGGCATGCTGATTACATTTTAAAAATAAAAAATGGGGGTCACCGAGTTCGTTTTTGAGATATGAGCAGCTAAAGCCAAAATATGGGGTGTTTTTCCAAGGCTTTCCTGTTGCCCCAGTAACTTTTTTCGTCACAAAAATGACCGAATCTTTTTCAGCAATAATTGGTGTTTGATATGGTACCATAACATTGCTGTTAAGTTATAAAGTGTTGTAGTGTCAATCCTTCTGATAAAAACGTTTTTTTCAAGTGTTGAAACTGATTTGAGCCACCTTAAAGTGCATTCGCCTCCCACCAATGGGGCCCGGGTTCGATTCCAAGACGCTGCGTCATATGTGGGTCCGGGTTGAGTTGGTATATACGCCATGGGAGAGTGCCATGGATGCACCGTAATACCAATCTATGTACTGTATATAAGCATCACTTAAGGTTCTTTGCTTCCTTAAGATGCTTTGCTTACTTAGTTTGTTGGTTCTCTACTCTGCTCCCAGAGGTTTTTCTCCGGGTACTCCGGTTTTCCACCCTCCTCAAAACCAATATGATTTGATATGTATTGAACTGTGAAGATTATTCATCTAGTAGGCATTACTGAAAAAAAGCAAGGATTAAATCTTGTACTAGAAACTACTATGTTAAACTTGACGACGTTTCGTCCAAAACCATCTGACTTCATCAGTTCAATGGTGGAGTCGTGACTAGTCATGCAATACGCGTGACTAGTCACATGAGAGACGGCGCAGAATGTTGCGTAGCAACTCGTCCCATCCACAAGCTGGGTGTCATTCGGTCGCTCGAGTATCGGGCTAACAGCGTCATTACCAATCAGGCCCGGGTTGCTCGAAGCATGGTTAGCGCTAACCAGGGTTAAATACCATGGAAACCTACAGATTTTGATACCTCTTAACCAACGGTTAGCATGCACTAACCAGGCCCTGAGCAACCGGCCCCAGAGTGACATTAATGAAGAGGTTTCCTATGTTGGCGATGCCCTCGGGAAATGTGGCTATCCAAAATGCTGAAAATGGGCTTTCCGGAAGGCAACAGAAAGCGATCAGGATAGGTCTTCCACCACCCCGTACTCCCGTTCGAGTGGCATTCAGAGAGCCCTGGCTAAGATTACTATCCCCTATATCCAGGGCTTAAGCGAGAGAGTTAAGAAAGCCCTTAAACCAGTGTGCGTCACCACGACCTTCAAACCGGCTAACTCACTACGTGACAAACTGGTCCATGCGTGCACACCCAGGCTGCGATGAGACGTGCATCGGTGAGACCAAGCAAACCCTTGGCCAACGATTCGCGCAACACACCAAACCTGCGTACTACGAGGACCAGAACTCCGCAGTCCGGCTTCACCCATGCCAAAACAACAGGGCATCAAATCTCCCCAGAGGTAGCTATCTTGGACCAGGAACGTCGTCAAGTTTAACATAAGTCTAGTACAAGATTTAATCCTTTTTTTTTTTTCATTTGATATGTATTAATTTGCGGCTCAAGACAGACTATTAGGGAGCCTAAGCACGCGATGTTTTCGAGCCTCGGGAATCACATGACATTGTAGGACGGTAGTCTCTTCCAGATTTTCAAACTAATCGTCTTTGATAGAGAAAAGTTATTTAGCAATATAAAAGTGGTGGTGACAAGACAATTTGAAAAGGAAAACAGCTCACTTTCGGTTGTTGTTCGTGGCTAAAAACGTCTGGTCCCAGTTGTTCAAAAGGTGGACAACGCTATCCACCGGATAAATCACTATCCATTGGATAGCTCCCTATTATTAATCTTAGCGCTCCTTTTAAGCATGAAAACAACAACTTTATGTCGACATGCTGCGTACAGTAGGGTATGTAGCTGTATACAAAATAGTGTTTGAAGCAAGATCAGCCGGAGTGTAGCTAGCCTGCAAAGCAGGCGTGTGTTTGTTTTGGTAAGAACTATTGGCCAACATCTAACAGTGGCCGGAGGCCAGTCAAAAAATTGCACTCAATGATAGGCCTCACTCAATCCTCCACACTCAATCCTCTACCGGCTGTGTGCTTTCAAAATAGCAGCCCATTACGAACTTTAGACATTGATCAAGCGTCCGCCTGCCAAAAAACGCCTGCTCTGCAGGCTAGAGTGTAGCCGCTTTCTTCTGAATTTCTAGGCGTTGCAGGTAAGTGCGTTTTAAGAAGCGACATCTTTACTAACCGCGTGCTGTTTATTTACTGCGGAATGTTTAACATATTCGCGAGATTCTTCCTTTGGTTGGAAAACAGGCAGAACTCAGGAAAACGATATCTCCGGTCGGCGACTTAATCATGTGAGCTCCAAAGTTGTCTTCACCGTGCATTGCACTCGTATTTAGAGGTTTCGCAAAAACAAGAATGATTTGGGTCCGAGTCTGAGATGGCATTAGATTAATCGAGAGGCAAATTAACAGACACACTGAGCTGGCGATTTTTCACTGGGAAAGGTCAACGCCGTGTAATCATGACATCGATAAATGTTTGTTAAAGCAGTTAAAGGGAAAACTTCTGAGCGTTTCCATAAATAACTGGGCTCAGTATCTTATTTGTGATCAATACAACTTTTCACTCATTTATTTGATGTAAATTTATGTAAGATTGTTTGTAACCTTCATCAAATCTTTTTTTGGAAACTCATGGATTACAAAAGAGCACACGTTAATCATCTTTACATGCATTTTCTATACTTTTTACATCTTATAAAAGAACGACTGTTTGACTGTGGAACAAGGGCACATTAGAAAACTCAAGCAACACAAGAAAGTTTTTGTAGAATCAAATACTGAATAGCCATACATACACTAGTAAAGATATTCCAAACTTGTTGCTCCAGTCCTCCTCTAAGTACCTCACAATCAACAGTTTCCTTTATTTATTCCAGGGAAAATAACCTTTACAACGATCCATTACTTTTCAAGACAACTTTTTCCTTCCGAAATCGATGTCTGCTTTAAAAGTCAGTTATATTGCAGTCATTGTAACATGAAGGAAAATCGTTGAAATCTTTAAAATGTAAAAACCACTGTGATCACGCTTCTAAATGCGGAGTTTTCCTGTATAAAAATAATATTTGAAAATAAACGATTTCGTAAAATTGAGCTACATGGATTGGTTAGGTTACGATGAAAAACATGTCTGTTAAGCTTTGGAAAAAAAATTGGTAGCGTATTCACAGAAAAGCAACGGAATGCTCAAATGTAGGTCAACTTAAACAAGCAGAGCAGTCAGGATTAGCTGTATAGTAAAACGAAATGTCCCTTGATGGGAAAATGCCATGCGAGAAAACAAACGTCTTCCGTCAACAATCGTAGTCACACAGCATGTCTTGAATGTAGGCGTAGATAACAAATGCGACGTACATCAAGAAAAAAGAAGTACCCATTTGTTTATTAAGTTTAAAACGCACGCCAGCAAAAATCCCCAGGCAAATAAGAAGAATTATCAGGAGAATGAAACCAAACTTCACGTGTGGTACAACTACAATACT
>NC_090895.1:33923701-33946201 GCF_036669925.1 Montipora capricornis | reverse complement strand
CCAACTTCAAAGCTCATTGCCTACTTTGATCACTGTACACTATTAATTATTGTCTCGACTGGCTAATTTCACCTGAGTGTACTTTTATTTTGTGATGATTGTATAGTGTATTATGTTTAGTTTTCTGTAACAGTGTGCAACAAAAACTTAAACTTGAACTTGAACTTATTCTGCCGTAAGCCCTGTCAGTTTTTATAGAAAGGAAAGGAAAGGAAAGGAGAGGAACTTTATTTAAGAGTCTAGTCGTTCTAGCGCTGGAGCACTAATTGGGGACACTGTAAACTGAAATTAGCAATTAACGCAAATCAAGTCAAATATTGATTTTTGAGGAGAGGGGAAACCGGAGTACCCAGAGAAAAACTTCTTGGTGCGGAGATGAGGACCAACAAACTCAACCCACATATGACGCCGTGTCCCGCAATCGAACCAGGGCCACATTGGTGGGAGGCGAGTGCTCTCACCACTGCTGACTGACGCAAGTGACCATGAGCCAAACGATTTCCTTTTTCAAGGACTAAATGCGTTAAAGAAGGTTTAAATAGAACAAGGTTTCAGTTAATGAATGTGAGAATGATATAAACACATGAGAAATGAAATGATGGTAGAACCAACTGGGAACTCGGAAAAATCCGAGCCCCAGATGGGATTCGAACCCACGACTCTCCATGATCTAGTCGGATGCTCTAACCACTGAGCTACTGGAGACTCTATGGCGAGCAAGGGTGAAATGTGGGTATTGACTCGAGCTGCATCACGCAGCTACAGAGTCAAATGACTGACAGCATAGCTCATAACTGCATCGCGCAGTCACATTCAAGCATATCTGAGATGCGGCCAACCAACCATTTCACCCTTGCTCGCCATAGAGTCTCCAGTAGCTCAGTGGTTAGAGCATCCGACTAGATCACGGAGGGTCGTGGGTTCGAATCTCATCTGGGGTTCGGATTTTTCCGAGTTCCCAGTTGGTTCTACCATCATTTCATTTTTCATGTGTTTATATCATTCTCACATTCGCTCACTCGGGTGGTTGGTTGGCCGCATCTCAGATATGCTTGAATGTGACTGCGCGATGCAGTTATGAGCTATGCTGTCAGTCATTTGACTCTGTAGCTGCGTGATGCAGCTCGAGTCAATACCCACATTTCACCCTTGATCACCATAGAGTCTCCAGTAGCTCAGTGGTTAGAGCATCCGACTAGATCATGGAGAGTCGTGGGTTCGAATCCCATCTGGGGCTCGGATTTTTCCGAGTTCCCAGTTGGTTCTACCATCATTTCATTTCTCAAGGTTTCAGTTATGTGTTAAAGCAATTAAGGACGGTGCCTACTATTGTTATTGCGCATACGTTCTGCGCATCTCGAGATACTCGGATTTCCTATCGGTGATGCATACTGATACAGGGATATTTTTGCGCGGTTTAAAATTATGCAGAGGAAGTAGATCTTAGTAAGTACTATTGGTATCCAAAAGAAAACGTGGGGGTTCAGAGATAATTAAGCCTCAACTTGAGAAAGAACGCCATACCTGGCTTTGTATTTTAAAGCTTTTTACAAATGTTCATGAATTATCTTTGAAAAATGCGTGGTTACCTCCAATTTTCTCTTGTTAAGATCTACATTTCCCGCATAATCATAAACTGGGGCAAAAATACCTTTGAATTAGTAGGCATAGACTGCGAGCAGTCCCTCTTCAGTCAAGTCTAAGCTCGGCAGGACTGGAGAGAGCGAATTGGCCGAGAGGGAAACTGCCTTCTCCCCAGCTTCCCCTCGGCTTTCGCTCGCTTCGCTCGATTTTCTCACACGCGCTTTCCTCGCTCGCGCGACCATCCTAAGGGACTGCTCGCAGTCTATAGTAGGCACCGCCCTTAAAAGGGGCTTATTTTATCGATCGGCAAAAATTGCAAGTTACAATGTCACGGTGTTTTTTTATGAAACTGGATTAAAAGGGTAATTTTGCTTTGAGGTTTTGCCGAGTAATTGCAAAAGGTTTGAACAAACTGTATTTACTCGAATAAGCGCCGCGATCCCAATGCGGTGCTTATTCGAGGAATTTTGTCAAATTAAAAAATACACTAAAAAGTAACTCTAACACAGCATGGGGAATTTCTTTCCATCAAAGCCGATGTTCTTCGGTTAAAGGTGATTGTACATCACTGCTCGTGCATTAAATAAAATATCGTAAGAGTCAAATGGTGACTATCAAAAGACGTTTCTGTTGATCTCCGTACAGAAATATTTTTCTTTGTAGCGTCCAATTTTTAAATAAGTGCCGCACAAGCTTGAGGCGGGAAAAATTAAATAAACGCTGCGGCACTTATTCGGGTAAATACGGTACGCGAAATAAATGAAAAAAAAAGCTAACTTACTTTGCTCCGGCTAAGGCATCCATTAACTTGGAATTGAACTTCATCAAAACTATGTACAGAATGTAAAGTACTAGGAGGATGATGGACTCGTAAAACTCAAACTTTCCATCCCATGCAAACCAAGAAAAAACTCCTAATGACAAAGCATAGCAAAAGGAGTCTCTCATGAGAGGTCTCCAATCCAACTGAAGAACCTGCCGAGAGAAAGAGCAACACGGAGAGGATCCTTGCAAGGTTGGTTTCCTTTGTTTGATTGTTTGCTTGTTTAGTTAAGTGACAGTCAGTTAACAGTAAGTAATATTTTCAAAACATGTTCAATGTTGATTTTTTTACAGCTAGGCAGTGTTAGACAAGGAATATCCACTGTAGTGTTATTGAGTGGCATATGGCCTACTTTGTTATATTACAACTTGTACGGAAATTTAACTGAAAATGGATGTCCGTATTTTTTACTTACAAATTGAGAATGTTCCTATACATCTTATTCCAAAATGGCCGCCATTTTAGCATTCTTTTGTTTCCTTGCAAATTGGCCCTTTTGGCCTCGCTTTCAAACGTAAAATTCAAAACAATATTTAACCTTGAACGAGGCCAAAAGGGCCAATTTGCAATCAAACAAGAGTATACTAAAATAGCAGCCACAAGAAAACACGTGTATTTAACAATTATTCCACGAGCGCGTGTTCGATACCGAGATGGTTGATAGCCAACGACAGTTGGCTATAATCACCTCATATCCAACAAGCACGAGTGGAATAATTGTTTTATTAAAAACGCCCATAAATTGTGGACAAATCTTCCCTACTTTATTTTGTAAAAACAACAAAACTGATGAGTTCAGTTCCTGATATTTGTAGAGCATGGTTTAATAGCTCACATACAATGATAGCGAAGCCAATGAAAATTCTCGAATTGCATTATCCAATGACCAAGTTTTTAATAAGAGCAGTCAGTCATTTCTTCAATTTCTCGATCGATTGCTGCCCAGTTTTCTTCATGTTAGAAATGCAGCAAGAGGCTTGTAAAGGAGAAATGAGGAAACGTAGATAATAATTTACTCAACCATTGAATGGACAACTTACCTTTCCAGCTAAAGCCGCAGTAAGAGCAATAATTACAAGAAGGTTAAATACAGCACTCCTGCAACAATGAAAGCATTGCTACTCAATGTCTGACACAAACCATGCAAACCAAGCAAACGGTCCAGCAAAATTCCAAGACCGTTTTGACTGATCAAATAATTCGAAAGAACTCTTCCTGAATCCGACGGGGAGATTGTTCCAGGTAGATGTTTTTCTGCCCTGTTCCTTTCGTTTATTGACCTTGAACTGAGCTACTGCGCACCGGTGGCTGAGTTAATTTCATCCGCAAATGGTTAGACGTTTTAGTCTTCTCGGATAAGGACGATAAACCGTAGGCCCCGTCTCACATCTCTTGTGTAGGACGTTCAAGAACTCACACACTGCTCAAGAAGAGCAGCGACATATTCCCTGGTATCGTGGTCTCTCACTCATTCTATTCTCGGGGCAACTGTGTAAGCTACTTGTTATTCAATTAAGGTTGTAAACTGCACGGCTGCCATTCGTGCCATAAAAGCAATCTGGCAAAATCTTTCACAAAGTTTTTTTTATGAACCCTGAAAAGCCCATAGGGGGGGGAAGTGGTCAACTACAAATTCAATCATTTATTCTCCGCCTTAGCGAAAAAAGGTTACATTTTGAATGAAAACGGGATAAGTGGAGAACACTGAGCCAAGAACGAGGGAGATATCTCGGAATACTTTTGAATGGCTATGATCCATCGTCTTACCCTACAATTGTACCGATACCAACATCACTCTCGACAGTTACGCCAGCCACAGAGGCAAATAACTCCGGAGCAGAAGAACCAGCTGCCATAAAGGTTGCCCCAGCAACGTCCTCCGACAGGTCGAGCTTCTCTGAAATTGCTTCTAGCGATGGAACAAAGAAGTCGTCGCAAACTATAGCAAGTGCTGCAACGTGGAAATAACACTAGGATTAGAAAAAGAAAACACTTAAACATTTTTAACGCTTAACATCCACATGAACAAGCAAACGAAACTGACTTGGCCTTGTGACACTGTATGTATCGACAGAATTAACTATCGGAGTGTCATTTGTAGTGCCTCTGACCAGAGGACAGAGTTTTTCTCTTTACTTTCCTCTTTTCTTTTATTTGCCCTGTTGCCAATGTCTAAACCTACCGTTCAGATGCATTCAATGGGTAAATAGGCACTACAATTTACATTTACAGTTTAATTCTGTTGATACATATTGTACCACGCGGCCAACTTAGTTCCAAATAATCGTTGCCACGTTATCCTGCCTTTTTTCAGTACGTGACAAACACTTTCTCCCTTTTAACCGCACAATGTGCACAAGGATGAGTTAACTGTCCGGTCAATGTGTTGTTTCACTTAATTAGTCCTGAGGGTCTGTTTTTGTCCTGCACAGATAAAGGATACGTTGAGCCTTCAAACCCGATGTTCATAAACAACTTTTCGTGTGTTCCGCGTCTGTGGTTTGCGGCATATCTCTCAGGAAATTGCCCTTGCATTGCTTTTTCCTTCCGTTTCCTTATTTTTTTGCTGGCAGTTTCTTCAGTTTCAATTACCCCAGACACTTCTGCTCCCAGTAACAGTTCCTCTATTGCATTCTTGAGTTGTTTGCTTCAGGGCTCACACAATTCTCGAAAGCAATCAGTCCCCTTCCACCTTTCGTTCTCATCACTAATTAGCAAAATGACGCTTTTATTTTAATGACTTACCTATAAATATGATAAGGATACAGAATATATACAAAGCGAGCCAACCATATGCCTCTGGACGAGTTGTCCATGATTCTCTATTTGAATAGTTTCTTTCGTGTCCTATTTCAAAGTTGCAAGTCTCCCACTCCACAGTTGACAGTAAATGTCTTGATAGAAAAGCAGACTCTGTACATGGTAAAACACCAAATACAAATTCAGTGCTGCTGATCAAGATAGCAAATATTGACACAATACCTCCGTTTCTCCCTCCCATGGGTTTTTAGATGTCGTTCGAATGGCTTCTTTTTCTGTGTTCGGGTAAATGGTGGACCGAATAATTCACTGAATGTGGTCAGTAAACCGATTTCTAAGAAAATGCAACAGAATTTAGAATGGTATCAGCGTATAGTACAGTACCACGGTTGTCTAATGAGCCAGATGACACGTTGACTTAGTATGAAAAGAGCCAAAATAGCTTCTCTTGTTCCGCTGGAACAAGCCAAGAAGATGACAATTAAATTCGTCTGCAAAAAAAACCAAACTTCTCAATTGAAACAAGTTTTCGAGGTGACGCAAATCAGTAACAATTTCGTATAAATTTTGAAAGCCCCAATGACGTTATGACGGGACTTCATCAATAGTTAAAACTATGATAGACAGCCTTTTGTTTGCAAGCATCAAAACAAAGAATAGGCGTTTTCATCGATTGGGTAAAAATTTCTACGCGGTTAATTTGACGCCACTAATCATTAATGTGGTGTGTTAGTTCTCTTATTCTAGCAATTGCTTCAGATTACTACAAAACTCTTTTTTACAGCTAAACGTTTGATAAGAAATCACCTGGCCGGGCCAGCGGTCAGTGCAGGTGCCAAAGAATTCTGCAGTCTGACTGAGGAAAAGTAATCATTTAATGGCGACATATAGGTACTTCACGTCACCAGAACAAAACGAATTGTTCTTTACTTGGACCTATACAGTCACGGAAACTTGAATTAGAGGCGCGTAAATTTGTGTTAACATGCCGATGTATTTTAATAAAAAGAGAGTAACTGCTGGTGCGGTTCAAGCTAAAGAGGGCGTTTGCAGCCGGGACAGGTGAGGATGGACTTGTGCTTTTCCGTTTGAGTTGGCATCTTCAGGAGACCGACAACATCGTCAAAATGGATAGTCACTAACAGAAAGTGATGAGCGATGCAATGTTAGGATCCTCAAACTAGGGATTGAGTTCCAGTTTATGCAGATTGGCCTTTGTGACAAAAGCCTAAGACAGTAGAAACAAGTTGATGGGTCTCCATACAGGGGAATCGCGGTCAATCTCAGCTCTAAAAAGTTGACTGCCTTATAATTGACGTCAAAACTATGGGCATACAAGTGAAACTTTTTATTAATTTAACAAAAGACCCAGTTTCATTACCACAATATGTCCGTCCAAGATGAAAATTCGTCTTGTCTTTGCCTGTCATTAGACTATTAACAAAACGTATTGACTAGACCATCGACTGTTCAATCAACGCTAACTCCCGCAGTAGAATCATTAAGAATAATAGCCATTGTATAAGTTGTTACAAATAACAAACTAGTAAAATTTGTTACATAACCGGCCATGCCGTGAGCATCAGTTTTTCATTTATTGTCTTTTAACTCTGTTCCGGTTTGCACTTTTAAATGAAAATTTAACAGGAAATCATTAAAAATGTTTTATAAAATTTTTAATCTCACTTCAACTGCCGGGTGATAGGTTGTCTTTTCAAAAAAGACATTGCTCACGACAGATTCGAGTTTTAATATTTTATGAAACCCGGCTGAAAACTTCAAACGAATTAAAAATATGGCCAATTAATAGTTCCTGCGTTTTTTTGATTGATATGCAGTTTACCACAAATCTATGGCAAACCAACCGAAATCTATATCAGAAATACTCAAAGATTAAATAAAACTCTTATTTATAACTGAAATGGTCTGATCCTTACCCCCATCGCTCCATTTAAAACCGACTACTGCTGATTTAAAAATTAAACCGCAACAGACGAAAATAGATATCACCAGCAACCGACGACATAATCTTAAACATTTTCGTAGCGGAGGGCTTGCTGTACACGTCTTTCTTTCTTTCATATTCAGCGGCTAAAGCCTGCGGACAAGACAAACATAGTTTAATATCATTCATTTTTGGATCATGAAATATTAAGGGAAAATTATGCCTGAAAGTAGTTTAGTCTACACAAAGGAGATTATCAAAAATACGACTGCGTATTATTGTCCGCACGCGAACTTTGACGAGATTATAGAAACTGATTGACTAGCTTTTTCAAATGAGGAGAGGCCAATTTTCTTTTTGTTATGTTCATTTTCTTTTCCGGATGGATTTCTTGATCACCTTGCCGTATGAATGATATCCTGAATACAACAGACGAGACAAAAAATAATAATTTCAGGCTTATATTTCAAACTAAGCAGCCATCCGGAGGCAATGAATTTCATAAGAATTTTGATTTTCACTGAGTTTAAGTGCAATTTGTGAACAACTGCACATGTCCGGGATGTTTACGGAAAAGCCGTACACTGACCGCGACTCCCAGTCGAGATAAAAGCAATCTACAGTATTTTTTGGAAATTACCATGCAAAATCCTGTAACATAAAATTTAATAAGCTTAAACTTATGACTTAACTTAAGTTTAATTAAGCTTATATGGTATCCTTTGAAAAACGATCCCGAAAACTGCAACGAAATCGTAGAGCCTGCCCACACAAAAACGTTTTGAATTTCTTTCCTTGGACTGCAGTGCACGACGACTTGAATAAATGATCATTTGCATATATTTCATTAGCTGAATGTGAAGCGAATTTACGAGATGTCAAGTCGGGCGAAGAGCAGTCTCAGATTGCTAAGCCACAACCTTATGGCGAAAAAAGCAAAGAAATGTCAGTTAAATGCTAAACAAAATACCTTCTACGCATGGCAAGACCAGCACAAGCTTATTTTCTCCTCTTTTTCATGCTTTTTGGTCCGTTTTAAATTCTTTTGACCTCCTTGTCGTTGTAGGCTGGGATATTCAAGACTTTCGCCATTCAAACGCATTGTCGTATCATGAGTACGTCATCGTAACCACGGTAACGACGTAATCAAAGCACTTTCCTTCGCGATTCCTTAGGTCCATGTTACCCTCAAGGGAGAAAATCTGGAGCTAAAAGCAATGAATTATTCAGATATTGATTCAAAAATGCCCGGAAAAAACAAAACAGCATTTGCAAAATGAAACATGAGATCGCATATTTAAGATACCTATTTTTAGCGGACAAAAAAAATCGTATTTCAGTAGAACCAGCTGCAAATGTTAGTTTTTTTGCACGCTATTTGTGTGAGAACTTCCTTAATTTCACAAATACAGCTAAAATCTGTGATTTAGTTCAAATATGCCACACACTCTTCCAGTTGTCTTGAATATTCCATCAATTCTTGACGAAATTTCACGGCAGGAGAGATTGTGGTAAAAAAGATAATAGTAAAATAACTCCACCTGCATAATAAGAATATTTCCGCAAACGAACGTATCTCAATGCTTGTTATTAGTTTTAGAGACGTTTGCTCCATGACGCATTTGATATTTTCCAAACATTTTGCGAAATCTATAGGCTACTAAGGAAAATGGTTTTACATCTTCCAGCATTGTCCGTGCAGATAAATTAAGAAACTGAAATAAAGCGCTGTATGAATATATACGCATCACAGAAACGTCATTGCCAGTAAAACGAAATTTATTTTTGAGTGCACAATAGTTGTCGCGAGCTAGATATATGGCTAATTTTTAGTTTTCTTAAACACGAGAATCTAATCAAAGATCTCCTACTGTTAACTTGTATTAAAGGTGTACTGACAACTTCGCGAAGATATAATATCCGACCTATTTTACCAGCACTGAAGCTCTTAGGCCATCCCCTGTTTTGTTTTTTTCGTTTACCGTCGAATGCGTTTCTTGATATTGGGTCGGTCAGTCGGATTGAAAAAAAAAAAACCTAAAGAAAAAAATCATAAGCATTCTCGGAATCGGAGGCCTGGTAGCCCAGCATCATAGCTGTGGAGCCTTTTTTTTTTGAAAAATGCCAAAAATTTGGGTCGGTCGGACGACGTTAAACGGAGAAAAAAAGGGGATGGCCTTACCTTTATCAAATCAAACTAAAGTCGTTGGTACACTGTTGACTTTACATTTTCTGTTCGGCTGTGGTCTTTTGGAGTTTAAAGTAATATGTCCAAACCTGCAGTACCAGCAGAGATGAGAGATACAAAATAAAAGCGATATTGTTTTTGCTTTCCTGTATCTACTCGGCTGGAAAATTTGAAAAATAACATTGGCTGCTTTAGATTGAATATCATACTGACATGCAGCTGAATACTCGAGAATACGCCGTAACCGCAACCGTACGGAAAAAATGCATATTATATGTTCTTAGTTGAATGAAGTTCTGTCTGACGAGCGCTTATGCGCGAAACTCAGAGTCACAGAGAATCGATGCGTCCTCTTTAATCCCGGCCTTCAACTTATGTGAATTAGTTTAGGACTATTGAACATGATCTTCTCCACGAGATATTCAATGAATATACACGAGACAGGAACGCAGTATTCTCCGACAGATTGACATTCGAAAAATCGAAAATTGTTTGATTAACTTTCCAACAAGAACGACAAAACAAAAGCTATAATAACTTATTAATTCCCAAAAAGCCTTAAAACTTAAAACACCACTGATGAAATGGTGGCAAAAGTGTCAAAAGTAGTCAGCTAAATCGCCCCAAACATAAATAATAGTCGTAGACCAACTATTATTTCAATTTTATTCAAATGTTCTCCAGTAATCCCCAGAAAAAAAAAGGAAGAGCTAATGACACCCAAAAGATAAATCAACATTTTTTTGGCCAGAGAAGGTTATGTAACTGCATTTAGTCAGGCCAGGTGATGATGGATTTGTCTCCTGAGCTCAGTCACTTAACCACGCTTGGCAAATAACAAACTGTTCTCTTCTATCTCAATTGGGCATTACTGTGTTGATGGCTTTTTTCTCGATATGGTTCCATAACCTTCAAGATTCAATATCTCTTTGTTTAATTCTCGTGTCTTAATCCAAATGGTGACCTTACTACATGTATACCATTCAAACAAAAGACAGCCCTTTGATCCTCTCTTCGATACATTCTCTCAAGCCTGTATATCCCTACGGGGTTCCCAGGGGGTGACAGGAAGAAACACATGAATAAGCCATGACTTCCCGTAAGCTCCTGGAGTTGATCTCCTGTATCCCTGCGATATACAAATACTCAACACACGTATAAAACTTGTCAGTACTGATTTGCCAAGCCCATGCTCACGATTCACGTACCAATAAGGCTGACTATCTGGGTATGTCGTAACTTAATAATGCTTGCTTTTATATCACTTTTTTGTTCATCGACGTGAGAAAAAGACAAACAAATGGTTCCGGAGAAAAACCTTTTTATGCTTTCCATATTAAACAAAAGCACGGTTTTCAAGAAAGACCCAAAATCTCAGGGTTGGGAAAGTTGAAGGCCTTGGTCGCTGGAGCGTAGTCTGTTCTGGTGTGATCAGATAGTAAAAGGGGGCGGAAATCATATTTTGCAAGAGAGCTAGCCAGAAAACAAGAAGAGGCAGAGGAAAGGCCGCTTTTGAGCCTCATTTTTCGTGCGTGGCTGAAACATCTTTCGTCCGCATAACGATTGAACCCCTCCTTGAACCGGCATGTCTCAACTGGTTAAGCCACCTTAACCCTCATTGCAGGGTCTTTAACCGAGGGAGCGTTGATTTTAATTTTTATTTATAAGCGCAGCCATGCCTTTTGGAAAGTAACCGGGCTAAAATGCACTTGTCGAGTGAGATTCACTTAACTACGAGTGTACCTTCTCCACTTTAAAGACAACATAACGAATCGGACAAAGTTTCGAAACATGCAATCATGCCTTTTAAATTGAATTTTATTTGAATCTATGAGAGCTAATTCTTCCAACCTTCTGTGCCGAGTTGAGTGCCTTAGCACAAAAAGCAATGATAATGGATTAGGCAC
This sequence comes from Montipora capricornis, assembly GCF_036669925.1. Classification (NCBI taxonomy): domain Eukaryota; kingdom Metazoa; phylum Cnidaria; class Anthozoa; order Scleractinia; family Acroporidae; genus Montipora; species Montipora capricornis. The sequence goes on along the minus strand of NC_090895.1, from coordinate 33,934,994 downwards.
CGTATTGTCGTCAAAGGCTTTCATTATCGAAACTCTAAAAAAACCGGTAAATATTATTTTCTTTTTGTCTCCATAGGGTGCCATTATGTAGGAAAGAAGGTGCGCCCAAACTTAATCAAAAAAAGTCTGAAAAGATAAATGGGCTTCCCACGGTAATTTTTTAATTTACGAAATAAGGGATTACACATTTAAAAGAACTGTAAAAAATGATGTTTGGGTTATTCAAGTTTGCTCAGTGATGTTGTTTGATGTTTGGGTTATTCAAGTTTGCTGAATATGGAAGCGAACAAAAACTTCGGGAGGCATTGAAAACTAATACGCTTAATTCCCTATAGCTTTCTTATAAAAAATCAGTGAGATTTTTGGAAAACCAAACGGATCAAATTTCTTCACTTACTAAGCTACAGTAGGTCTTTCCGAAACGATTCTACTGAAAGTATTCGTGGGTGTCTCCGATAATGCATTGCAGGCCACAAAATTTGTCGTAATTTTCAAAAGGGGGATGTAGTTTCCATCATTCTTAGTGACACAAAAGAAATGCTCAATCGAACAAATCATTTCTAAAAACACAAAGCAAAAAATGTACGATTGACAAGAAAAATAATTTTCAATGTTTCAGTGACTCCAGCGAAACTGGAGTTTCGTTTAACTTCAAGGTGGTTTTGTGTAATATTGGTAAAAGCAAGAAAATGTCTTCTTTATGTAACACGGATTATAAAGTTTTTTTAGGTTAATTAAGACTCGCATATATATGGAAGGAAACAATTCAAATTCATCCCTTGCCTGCTTCTAAGAACCACACCCATTAAAACAATGGAACAAATAATTGCTTCAGGAAAATTTCCTAGAAACGCTGTGTGATCAAATTTAAGTTTGAGGTACGTTAATATGACAAATTTAATAAGTTTTTAAGACAACAAGAGTTTCCAATTATACAGTAAATTTAATGTAACATCCATGTGATTTCGTGCGATGATAAAAGCAAGCATAGGTAAAATACACTTCGCAATTTTATGCAGATTACAAATGTAAATTGCGAAGACTAGAACGAATTTAATGATTTCCGACACTTTTTGCCTCCCACAAAAAATAACACCCATATGAGAAATAGGAAAAAGTAATTGCTTACTTTTAAACACAAATTTACGAGCGCATTGCGTTGACAAGATAATTATAAAACATGAACTCATGATAAACAGCAGCTTCGTGGAGACGTAAGGTTTCATGATAATACGAGTCAGCATAGAAAAAGGTACCCTTCCTCATGAAGAGCAAGTTATACAAAAGGTGCATTATTTTGAGAATATTATTTGTATTCCTATTAACTGAACGAAATAACTAGAATTAGGTCTTCCAAAATGAAACGGTGTGGTCATCAAGGAGGTCGTCTGGGAACTATAGTGGACTATGTTTGCAAACGGCAATTTGACTACAAGTACCAGAATCCTTTAAGTCTTGCCTGTCCCATGCTAATTAGAGCTATTGTTATTTCTACCCCAATAGAAAAACAAACTGAATTGTGGTAGTTGTAGTCAAATGACGCTATCGTGAAAGTTGCCTATTTTAATTAAAGAAAGCGTGGTCAGTGTTTTCCGTGAAAAGACTGTAAAGCGTATCACTCTCATCTCGTTCCGTTTACTCTGCTTATCATATGCAGAATATTTTATTCTGAAATCGGGAGTCCCAAAAGAACAGGTTAAAGAAATAAGCAATGGTCGAATAAGAGCGACGAAGAAGAACCTTTGCTGAAGACAATTTGTTAGGTCAGTTGACGAGACAACTAGTTCATTCAGTTGTCCAGAAAACAAGAATTCTACAGGGTCTTCACTACAGTAATATCGTACGGTTTTTGAAAAAAAAAAAAAAAACAACAAGAACAAAACACTGGAGCTGGTGAAAACCTTTATGTTACCGTAACTTTTCATCCAAAATCGTGGCTTCTATAGTTCTTTTCCTCGCAAACGGAGCACCAATTGATTTTGGCCATTCCCATGGTAAATCCAACTGAAACAGAAACATCTTTTGCTAGGAAAGCAAGAGCCTTTATCTTATTCGACTTCTCTCATCCGATTGACAGAAAGTTCAATGTCATATCGTTGTTTATCTTGGTATATCCGGAATTTAAACGTCCGGAAATGGACTTTTTTAAAATTTCAAAAAAATCGCTTTGATCAATCACACTCTGAAAAATTCAAACACTTTTTCCACCAAACTAGAATGCAATCATTTGATTGTTGGTACAAAACATTTTAAGTGCTGTTTAACTCCGAGTTTCAAATAGATCGAACTTAAATACTAAAATATTTCAGAAAAGATCTTTGGTTAATTAAATAGCTCCGAAAACATACTGTTTATCTTGTCGTGTTACTGGTGGACGCGGTTCCAATCTCTTTGACACAGAAGAGTATGAGTTTAGCTAATCTTGCTCTTAAGTGGATTGTCAAGTTAAAATAATGAAAAATTCATCCTTTGCCGCATGCAAAGTGCATTGAAATTTCGTTGGTGTAATGTCACAATTTTATCGCTGACTTCCTCAAAAACTAATAATTACATCACTTAGAATATGAATCGATCACGAGATCTGATCGCATAAAACTGCAACAGGCAAAATTGTTGCCAAATTTAAATATTTTTCAAACGTAGAATGTTTGCTTAATCTATGGCTTTGCGATACCGACCGGGGATATCAAAGTACTATGCATACTGTTCAAACGTTCTCTTAACAGTTGTTTGGGCTTTTTCCATTCCCAGGATTAGATTTCAGTTAAGAAAACTGCACGTTTAAGGAAGAATTAACTTTGGAAAATTCAGTGACAGCATCATCACAAACCGACTGATTTCAGTGCGTAAAAAGTGAAGTCGCCGGGTGTTTTCGCCTAAAGGTACGAAATTCGTATTCAATAGTTGTTACGTTTTTTACATATCAACAGTTGCAAAAACAGGATCAGTGGGTTCTGACTTGTATACGTATCACCCAAGACTGATTCGATTGCTCTCAAGTTGAGTGAGAAGACGTTTCTCGACCCTTGAAGCCGCGACATTTTGATCAGCACAAGAAATTACTACCTCTGAGTGGACCCAAAATATCTGCAACCGTATTGAAGACCCATTTTTTTTCTAACGTTTGAAGACACATTTTTATCGAATTTCTGTGACTGCGCAAAAGATGCGGGTGTCTAAGATTCACTTGTTTCCTGTATGAGAATTATTATCAGCAGAAGCCTATAAATCCCGCATTTTCCTTGTGGTCTTCGTTTTTTCCGAGTGTGTTTATTTAGATCACTTTTCCTACCAAATTCTTGTGCCTATTAGCCAATCAACACACAATTTCTCCCTTTTCGTCACATACACAAAAAAATAATGACGACTAGAATCTGAAAACAATCAGGTCTGAGAAAATGATCATTTAATTAAATTATTCGCTCTGAGAGGTGAACTCCTGTTCTAAGTGATGACCGAAATATCGCAGCCTGCGGAACGAGAGAAGGGATCGATTTTCCTTTTTTTGTTTTTGCCTACAGGCCTGGCCAAACGCTGGCAACATTTCAATGCAACATCTTACAACATTGTTGGGCACAACTTGTTGCATACATTTGGCCCCCTGTTGCCATAAGTTGCATCAAATTTGAAAACGGTCAAATTTTTCGTGCAACATTCGGGAGCTTGCATGATGTTGTACTCGTTTGGCCACGTGCACGCAACACTGTTGCATTAGGGAACTTAAGCAACGACAACGGCGACGGCAACGAGAACGTCACAAATGTGCATATTTAGTAGGCAAAAGCAATGGCTTTGCACGCCCTGCACGTGCGTTTTTCACTTTCGTCCATTTCTTTGCCGTCGTCAGCAAAACTACAACGTCAAATAGCCAAATTTGAGGTTTTATGGACAACGTCATTACTTGAAGATAAATTTTCATTTTCTGCCCTTAATTGAGCGCCGTTCCTACGAGCGTCATTTTTGAGGAACTATCACAACCCCGTCATATTAAAAAAGTTGAAATAGTAACCAAGTGATAGCAATAACGCGAATTTATATTTCGAGATGACGTTCTCGTTGCCGTCGCCGTCGCCGTTGCTTAAGTTCCCTATTAGGGCATGCGCGCGAGGTCCACTTTGTTGCGCGCCTGGGGCCTGGGGGACATAATCGACATGTTGCATTGAAAATGTTGAGTGCGTTTGGCCAGCCCTTTCAACTCATGTCGCACCATCATGCAACAATGTTGTAAAATGTTGCGTTGAAATGTTGCGAGCGTTTGGCCAGGCCTAAACAGTTTGCCGTGCCGTGCTGCACATAACATGTTTGCCAGAGGGTTTTCGTTCCTATGCCTGGTACTAGAGACGGAACAGGAGAAGCAACAGAACAACATGAAATACCGCATAGGAAAATCCTTTGGTCCGATCTCCTCAATATACCGGTAGGTCTTGTAAAAAGTTGTCATAGATATATACACAGAATTCTCTTCAACATTGATCTTAGCAGGTCATTGGCAGAAAAACTAAAACATCAAGGTCCACGACGGAGAAAGAGCAAACAACAACAACAACAACAACAACAAAAAGAAACTGCATCATCAACAAAATGAACGAATCGCGTCCTACAAACTCGTCAAGTGTTCAAGTCCCAAACGATCTATCTTTCTTGGCAACCAATGTGTTCTTAGTGATTACCATAATCATCGCAGTATTCGGCAACACTCTGGTTTGTCTGGCCTGCGTTATTTCGAAACGACTCCAAAGCTTTACCAGTGGTTTTATAATCAGCCTTGCGGTGTCTGATATTCTTGTCGGTCTCATCTCCATGCCTATATGGCTGTCTGTTAACCTAACAGGAAAACCTAACGTCAAAGAAACCCCTGGCATTTACAAAGCATGGCTTTGTTTTGATATTGTTTGCGGTACAGCGTCAATTATGAATCTAGTATTCATTAGCCTTGATCGATTACTTGCAGTGACTTTTCCTCTCCGCTATCAAATCATCGTCTCGCGAAAACGAATTGCCATCGCCATTGCATTTATTTGGGTTTATTCGGTGACTATCGCATCTATAAATCCACTTCGATGGCGAGGCTACCCACTCTTCGTCTCCTTGGCTTCCTTTTTCGTTCCTTTATCAATCATGGTTATCGCCTATTCAAGGATTTTCCACGTCGCCTTGACACAGACTCGGAGTATTTGTCGTGTCCACACGGACCAAGAAGCGTCTCAAAGAAGAGTCATCGTGACCTTGCAGCGTAACATCAAAGCTGCTCGAACACTGAGCATCGTTATTGGCGCATTTGTTATTTGTTGGTGCCCATTTTTCGTGGTCACATTATTATTTATCTACTGTAAAACCTGTAATATTTCCCCAGAAGTTCTGGCTACAAACAAGTGGTTACACTACGGTAACTCGGCGTTAAACCCACTCATCTACAGCTGCCTGAACAGAAATTTTAGGGCCGCTTTTAAGGATGTACTCAAGATCATGGTGAATAGGAGAATTGTCCGCGCAGATGCGAACGGCTCGAGTGCGATCCATTCGCGTGCATTTTCAATTACAGGAACACATCACAGATAAACTCAAGAATGGCAAGATGCAGAGTTTAATACTCTTTCTGTCCAAAAGGACAAATTAGTTCGAGAATGTTCTCATTGGGAACCATGCCATTCAAATCAAAGCGGAGTTTTTAATATGCTTCAAACATGTTTTATTCCGGGCTGGGAATCTGTGGGCACTTGAACTCAAAATCGTGGGGTGGTTGTCTCAACCCTTCTACGGTGGTCTCATGTTTCTCTGACGGTATCTCTTATAAATTGCGAAAAAAGGGAGTTTGTGGTATTGTGCTATTTCTCATATCTTTGATCAAACATAAAATACAATAATTAACAACTATTCCCCGAATAGTTGTTTTTAGTATATACTGAAACAGTGAGATAGTAATAAAGCAACGATTACATAGCACTTGGATAATCACCTCCGAGTTAGTCAATCAGCGCGCTCGGAAAGCACTATTAGGGAGCTTAAGCACGCGCGTTTTTGAGACGCGGACGGCAACCGGAAGAGAGCATTTCGCGTGCCAGGGCAGTGGTGTTTCGCAGATGTTTAGACTGATCATCTCTAATGAACAAAAGATACTTAACAATGTAAATGTGGTTGTGTGAAGACAAGTTAAAAGGGAAAACAACTCACTTCCGGTCGCCGTCCGTCAAAGGATATGCGGAGTTTGAGTAGCCAATCAGAGCGCGGCTTAGACACTACCTACTGTTTTGGTACATACCAGGATCCCATTACCCGGAGCGTGAAAATTCCATATATTCGTGCAACGGCGTTTTCACAAGTAAGGTTATTTTCAGATTGAATTTCCCGCTAATGAGACTCCCACAGGAGCCCGATGACCAATTACAAGAAATTAAGCTGACGTCATAGGGTCACCGAACCGGAACTGCCTTTGTTTTTTGACCTAATTCGCGGGAAGGGCTAGTCTAAAAATAAACCTACTTGTGAAAACGCCGTTTCACAGACGCTGTATGAAAGTTGCACGCTCCAGATGGGCTCCTGTACATACTAATTAACAATTTTTCGCCGAAGCGAGATGAATATCGGTGAATAAAAACCTAGAGAAACTCAATTTATTTCTTCCGTCTGTCACCTCGACAAAATGGCTTGCGGCCATTTTGAAAAAAAATGGATGTTGGCATTGCTCGTGTTGAGTAGAAGTATAATCAAAATGTCTTGCTTTTCGTTTCCGAGGGTTGCGGAGAGATGTTCCTGAGGAAGTGGAGTGTCAATTTAGTATGTCTAAGACAATGTACATGTGGAGCACAATGAGACATTTTGACAAACAATTTTTTTTTATGATGAACGTAATCATATAGAGTCGAACCTCGCCTAACGGACAACTCCAGTAAGCGGAGTAAGGGGAAGATCAATAGTAAAATGATTAGTTGGAAAAGAACAAACTTTTTAATAAGCTACTGTAACAGCTGTAAGTTATTGGGGCAAAGGTTATCACTTTAGTAATTAGCTACCAGAATTTGAATAAAAATAGCCGCTTGATAGATTGGATGTGGTTTCAGCCTTTGTAAGATGGTTATGACTATGAACAGATTGTTCAAACCCTGAGAGCGTTACAGGGTCACACGGAAACACGGAAAAACAATTTCTTTTGAATGTGGAGATTTCCAGATTCTGGTGAATTTTAAATTCGTATTTTCGATAGCGCATTGTGAACCATGTCGCTTTGACGTTTTAAGTCGAGAATGGCCACAAGGTACTAAGTACAATTTGTTAACACTGTGCATTACAGTTTCTTTCACTAATTTATTTTCCTCAGAGAAGACATGAAACCATCTATTAAAGCGAAACACAAATTCCTGTTAATTATAGCGGCTGTCAACAGAAGTTGAGGTGACTTTAATCCTAACTGTAGGAATTTAGAATTGTAATGAATATCCTTTTACTATTTAATACAAGTGTGTTATAAATCAGACCACAAAGCACAAGGAAATACGTGGAGTCCACGCGCTGTGAAACACATAACCGGTGCCAAGTGCAAAAGACACATATACAAGAGACTCGTCACATCTGAATCAACTTTGTCTTGATCTTCATTGTAGAGTCATTTGCAACGTGGTGCTAAGACACCAATAGTGCGAGCATATCCCGCCATTGTGCCTTGTCAGCTGCCGTTGACTCCAAATCCTGATCCATTCCGGCCAGTTTTGCATCGCGTTCCACGGTATCGATCCACCACGGGTGCGGCACTTTCCCCTTCTTCGCTGTGCATTCTCAGGCCTCCATTGTGATAAGGCTTTAGGAAGTCTTTCCTGACCCATCCGGCAGACATAGCCAAACCATCTTAGTCTTCTAGTCTTAAGGAGCAAAGACGCTGGAGTCTGACCTGTCCTTTCCCTGAGTAGAGTAGTTCTCTTTAATTGAGTATCAAATGACCCGCCCAAACAGGACTGAAATGTTTTGCGATAAAACATATTAAAACGTTGTTAAGTGACCAAACAGGTTGGTGTTTAAGAGAGTGGCAAAACGGTTTAAACATATCTTAGAAAACAAGTATCAAAGTCCAGATGCAAAGAATTGAGAAATCGTTCGGAAGTAAGTCAATATGGAAAAATGCGAAATCCGGCGGAGCAAATTAATGAAATGTGTAGTGGCCACAATACTCTGTCAAGTGCTAGAAGATGACAAATAAATAAAAAATGAACAAGGAATTTTCCATTCGCCATCTTGAAAAAAGCGCCTGCATGATGCTGTATCCATGGATACAGACCAATACGTTGACTCAAGACACATGCGTGCGTCAGACATGTGTTGTTTCGAGTGCTGTCCAAACGCTAACTTAAGTATCAGGCTTCCATGATAATCAGGCTATCCAAACGCGCAAAACCATGTTTGGTAAGCGCTTACTAAACACGAGACAATATAAATGTTTTATCGGAAGTTTGACCCCCTTCAAATTTTACCCAACTTTCGACAGATCTGTAATGCGCCGATCAATTCGAAGCTTTAACTTCCTCCCCGGGAAAAGCCCGGGCATTTGAACTGTTGAAGATTGGATCTTTCAAATCCCCGCCCCCTCGGGCAAAAATGGTGTTCAAATGCCCTACCCTAGCGTCGGATTTGTCTGTCATACCCTACTAAAAGAAAAATCGTCGTCGGTACCTGCCGTCTTTAATAAAGACCTTTTGAAAACTTTTTTTGTAACCCAATCGCTCACAAATGCTACACCTCTTCCTTTAAACTCTTCCGTCTCGTCCAAACACGTCTTTTATAGCTGTTAGCGACTTCTGCGCCCGAAAAAAACACTATTTGAAACGTGACACTTCCCGTTCAATTTTCCCCAGCCCATACAGGCAAAGGTCAAATTTGCCCAAGGACGGTGGGAAGGGGGGGAGAATGTTGAAATTTCGATTTGATCGGCGCATAACTCACCTTGTTCATTTTGTTTTGTTTTTTTGAGCTTTTTTAAACTTGTTTTGGGACGTTGTTGTTTGAAAGGCTATCAAACAACAACGTCCCACAACAGGTAAAAAAAAAGCTCGAAAAGACAAAGCACAATAAGCAAGGTGAGTAAACCTACTTTATTTCGTTCATTCATTGATAACTTTTCGCTTCTTTGCTCCTTTCTTGTGAAACTAACTCAAAAAGCAAAAAAAAAAAAAATGTATAGAACAGTGTTGTCGCTAACGTGACGCTTTGACTGTCAAATCTCGCGCGTAACGCGAGCTTGGGCCGCCTGTGCTTCAACAAGCTCTGTTTTGACTTCAAGGGGGCTGTGTCACAGCAGTGCAGTTCATTTTGTGTCGTTTTACCGTTTACGCGTCCCTCCTCGCTATCAGGACAACTTATGTTAACTCAAAAACCAAAGCTTCGTCGCGAAATAACATCTGTCGAGCAAAAATAATTAAAGTTACAAGCAACAGAGAGTCAACTTTGAATAACTGTTAGCAGGATTGAAAAGTTTTCGAAAACCCCAATCGCAATCCACTTTAATCTTCTTCAGTTTTGCCCATCCCTGCCTCTTTTTGGATTTGTTGTTTTACTGAAACCTTCCTTCAATGTGCTAAGGAGTTGTTTTTATGTTTTATTTAATTTGGTTGACCAGTTTCCAGACGTTGAATTTGGGTAAATTTTGTGACACAGCCCCTTTAACTAAATTAACGGAGCAGAAATTGTTCAATCGAATCAGCCTCGTTCCCAGGCTTTTAAGCCTTTGATTCACGTGAGGATGACTGGGAACGAGGCTGGAAAACGGCAAAGGTGCGCCAGACAAGGGAAACAAATGAAAGCGCACGAATAACCTCTTAAAATGCGTCAATCTTACATATTAGACAACTGTAACAATCTCAGTGCAAACTAGAAATTCCGTTTCGGTCTTTGAATGTGCTTTGGATAATTCCCCCATGGTGTGTGCCGCGCTGCTACGGCTGCTACTTCTGGTAGTACTGAGCGACAGCAGCCGACCAACGTAAGATAATCTTCGGCCCGACAAGTACCGACAGAGGATTCTGCGAAAGGCTGCCCTGAAGTGACGATTTAGCAGCGTGTAAATAATGGGGTTTACCGCTGAATTGGAGTAATGCAGCCATTTCATGACGTCAGAGACCTGCCGTGGTACGCAGGTGAAATGGCACGAAGCCATCACAAGTATGGTGATGATATATGGGGACCAGCAAGCTATAAAAGCACCCATAACTATGCCGAGGGTTTTGGCGGCTTTCAAATCAGTTTGCAGCACACGACGCATGTGGCGCGCCGAATTCTGTCTTGTTAATCGTGGGCGCACTTTATCGAAGGCACTGCGACTTGTGCGAGAGGAATTTCCTGGCGCCACAGAATAGGAACTGCGAGAATCCTTTTTGTATAAAGAGGTCCTGGGTGTGATATTGACCAGAACATCCGTGTCAGTGTCAGCTCCTCCGTTTTTACTGCTATCATTGCCTGCTTCTGATGCATCATGCACAGTTTGATGGTAGCTGTCCAATTGCATTTTCAAGGCCTGCGTGTGCGCAACGTGGAATATTCTTGCATAAGAGTAAACAAGGATAGGAAAAGGCAGAAAAAAGCTGGCGCAAGCAACAAAATAAGGATACCACTTCCGGTGCTTTAAAATTCGCAAGCTCGCCACCACGATAGAGTAAAGCCAAACTATAACTATGTAAAATAGAGCGCGCCTTTTGGTGAGCTTCAGGTGGTAGTTGAATGGAGATGTTATTGCGTAGAAACGATCCACGCTAATTGCAACAAGGTTCATGATGGAGGATGTTCCGCTAACAATGTCAAGGCAGATCCACAGTGTATACAGCTCATGATCCTTTTTGTGGTCGGGCCTTTGGTTGATAAGATAAGAAAACCAGAAAGGCATACAAAGAAAACCCACCAGCAAGTCTGCTACAGCCAGTGAAATCACAAAATAGTTCGTCACAGTTCTTAGATCACGGCAGAGGTAAAACGCGGCACAAACAAGCACGTTTCCGAAGATTGTAAACACGATTAAGAACGACAACGGTATTGCTGAGATCGGGTTGTTCTCGGATAGAGTCGTGTCTGTTTCGTTCACGATCTTTAGCGCCGAGGGAGAGAGGAGATAATGAGATTGGTTTGCTTCTTGCATTCTTTCTTCGTTCATTGCGTGGATTATCTTGTATCATCTCAGGACAACAACATCGTTGATCACTCCTTTTATTATGCTAATAACTTTTTCCACATTTGTGGAGCTTTCCCTTGAAGCGTTTACGTTTAGATGAATGAATCTTGATGTGGATTTTATCTGGTATTCTTCAGCTGTGCAAACAAA
>NC_090895.1:33908701-33918701 GCF_036669925.1 Montipora capricornis | reverse complement strand
GAAACAAATTACTGAAAAAACCCAGGATGTCTATACACCTTATTCCAAATTGGTCTTTTGCTTCGATGTAAATTGGCCCTTATGGCCTCGTTCAAGGTTAAATATTCTTTTGAATTTTACGTTTGATAGCGATGCCATACAGGCCAATTTGCATGGAAACAAAAGAATACAAAAATGGTGGCCATTTTGGAATAAGGTGTATAAAGAGCAGTATATTTTAAGGGCTGCATAGATTTCATTATAATTATGCAACATTATAAAATCATTAATAATTTAAGCAGGTTGCAACCAACCAAAACAGAGAAGTGTGCAAATCCCACTACAGTTAAAATCAACCAAATCAGAACTCTTTGTCTGAATTATTACCGATTGACCACTCTGTCATTTACAAAGCATACCAATAAACACTGACCTTCTATATCACACATTCACTTGAAAGAAATGTTTAAATTTGAAGGGCAGGTTATAGACGAAACTGAGGAAAGTGATCATTGTGCACACTTCGCTGGACAATTTAAGCAATTATTGTCTCTGATTATAAACACCTGAAAGATTCAGGTGGCTTCAGTGGGATTGAAACGAGTGTCAAGTATTTATGAGTCAATGAGTCAATGAGTCAATGAGTCATGAGGCCTAATCACTGAACGAGGGCTTAGGCTTAATCAACAAATGATTGCTATATTGACTGTGAGTCCATTGACTCATGACTCATTGACTCATTTGACTCATAAAACACGCGTTCTCGATTGAAACCCATGAGACAATTTGTTAAATTGTCTGGACAGCTAAGTAAGAGGATCACTTCTCTTAATGTCGTACACATAATAATATTTTACTTCTTAAGTCTGACATGTATTTTGTCGAGCCTGAATGCAAACGGTGTGGTCACATTTCTGAGTATCACTGAGTTGTCATTAACGTGGTCGATCTGAGTATCCCTGATTCATCAGTATCATGCATCATTGATTTGCGGAATTATGAATGAAAGAAATTTATATTTGAAGTGCACGTTATAGACCAAAGATAGATATGATCTTTGCACTCCGCAGGACAATTAAAGCAATTATTGTTTTCAATTATAGATACCTGAAAAAATTTATATCTATCTTTCATTGGGAATTATGCTTTACAGTATATCTAACTCATATTGATACCATTCATCAGAGTATCCACTGCTTAGACTATTTATTAAGTGTCCAGCATTGTTACTGTTTTACTGAATATCATTAGAAGGAATCCTATTCTTGATCACTGTCATCATCTTATTCAAGATGCAGATTAGGATCCTATTCCCAGTCAGGATCCAGTCAGGATCCAGTTCCTTCAGGAACTCAGAGGATCTTGAGCGAACCTGTATAATCCTATTTAGGATTTCTACCAGGGTATCATTGAGCTCTACAGACAAGACCAAGTCACAAATTGATAAATGGTCATAAACAGGTCTATTTACATGCATAATTATGCATACACCTCTTCAATTGCTCTAATTAATAATACAATACTGTCATCCTACCCCAAGAGCCATGGCATGTGCTATTCCAAATTTAGGGACATTTCGAGCCCATAGAGGCTTAAAATGGTCTGTCATGCAAATTTTTCCACCCCTGAAATGCAAATAATGACTTGAGTGTTGACAAAATATTCATTTTAAACTACTGCATGGATTTACTTTGTATGGAAAACGAAAAGCTCATGCTGAAGAATTTGTCTCAACTAAGAATAGTCTTTGAGGCAAGCCCTACAGCACAGTGGGGAAACAAGAACAAGCCGAAAAGTGCCCGTTTCTTTTCAACCAATAATTGTCCTGCACAGCAGAGCCGTGTTTCACACTAGATTGAGTAAGACTGTCCACTTCCAACATTGTTTTCCACATGCATCAAAGAGACCACATTGGTTACCCAAAAGAACTTAACGGTGTTAGTAACGGTAGCCCTGGTAACAACTACAAAAAATTTTATTAATTTTTAAGGTAGCTAACAGCTTACGATCTGATCACATCTGCTTTTGAGGGTTCTAAGAAACACTACCTGTATCCCCGCAGACGAGTGGCCGGGGACAATTTATCTTTTCATAACCTACATAAACGTCCTAGCTCTCCAGGAATTCTCAATGGGTAGAACATCTGACCTGTTTTCTGCAGAGGTCGTAGGTTTGAATCCTCATTGCCTAGGATTCTGATTTTTCAGTTGTCCTTTTCAGGGCTTATGATATTTTATAAGAAAAATTGGGGAAACAACATGGCATTGATAGCAAATTGTGTAGCATTGTACGGCAATGTGATTTTTTTCTTGATCTTATTTTACCTATCAAACATGATAATGTAATGGATTTGATGATAAAAATTACGGGCAGAAACATACTTATTAAAGACAATGTGTCAGTTTTCTTATTTTACCTAGTCACATAATTATATGTAATTTTATACAGTGTATTTAGCACCTAAAAAGTCCATCTTAATTTTAATGCAAAACTTATTCAAGTGCAGGAGCTCATTTATTTAGGACAAATATTATGGACTACATGCATGGATGGCGCAGTGGTGAGAGTGCTCGCCTCCCACCAATGTGGCCCGGGTTCAATTCCCAGACTCGGCGTCATATGTGGGTTGAATTTGTTGGTTCTCTACTCTGCACAGAGAGGTTTTCTCCAGGTACATGTACTCCGGTTTCCCCTCTCCTCAAAAACGAACATTTGACTTGATTTACTTTCATTGTTCATTTCAGTTTACACTGTCCCCAATTAGCCCTCCAGCGCTAGAACGACAAGACACTTAAATAAAGTTCCTTTCCTTTACAGTTGGCCAGTTTTCATGAGCCAATTACTGGCAATTTCTTTAGATTTGAAACCAGTACAAGACTCACTGCACATCAAAGACCTGGTTGCTCATTTTTAGAGGCATGATGATCAAACTCAACCTTAATGAAAATGGAGGGTTTTGAAACATCTTCAAAGCAGTTTTGGAGCTAAAAATACCATTTGTATTTGTCCAGTTATCAAATAAAGTGCAAAAGTGTATGTCTTGTCACAATGATGTTTTTTCTATGAATTTCATGGGGTTACAAAGGAATGACCAAATTACATGATCATACGCGATTTTAAGTCAGTTTCATGAAATCACATAATCGTGAAATGTCAGAAACCCTACCTTGAGCCCATTGCCAAGCAATTAACTAATCATTCTCCTCGTGACTGTGGCATTACACCAATTGTAGTTACTGTTACTAGTATTACCTGTACATTTTTGCAGTTTTGCCATCAAGTTCTGGAATTGCTATTTCTGGTGCTGTTGTTGGATATGTGATTGGAATCTAAAATAAGAAAAGACTAAATAATATCATTCACCTTTGGTCTAAAAAACACGAAAATTTTTACTTTGTTATACAGATTTTCAACCATTTAAGTATGAGACAGTCTACATCCTGGAATAACGTCTGGCTCATATCACCAGTTGAAGAGTCTTTGTCAAAACAGTCACTGATTAATTAATCTTTCAGAAGGCGGCATGGTCCAGTGGGAAGGGTGTTGGGTTTACATGCGGTTGCCCCATGTTCAAGCCCTGTTCAGGCCAGAGGTTTGGATTTTTTTTCAGTTGCCCCAGATTCAACTTTATTTAGGAAATAGAAAACATGTTCCGTGTTTCTATAAAGCTATAGAAACACAAGTGGAAGTTTGGGAGAACGAGAAATGCTGTGAGAACACGAGCTGCAGGCGAGTGTTTCCACAGCTTTTTCGAGTTCTCTCAAACTTTCTCAAGTGTTTCTATAACTCGATAGAAACAAACTTAAGAGAATATTTTTTCTATTTCTTTTAGAAAACACTGGGACAATAAAAAGGAAAGCACTTTGTTTTTTTTTATCATCAAAATGTAAATTCTCTTTGCTCGCGCTGCCATTATGTCAACAGCTCGTGCTAGTTCTGTGTTTCTATCGAGTTATAGAAACAAAATTTTAAACCAATCAGCGAGCCTGTTTTCTTAGGGCTGTTTTCTAACAGTTTATCAGTTTAATAAAAAAAGGTGACAAAACACAGACACACAGCAGCACCTGTCCAAACCCCACATTTAAAGAATTTGGGCAAAAACCCCAAAGATAAAGTAATACTTCATTGGCTACCATCCTTAGACTTTTGTATTGCATTTGTAGAATTTCACATCTTCTTTACATTAAGTAATTTGGCTTGATAAGGCTCTGAAAAAAATCCTGTGAACCACTGTTATTTCTGTCCTAAAAGCCCACAAAAATGTAGTTTTGACTAGTTTGGAAACATGTCAAGGGTGTAAGTAGATGAATACTTACATCAAATTCAATATCAAATTCATATTTCAGCAGGTTATGGATATACCAGCATTTGCCAAACCATCTAGGAGGAACATAAAAGAGGAAAAAATAATGATCACCTTTGTTTTAAAGCCACATGGGGCATATTGTTTACATGTATCTCACAAAATTACAACGTTTTTCCCAGGGTCTCCAATCTCCCTGCCCCTCTAGACTAGGGTGGGGCCCTGGGAACTTGTGAAAACATTTTTTACTCTTTGTCATTTCCTATTCAAAGAAAAAGAAGTAGGCAACTGACAATAAAAAACAGTAAAACAGCAAATGGTTGAAGCCAAGAGGTCTGGTCATATCAAAACTTGACTCTGAGGATGAATGACTTCCTTTCAATTTGGTGAAATGTCAGTCAATGTTAATAACAAGCGTCTTCCTCATTACTACAATCACCCAGATGATTTTACTTCTTACTTCAACAAAAAAATCCAATCTCAATCTCAAATTTAGTCACAATTTTGCAAATTTTAGACGCAAATTCATGATGCTGTGTTGTGTAGCCAGCGATTTAACAAAACAAAATATTAACCCATGCGTAAATCAACTGCTGAAAATAGTAAGGCAAATGATCAAGGAGAATGGCATTGTGCATGTAACATCCCAGCTAAATTACACTACAACTGTGCCTGATATCTTCATATTGAAAGAAAATTCACGGCAGGAAACAAAAAAAACTTAGTTTAGCAAAAATAACAGCAAAGTGGCAACTGCTAACCCTTTTATTTGGAACAAAGGTTCCCCAGATATTTTAGTAGTAAAGGAAAAAACTCAGGCGACTGAATTGGTTGTAATTTCGAGCCCAGTGATAATGACCTTTGCTTAATCAACCACCCCTACATGTATATACTTTACATGGATGAATTTAAAAGGTTGCATGACTAACCTTTAACAGTTTTCGAATTAAAGACCCTCTAAAAACAATTAAATGCAACAAAGTTCCTCTCCTTTTGTCAGCTATTGACATTATGTGAATTATTGACAGTTGATTAGTCGGCCAGACTACACTGCTCTAGTGAAGTGTTCGGCTGGCTGGTTTAATACTTGGTTGTCTGACTTTAAATAGGTCAGTAATGACGTTTACATAAAAACTAACTTTGTTGCCATTCACTGACCTGAGGTTACTCACAGCCATAAATTGGCCTGCTGTAAATTGACCTAATGTCCATTCAATTATTGGCAGGAATTTCAACCATAATCTGGTATCACTCCATTAAATTATTGGTGATTTTTATGTTACATCATCGGCATCATGTTGGTGGAATGAAACCAAAGGATCTCTCATTAGCTCCTTTTGTTTGTCGACCACCATTATTGTACACTGCACTGTTGTCTGTGTCTCTAGAGATTGGTTCCAAGGTTGGGTCGGATTCTGGAATGTCCTGGAATCTCTTTATGCACTTATCATTTGTTTCCCCCACCCCCCGACCCCCGGGGATAGTGGGGACATATGGGAAAATTACTAGGGCAATACGCGAGATTACGCCACAATTACGCCTCTAGGGGGTAGGGAAATTACAAGATTTTCGTTCCTCTGTCCTACCCCTCAGGCATGAGTGGTTCCATCTCCAGTGTGTGGGACTTAAGAGGACACCCCCAGAGGAAGTCTGGTTTTGCCCAGAGTGCAAACTACAGCAGTAAAAAATAAAAGAACAGCAATCATGTCTAAACTTTTTCTTTATTGGTCGCTTATTCCTGTCTTGTTTCTACCCAGTTCTTTTTTTTTTTTTTACTGTTTCGTTCCTTATATAGTTCATGTGGCACACACAAATGGCAAGAACTGTATATTGTGGTAATTAATCTCCCTAACATTTCCTTGATGACTCAGAATCTTTTAGGAACAGAGGGGTGGGGGAATTACGTGTGTTTGTCTGCTCTAGTCCCCAGTGGAAATACACCTACTTTACAACCATTCAAATGTAATTTCCCTACCCATCCCCGGGGGTCAAGGGGTGGGGAAACAAATGACTAGTGCATGAGTCCTATACCCATTGGCTGGAAGTGAGTTTCATGAACTTCAATAAACACTATTAATTCTTACCTTGTCCCTTCCTTATTTGATTCAAGTCTAAACCAGTCATTATCTGCTTCCTTGTTATTACTAACATACTGTAGAAAATAAAACAAAATTGCCATTAGCAATCTGAACACGCCACGTAGCTAAAAATTATAATGTACGAATTCCAAAAAAAATTATGTTGAACTCATATTCATCGATTAAAAGAACAAAATTTAAGTACTTTGATTAGACTTGTGTATTCTTCCTTCAATCTTTGGACCCATGCATCGCTATCTCGAGGTCCAGCTTTCGTCTTTAACAACGGAATTGAAGCAACAGTTTTCTTTGTCGCTTCGTCCACCATTTTGAATTTAATAAACTCTACTCTCTTCATGTAAGTTACATGAAATATACGAGCAATTCAGTTTCTATGTGACAATTTTATGTATCAAATACATTTGTTCTTGTAGATATCACAACAAAAAAGTGTTGCCAATTCGCAGTTAAGTGGGTCAGAAATGCCTTTGGACAGCAGAGATAAGACCAGATAAAGCAGAAACATGGCGCGTTATCCGATGGAGCTCACTTAGAGGATTGATATTTGCCACATTTTATGTGACGGAGTCGTCTTCACGAGCAATTTTTCGTATTTTCGTATTTGTCTGATACAAGCTAACACGCCAGCTTTTCAGCTAATACATTTGTCACATAAAAACTGGCCGAACTTCCTCGATCGTCTTCACGAGCAAATAAAAATTGTCACAAAAAAGTTGTCATATAAAATTGCTCGTGTAGACGGGACTTAAAATAACTCTGGCATTCTCTGGCATTCCATTTTTGTCTCTGTCCAGTTCTTAACTTTTAAATCATAATGTATTTTACAGGAGCGAGGTCTCATTCTGATCTGGCTGATATGAGAAAAAATATTAAATACTAGTAAGAGCAAAGTTTGGAAAACAGCCCCCCACATGAAATTCTTGTGCTCCAAATGCGTCTAAAAAAAGTTTTTTTTCCGATAAGTAGTTCCTACCGATGCAATTTTTCACATATAAAAATATCCATCACAAAATTACACATTTTACTACGCATTTGTAATAGACTTTGTTTGTAATTGTCTGTTTAAAAACAATCTCCTTGATCTTTCCGAAGAAGTTGTGCCTGTACAATTCCTGGTGTAACATGCATTTTCAGTGTCTTGGCAGTGATTTCGTCATCTCCGCATAAAGTGAAAGAGCTTACATGTAATACTCTAATCTATTAACTGGGTTCAAGGTTTCGAGACTGTTCATTTGCGTTTACATAAATAATTTATTGCCATTCTCGTTTAATTACTTGAGATTATTCATTCTAAAACAATTCGTGGAATAAACGAAAAAAAAAACAACAAACAAAGCACGATATTACTACCTTTCGAAGATTTTTTTTCTCTTTTTGGATGGTTTTAGACAAGATCTATCAAAAATGAGACATCACAATGAAAAGGGGATCGCAAAAAGTATGGCGCGGAATCTTATTTAATAACTTACTTGAAATGTGTGAATTTTTTACCATATTAACCACGATAATTTGACGAGGCTTTTAGATCTAGGGATCTCCGATATTCAGAGATAAATATTACATTCCACCATTTAGATCCGTAAGAGGACTGATGTCGATAGAGATTTTCAAAAAGTCTGCAATGTTGCAAATTTTAGCAACAGTTGCATCACGGTTGTCCATGCCCCGTCAAAAGCTTATTGAGCTTAATTTAATTGACAAAAATAACCTTTTATTTACAACCATCCGACAGCTCCTCGAAATTGAAAGGAAAAATACTTATGCTGATGACGGACCAAAAAACAGAGTCATAGCATACCATTTTGATACTGCCAAGGTTCATATTTCAAGTTGTTTTTGGTTCTCTGTAAAAACAATTTTATGGTTAACATTTTAGAGTAGTTTTCCAGATTATGGTTCAATTTGATAAAATTTATCAGTACTGTGAAATAAATTTTAAAAATCATCAAATGTAAAGAAATACAAAGATAATGTTGAAAGGCACAACCGTAGAAAATCCCCACACTCCTTCCTCCTTGGCCTTCAAACCTATATAAACCCAGAAACATTTTGTGCTTATTAGACGCTCTTGTTTACAAGATTACTCAACGGCTGCTTATAGTTTTCCCATACTAAAGAGAACATGAAAAACGGCTAGCCCTCCAGGGCTAGCCCATGTCACAGGAACTGAAGTAATGGCGAAAAGATGGGACGGCACTTGCACACAAGATCTTTCAGTAAGTATTTTTCGGGGGAGAGAAACGACCGCCGGAAATACGTCTGCGTTCGCAGGCTACTTTCAGTATCGATTATCCGAAAAACGGAAATGTCACAAATAACATACAAGAACAATGGTCAACTCGCGATTTTTTCTTTATTCTTTCATAAAACTTTAACTTGTTTATGTACAAAATATGAAGTACTATGTATGTAAAATCTTAATTCACAATTTTTGCTCCTGGTGAAGCTTCCAAAAAAATTTTCATATTTGTACAAATTTACAAATTAAACCATTAGCCACTATTGATGAAATAATATGAACAAAATTCTTCCATTTACAACGTCAACAACTTCAAACGAGTTTTGTACATAGAAATTTATTGATATGTACAAGGAAACTCAAAACATTCTATATATTAACATGCGCGTGCATTTTGAAAATTATCTAACAAAATACATTTCATGTGCTATTCAAAACAGCGGAAAACCATTTAAAATTTAAAAAACTTCAGTGGTTCTTTTCGCATAGTCTTTGCTCACCCAATGGTACCTTTGGAAGTTGTCTTTATTGCTTCGATATCGTGGAAACAGCGACTGGTTGAAGTTGGATTGCGTGGAACAATAGCGATAGGTAGAGTTGAAATGCTGAAGCGGTATCTGGGGCGTTTGAGTGCCATTTTGTAGCGAGTTCGTTTGGCTGCTGTACAGATGACAAATGGAACCTTTTCCAATTCTACATGAAACCTCACCGGGGTCGACCCATAACGCGAGCCCTCCGGGAAAAATTTCCAATAAAACGCAAGGTAAAATCCCACTAGCTTTTGTCGCTGATAACAAAACAGGATCGATGGCGGTGTTGTCGATGTTGAGACATCTAAAAGCATTTCCTTTTAATGGCTTGCTCGGATGCCAATGGTTCTCAAATTTTGTGATCATTAAATGTTCTAATGTGTCTCTAAATGTCTGAACTTGTTCTTCGTTGACTTTACGGTTTCTAATAAGAAGTCCAGATAAAAACGTGATGGCGGTTCGCACCTCGTCCTTCATGTTTACAATTTGTCGCGTACTATTGATTTTTGAAAGGCTTCCACAAAGCTTCCTCTAAGGTGTATATCTCGTTGAAATTGGCGTCTTTACTTCCTTGGCCCAAGTTGGAACAGCTGCACTCCCAGTTTCTCGAATCGTTCAGAAAGCGCGATACCACTATCCTCTGTCCTATTTATCGAAAAATCAGCACGAACTTTCGAATCACAAACACTTCAGGGAAAATTTTGCAAGCCAAAAATAGAATGTTAGTCAGACCGCACCAATCAGAAACCAGATGAATCAAAAGAGCCTCTCTAGTCGCCGTGGTAACAAGGGTGGGTATCTGACGCAATACACGTGTTTAGACTGCGCAATCCGTTTCAATTGTCGAGCA
>NC_090895.1:33888701-33901201 GCF_036669925.1 Montipora capricornis | reverse complement strand
TCAAGAAAGTTTAATAGTCATTTCTACAGTTATGATCTTTCTCAACAGAGGTTTCCCTTGCAAGCAAAGAAACAGCAGTAGTAATAAAAGACTGTAATTTTGCTACAAGAGTAACAAAGCAAAAGTTCCAAGGTGAAAGACCTTGCTAACCAGGTAGGGCTCTAGTTGATGTCTTCCTTCGACTTGTCTACTCAGAGTACACAGTCCAATTGTAATGTTTCTCTGAAGTTAGCTTTAAGACAATGAAAATGGTTGAAGAAGTGCTCTGATGAGAAATATCAACCAATTTAACATGTAGACTATTTGGGGTTGAAATGGGTGATCAATAGCAGAATATACACTTATTGGCACAAACAAATAAATAAACAAAAAAATATTGACAAACCAGTGGACCCAAATGTGGTTTTCAATGAGAATGTCAGATTTGCAGCAGCCCAACTGTCAAAAGAGGCTTTCAGATCTTCATCCTTCTTTGCATATTTAACAAAATGCATGGTGAAGTTGCAGTGGCCTTCTTGTGAATCCCACTGAAGAGTGATATAAGGCTCCTGAGTTGAATTATCACATAATCCACTTGCCGAGGCATTTGTTGGAAGCACAATTGTCATTTTCTACAACAATAATTTTTTAATAATAAACACAAAATTAATGAAAAGTAACCTATCCACTAGAATTTTAATGTGGCTAAAAAAACACAAGGAAACCAATGTCATGATATTGGTTATTGAGGTACAAATAGATATTGTGGGAACAGTGCATCTGATTTTTAAGGAACTGGGGGATGTGTAGGATTTTCCTTCAGATTTGAAATTCATGGCCTGCCATTACGCATGTTCAAAACTGACCAATTGGACCTCATATAGTTGGATCTTTGGAAAAGCGACATCATTTACTCACTAGCCTAAAGTTTCAGCTTGTAAATAGTCTCCTTGTCATATATGCAAAAAAAAGTTTAAAAAGTCTCAAAAGCCTGAAACTCCTGTGCTGAATATTAATTCAGCCACAAACACACAGATAATTTGCACTCTTTAACTAACGAATCTTTGATGTCATTTTCTCCTGGATCCAGCTCTCTCAAGATTTTAATGCTAGTAATGGCAGACCATTTAAGAAAATTCCACTTAAAATAAAATCTTTTTTTAAATCAAGGCTTAAAACTTGGGTCATTTTAGTGTTTACTCTAGTTAACATAGTTTTGAAATCCAAAGAAAAAAAAGAATTCACTTTTTGGTCATAGTGGCACTTAAGAGTTCATGTGAATTTCAACAGAATTTCTGCAGAAATTGTAGCACAAAAGTTACCCTTTGCTAAGAAATTATTTACAGTTTATTTTTTCCATGCAACTTAACCCATTGACTCCTAAGAGTGAAATACAATGTTTAGATTTTCACCAGACAATTTTACCCATCAGTTGGGGGTAGTTCATGAGTCAATGGGTTAATATTATTAAGTAATGATCCGTGTAAGGTGGATAGCAATTTCCTTTGTTATGCGGCAACGGGGCTTTCCCCACATAGGAATGTTATCATTTTTACACAGAGAATGCATAAACCTACAGGAAGGTAGTTAACGCAATAAAATTCATTTGCAGCCCACTTTGAAAGGGTGTTTTTTTGTGTTAAAAGATTTTGACCAATCACAAGAGTTGAAAACAAAAGCCAAGAAACGTTTACAATT
Source organism: Montipora capricornis (assembly GCF_036669925.1). Lineage (NCBI taxonomy): Eukaryota > Metazoa > Cnidaria > Anthozoa > Scleractinia > Acroporidae > Montipora > Montipora capricornis. The sequence continues at coordinate 33,899,524 of NC_090895.1, read as the reverse complement.
TTACATGTTCCCCACATACGATTTCTGTGGAATGCATTTAAACTGAGACCAGATGAAAGATGGTTGGAAAATAAGGATGAATATAATACTGCTTTTGTGAACTTTTGTTAACTTTTGCTGTTTAAGCCAATCAGAAGTAAGTACAGACAATAGAAAAGTTATCACCTTTTTGCATACCAATTGAATTCCAACATGTTTGTTGCCGTTGTTGCTATCGTTCTTATCTGGACCGTTTCTTAACCTCTACATTGCCTAAAAAGCTATGTTTTTTGCCTTAAGGGGAGCAGTTTTACAAACCTTAGATTTAACCATGACATCAAACTTTGCACCCATGTAGGCCACAAGACACACTATTTGCTTCTTGTTTTTGACTGTGAAGTTTCCCCGTGCTGGAGATGGCGGCATGGGATGCACTGATGAGGTTGGTACAACAGTGTGTGCTGATGAAGGCATGATGGTCATGTTATGGCTAGGCATAACAGTTGTGTTGTGCGAGGGTAGGACAGACCTACTGGTTGACGGTATGACAGTTGGGTGGATTGATGGTGTGACAGTTGTGTGGATTGATGGTGTGACAGTTGTGTGGATTGATGGTGTGACAGTTGTGTGGATTGATGGTGTGACAGTCTTGTGTGATGGTGTAACAGTGATTTTGTGTGATGTGTTGCTTGTTTTGCTTTGTGATGCATTCATTATTTGGGATGATGCCATGCTTGTTTTGAGTGGTGATACAGTTGTGTTATGCATTGATGCAGAGCTTGTTTTGTTTGGTGATGCAGACATCTTTGGTGAAGATGTGGCCTTATCACTTTTGAACTCTGTTAGGCCTGAATAGACCAGTGTGGTGGTGGTCTCCACATCAAGGGCTTTTACCATTGTCCAGAAACCAAGAACTGAAAGATAAATGGATATAAGGAAAGGAACGGAAAGGAAAGGAACTTTATTTAAGTGTCTAGTCGTTCTAGCGCTGGAGCGCTAATTGGGGACACTGTAAACTGAAATTAACAATGAAAGTAAATCAAGTCAAATGTTGGTTTTTGAGGAGAGGGGAAACCGGAATACCCGGAGAAAACTTCTCAATGCAGAGTAGAGAACAAACAAACTCAACCCACATATGACGCTGAGTCCGGGAATCGAACCCGGGCCACACTGGTGGGAGGCGAGCGCTCTCACCACTGCGCCATCCCTGCACACATGCTTCCCGGGTTGCTTAAATCATGTTAAATCAAGAAAATTGAAGCACAGGTGGGAGTCACTCAAAGCCCAAACCCTTAGAAATGCTAACCTTAGGCCTAATTATGTCTAAAACAATATCTAGGCTTAACTGTTAGCATTTCTAATGGGTTTGGGCTTTTTCAACAGTTAAATTATAACCTCAGTCTGCATTTTACCCCTGGTCTGCAATCTGCAGTCTGCAGTCTGCGTTTTACACTGACCGATTTGCTCACCCCTATTTACCCCTAACAACGTTTTGATACTGTCATATCATCTTATGATTTTTTACAAATTAAAGAGTTTTGAACTCGCAGCACTTCACTTTCAATTTGACATGACTAGTAATGTTATTATATTTACAGCCTTTGACGAATAATTTGCATGGAACTTTGTCACCGAAACAATACGCGTGTTAGTTTGTTACTGAAGCGATATAACTTGGTGGGCACGTTGGTTACACCTTTACAACCGCCGCCTGTGTCTTCTTTGTTACGAAATTCTCATTTTCCCGGGCATTTAACGAGCATTATGACGTCAAGGCTTAGCGTTGTGTAATCTCATGATCACATATCTCAGCAAGAAAGTGCCAGAGACTATATTGGATTCTGAAAGTACAAAAAAGCGAACCCAAATAGTCATCCCTCGTTCGTTTCCTTACAAATTAATAGCGTCGACATTACAATAAACCTACAACTAGTGATCAAAAAGCTAATAAGAAATAATTAGGGATCCTTCTCATATTTCATTCATGTGTCTGGCTATGACCGCGTGACGTCATTTGGTTCGCATGTTCAAAGCGTCTAGCAAATTAATAAAGGAGTTTTAATTAAAGAAAATACAAGTAAATACCTTTGCAAAGCATGCAAATTGCAAGAAGCCGGTAATGAAAAGGCATGATCGCCACAGCAAACCCAAAACAAGGCAAACACTGCCGCAAAGAGAAACAGTCAACAAGCGTTCCGGGAAGAAGAAGTTAAAGTGATCACGTGGCAGAGTCCAGTCCCCGTGGTAGCGCTAGCTAGACGCCTGCCACGCCGGGATGGGGGAGGAGCTTTAGCAACGACGACGGGAACGGTAACGAGAACATCATCTAAAAACATAAATTCGCGTTATTGCGATCGCTTCGAGACTATTCCAAGCTTTTTAATATGACAAAGTTGTAGCAGTACGTCAGGAATGAAACAGTTATGAGCGCCCCTTTACTTTAGGGGAGAAAATGAAAATTTATCCTCAAGTGCTGACGTCCTCCATAAAACCTCAAATTTGGCTATTTCACGTTGTTGTTTGCTGACGACGGCAAAGAAATGGACAAAATTGTAAAACGCACGTGCAGGGCGTGCAAAACTATTGTTTTTCCCTACTAAATATGCAAATTTTTGACGTTCTCGTTGCCGTCGCCGTTGTCGTTGCTAAAGCTCCCCACTTTCGCGGTGACGGCACAACTTTACAACACGAATAGCAAATAGTATAACCATACTACATTTTTTCCCTGGTCTTCTTGTTTATGTTTAAGCGAATTTGTAACAAGTCGGCTATGTAAACCTTTTTACCCTTAACATAAAATTAAACTTTCAATCTGTATTTAAAAAAAAAAAAAGGGCAACATTCTTGCCACTCTCTTTAGGGCCAATCAGTTTACAGCTATATTGGATCATGCCAAAGGTGCATAGATCAACTTTTGAATTTGCGCGGAAGGTTTTGTCTTTGCATTGTCTTTGCCCGTCCAGCCTCACACTGAATGAGATGTTAGACGGGCAAAATCTTTTGTTCGGACAGTGAGTGATATGGGTCTATTGTGGATAGCTTCCTTCCGGTGTGGTTAGTAGGGAGCTTACGAAACGAGGACGACGACGGCTACGAGGACTTCATTTAAGAATACAAATCCGCGTTATTCATATCACTACGAAACTATTTCATGTCCTTTCGCGTTAAAAATGTGTAGTAACTGTCGAGGAATTAAACTGGTATGACTCGGTTGGAAGCGTAGAGAGAGAACTGAAAATTCATCGTCATGTGCTAACGTCCTCCACAGAACCTTGAATTTGGTCATTTCACGTCGTCATTTAGGAGATGACGGCAAAGAAATGTACCAAAATGTAAAACGCACGTGCAGAGCCATTGTTTTTGCTCACTAAACCTATTGTTTTGTAGCGTCGTCGTTGCCGTCGGCGTCGTCGTTTCGTAAGCTCCCTATTTTCCAGATCCGACGCGATTTGACCCATTTTTCAATTTTCTGGGTTGTCAACGGTTATAATAGTATCCCAAGGTTGGAGACTAAATTCTCAGGAGCCACCAATTTGAGTCAAATTCCTAGATAAAATGTAACGGCAGCTTCTCAGCCGGGTACAACTGTTTCTGACGAGAATATTTAAACCATCGAAAACAAAAGAAACTTACGGACAAATTCTAGCAGATATTTGCAGAGCGGTTGGAATAGAAGTTGCGAAAACAACAGCCAATTTTCAGAACGTGAAAGCAATCCGTGCGCTCGTAAACTACGAAATTTAGCAAAATAACTCGTACAGAGTTCGATGGGTAGTAAGGTCGTTAAATGCAAAACTCCACCAAAGCTGACCATGAAACCATTCAAGGGGTTTTAGTTTAAAACTAGCGATGATTTCAGCGCGACTTGCTGGCTATTTCTTGGTGCAGAGTGGTTGAAGAAATGAATCGTACTAAATATCCTGGAAATTACAGGAAAACCTCCTCGCTAGTTTGATAATCCATCGTACGTTTTTGGTCAAATCGTCACGAAATCCTAGATTGAAGTAGCAAGTTAAGGTGCTTTAAAAAATCGCATGACTGTACAAAGGAGCCGCTTTCTTCTCACAGTAAGAGAAGACTTAACAGGGGCTGGTAATCACACACACGTTGGTCATATCACAATACACAAGTCAATGCACAAGAATCCACTACAACAGTCACATCTCCTTTTATTATCAAAATGCAAAAACATTTGGAAGAACACTGTATCTTGTGCAAAAGATATGCAATGGTCAAGCATCTTTGGGTTAAAACTATGCAATACAGTATCAACAGAGATGTGTTCCATTTCTACTACACAAATGAATTGGATAAGGCAAAAATTACTTCAAACTAATCTCTAAGACAATATTGTCATTATTAAAATCTCCACTTGAAGCTGCATTTTTTGCTCAGGTCGGCCAGGAAAGGGGGGGGGGGGGGGTAGTGGTATACAGTATAGTATACCCGAAAAAAAATCGCCAAAATACCCAAAAATACCCAAAGATCATCCAAATATTCCCACAAATTGATGGAAGTATTGTATACCGTATACCTGAAATTCAGAGAAAGTGATATACCGAATACCCGTATTTAAGTTGCAATATACCGTATACCCCATTTAAAAAGCCCCTGTGTACCGTATACCCAAAAACCCTGGCCGACCCTGTTTGCAGAACATACCAATACTTTCCCTGCTAGCAGGCTGATGAGTGCGGTAAAGACCTCTGCCATCGGTGAACTCTCACTGTGTTAAGCATACGGGGCAGATACTTAGTGACCAAACCCTCATGTGATACATCATGTCGTGTGGGCTCAAGTCACAGTCAGCAAACATATCATGGGGCATGCGTTTTGAAAAGTGCCGTCCAAGGCCGTGGACGGAGGTTGGATTAGAGTGAGTTTCGATACATGGCAGAGATCTTGTGAGCCCAGCAAACGGAAAAAGGAAAGAGATCTCTGCAAGCAGGGACACTAATCCTACACGTCACTCCCCTTAAGCTATGTCACATGTTTGAAGACAGACTTCTGCAAACCACTACGTGAAAATCAAACACTGAGAAAAGCACACGAATAAATAAAAAAATTAACTGAAAAAAGACTGGAAGAAGGACCTAAACAAAGCATCTTTTAACTGATATTTTAAGGCAATTTGTGGTAACGAGGAAACTTAAGAAATGGCGCCTGGTGCTGCATACATATAATTACTTCACAATTTGCCAAGGTAAGCCAGATTTCCTCCTGTCATTATTATACCCAGACCTGAGTGATATTGAACTCAAGACAATGGTTGAAATACTCCATTAAGACTCTGGATCAAAAAAAAAAAAATTGACCGGGAAAAATTAAACAAGATGGTAACCTCCAGATAATCACATGCAAGGGTTTTAAAAATGGACTTCTTTGGTAACAGTTAATCAATCCAAGTCTACTGTAAAAGTTTACTCTAAGCACTTCACTGTGACAAGGTTATTCAAAGAAGTTCGGTTATTATTGTCAGTAAAAAGTTTTAAACCTTAAACCTTTTCATATCCACTGGGGCTCTTGCGTCGGCCAATGACATAAGCAATGAGGACAATGAGCACAAGACCAGCCAGTGCACAACCAACTGCTATGGGTACAACGTTGTTGTCACTACTAGGTTTACTTGTTGTAGGAGGTGATGTTGTGTGATCGATTCGGCATTTCACAGTTCCTGTAAGAAATAAATGAAGCATACAGTGTACCTCTGTAGCCAGCAATGCAAAGGGTGTTTATTAGCACTGGAACGTCACTAGATCACTATCATTCACGGAGCTGTGATGCTGGATTATCACCAAAAAACCCTCAACAAACTTCAACTCCCCTCCCGCCAAAAAACCAACTTCTTTGGTCCAGTTGCTGAAAGCTCAGTTAAGTTTAACCCAAGTCAAGTCAATTTATATTTTAACTCACACAAAATATTAATACAATTCAGTGTTTTTAGATATAAGAGTAAAAGATTGTAATAGAAAAAAAGAATTTTTTTTTAAATTTTAGGTTCATTGTGAAGAGTTTGGGACACCTAAATAGTTCATATAGAATTACCCAAGTAGGCGATCCAAAACAAGCAGAATGCAAGCAGAGGGAATATGGTTAAAAAGTAGCTGTTCTAGGTAAAAAAAGTATTACTTCATTAATTAAATAGTAGTTAAAGATAATATAATCACAAAATTTGAGGAATTAGTAACACCATCGCTCATACATATACAGTTCTTGATATTTTGACGAAAACTAGAAAAAGGGCTGTTGGGGTACGTGAACTTTAATTATAGTTTATTTGCCAATCAACTAAGATTTCCTGAACAATTTTTGCCCTTCAGCTGTGACTAACACTTTCCTTTACCTTGAGCATAAAATAACTTTTTGAAAGCACTTTCAGAGGGTAAAATTAAAGCCTCAATTTATTTTTAGTCACAGGTCAGCATTAATTGGCTTTCGAACAACTGGGATCAGTTCTTTCAAAAACGTGAGACTGCCGCCAAACAAAATGGCACTGAACTTAAGGCAGTGGAAGCAAAACCTAAAGATATAATAATGCAACTCTCCTTGGGTTTCCCCTTCACTATCTGAACAAAAGAAAAATGGTTTGAACATTGGAGAGAACTTTCTCCGGTTTCCGAAAGATTACTATACAACTCCCTTTCCCTAGACTAAAATTCTTAAATTCTTAAATTCTTTAAGGAGAATGTTGAAACCCCTTTAGTGCAGCAAAAGACTATTGTAGATGTGGGCGTGTAAAATTCCCTTTTTGTTTTCCACTCTGGTTCATAATTTTGTTCCTCCTGAATAAGTCTCTAGTTTTTCATTCACTACCTGTCTTTGTTCTGTTAGTTTTATTTTTCATACTGTAAATATAGATAGCGTCTTTTATTTTGGGCACATCCAAGCCATGTGGCATCCCAAGTTTCTTAGCTACAGTAACATATTCTAGTCATAATCAAAGTTCAAGCTGTTCATCTTCTAAGTTTCTGTCGTCACATTCACCTTGTTAGTAGTACAATTATATAAATTCATCACCATTACCATTCCTTGTTGCATTCAACTTGTTGTTTTCAGTATTTTCTTTATTAAATTCTTCAGTCACTTCATCATCTCCATTCTTGATTGTTTTTATTTTCAGTTACCTTACAAAATGTCGGTAGTCTATATTAAATGTGTTATCTACAGAATCGATTATGAGTCATGCATCTGCGAGAACAGTAGATTTCCTTTCAATACAACTAAAGATGTACTTGACAAGGAGGAACTCAGTTATTGAGGCGAGTGGATAAACTCAGTGAACTCAAGTTTGGGAGTTATTTTGTGTGATGATGTTATTCATGTTAATCGTTGTCATTTTGTTGAAATACCCATACAGAGGGTCCCAAATGTGAAGGAACAAATTAAAATCATTAGAGCAAACAAGCATCTACTGAATCTACATGAAAAAACTATTGTGTTACAGAGTCACCCAAAATTAATAGCTCTACCTCCACTCAAACACTATGTCTATTTAACAACTTCCCCTTTAACCCATTGACTCCTGGAAGTTAGAATAACATCAGACGATTGTACTCATCAATGAGGAGGGTGTGGGGGGGTTCAGTTCAGGAGTCAATGGGCCTCCACTCAAACACTATGACCCTTTTAAACCATTGACCCACTGGGAGTAAGGCTTAATAGATTTTACCGTGTCTACCGCCAGACGATTTTACTTGTCAATGGTAGGGGGAGGGGAAGAGGAATAGGAGTCATGGGATAATGACAATTTTTTTTTTTGGTTCTGTTAAATGTCATTTAACAAAAACAGGACTACTGATGTTGTCAGGCCAGTGCATGTTCTGTGATTTCTGAACTTTGAGTGCCATAGGGCATAACCATAGCATTGTGGTTGTTTAGCAAAAAAGCATGCTTGTAGAGCATTTTTAGTGGTTGTTTCCCCTTCCCTCGCCCCCCCCCTTTTCAATGCGATGGGTCCCTGTCTCCTGTGCTGCATGGGGACTCAAGGCTGGGTCACTAGAATTTAGCAGCCATGGGAGCAGTCTACTTCTTGGTGGGGCTGGCTGCCAAAAGTGGATGATCCTGGATGGCCGAGACACCCAATCTCAACTTGGTGACATAGTTTTTAACTTCAGTTGCCCTTGCCCTATGCGATATTGTTTAACATATAATAACCACAGATATTTTGCGAGTTGCATGGTATTTTTCCAAGCCCCGCAGGGGTGAAGAAAAATACGAGCAATGAGCAAAATGTCCATGAGTATTATATGATAAACCACGGAATAAGAGATTTATTATTCCACTACAAAAAAAGATGTTATTTTTCTTCAATTTTATTTGGTAAGAGTGTTTTGAAACAAATGCATGATCTGTCCTTCAGGGCATGTGTGAACGATGTAAACAGCACAAAAAGCCAGCCAAAGATTTTATTTGATTGGATAAACAAAATGACGAGTGACAAGCGATGACAAGCTAAATTTTCAGGCTTTGCATCTTGTTGAAAACCTTTCTTTCATTGAAAAACTCCCGTCCCGTCCACATTTGCTCTGTTCTAAACTGGTCAAACCAGGACACCACTGTGCATTACCGTCTCATATTTTACAAGTTCTCTTGACCAAATATGGTAAAATGGCATAATAGTGGAATAAGTATGGGTAATCAAATGGTGACACGTGAAATTTGGGAATAATTTCACGCCCGTTTTGTCCAAATTCAAATAATTTCCAGAGCCTTTAGGCGAGGCAAATTACTTGATTTTGGACAAAACGCAAGTGAAATTATTCCCTAATTTCATGGGTATACCATTTGATCAGCTATTAATAACATGGTGACAAATTACTCCTTAATTTTCAAACCTGGACGCCATTTTAGCACTATATGAAAAGTTGCCATGGCAACAATGTAATTTCACATGTGAAATTATAAATCAATGCTGAAATTTCGCGCCAAAATTAAGGAGTAATTTGTCACCCATGTTATTATAAACTGTAATACACTATGCATTACACTTTAATTCACATGGCCCAGGAAAAGAGATGTTACAGGTAACTGGAGTCCTGAGTCATTCATTTAACACACACCCACAGTAAGACAGAGTCACAACTACAATGATAACTTCATTCACGTCACTTACCATTCTTGTCAAAGTCATCACCCTTCGTTTTGTTAACAAATGGTTCAATTCTCATATCCATAAATGCTGACTTGACTTCAAAGTGAGTCGTCTGATTATTCTTGAAAGTGATAGATGGAGCATCTTGACAGAAATAGTCACCACCAAGTTGCCCATGGGGAACTGCACTTTCTTTGTACACACTAGTGACATAATTTCCTACATCTAGGGTAAAAATAATAAACCTATTTTTCATTTCTTGTTTTCAGAAGTACACAACCCATTTTCATAAATGGCAACCACCTTTACATTCTTTTGTGTTTATGTTAATTAGACCTACTGCTCACCATAGCGAGGCTAGAAAGGCTTATTAGCAGAATAATAAATTATTTTATTTGGCCACCAATATGAAAGAGGTCTATGTTAATCTCCAAGCTTATTAGTTTGCACTGGGAAAGATTCTCAAAAATTTTAATGAAAACAAAGGAAAGGTACCTGTTATATTCTCAAATGCAGGATTCCCTTCAACAGTCGCATTGAACTTGATTGAAATCACGGACCAACTGTGTGAAGAATTGGACTTTTGAAATTCCATGACAAGGGTGTAAAACGTTTCATTCTTAGGCCAATAAATCTTAAGACTGGAGGCATTTGTTGTCTCTGTTCCACAGTTTCCTTTTACTATAACGTGACTGGAGCTGTTAAGGTGCACCTCATGCTAGAATCACCAAAAAAAATTGATCATATCATCACTTCAACCATTCCAACTTCCCAAAGATCTACAGTTGAGGTCCCATCACTAACAAGTTCCATACAGGAGAAAGTACACACAATAATCAGTGGAATGTAATGCTAGTTCAAAACATACTTGAATATTATTACACACACAACCTGGTTGGTAGTGGTTAATTTTTAGTCACAAATGGAAAAATATTCAGTCGCAAATGCGACCATATTGGTTGCAATTTCAAGCTTTGAGTCATAATGAAAGAACCATTTCAGCCTCAATGATTTATCAGTGCTATTCCAGAGATGTATCCAGGTTTTTCAAATTTAGGGGTCCTCTAGACCCCTTCTTGAAAAATCTGGGGTCCATTGCAAAAATTTGGGGGTCCAGTAATTAATATTCAATAATTAAAGAGAGTAAGAGAGGAGGAGCATTTTCCTCAGCAGCAAGCAGGTCACCATGGCAACCGAGCCACACTCCACCTCCCTTGGCACCCGTCAACACATCACTGAGACCAGTGTGTGGAATGTATACTTAATCTAAAACACGGGAAGGAGGCAGGGAAAAGCAAGCGAGTAAGCAATAAGGTGACTCAAGCCAAAGCACACGGAAATGCCCCTGAAAACCTCCCTGGAGTCCTCCCAGATATCACAGGAGAAACCGCTGCATTGGCTTGGTTTTAACTTTGCCTACATGATATTTAGCCTCATTTAATATTCAATCTATTGCCTCTTAATTGCCGCTGCAGTACCCTTTCAGATTTCTAAATTGCACAAAATAAAGTCCTCTCCAATATGTACTTAAAATAACATGATCAATTTCTTTGAAACTATTATTGCTGTTGATTCGTTATGTCAAAGCTCCAATGATCACATCTGAAAACGTCTTGAGGAATCCGTACGCAGTACCAACTGTTGGCTCCAGTTGATAAACGAGCTAGATCTCCACAGCAAAAAGAAAAAAAAACAGACCTGAATCTCACTTTTCCGTAAAAGAGCATCATTTATTTTAACAACACTTGAAGTG
>NC_090895.1:33873701-33876201 GCF_036669925.1 Montipora capricornis | reverse complement strand
AGTATTCAGCGCAGAGCGATACGATCTAGAGAAAATCAAACTGTCGGAGTCGAAAGCAGAATACCGTCCGCTTATGACTCCGTCGCTTACGATCCAGAGAAAGCTACATCGTCGGGCGGAGTCGGAAGCAGAAGCTGAAGAAAAAAACAACCTTATGCTCGATTCCAAGCATTGTTATTGGTTGGTTCTTCCGTTTCTGCTTTCGACTCCGACAAGCTAGTTTGCGATGGAGTCATAAGCGGAGTCGGAAGAAAATGGGAACGTTCTGATTTTTCAGACTCCGATTCTGTCGAGCTTATGACACCGCTTACGACGGGGGGGGGGGGGGGGGGGGAAAGCGCAGGTCATCTCAGTGGGGTGCGCATCCCCTACATCCTCCCTCTAGATCCGCCCCTGTTACTTGAGCAACTTTGCTTGCTTGAGGTACAGTCAGGTACAGTCGAGCTTGTATATAACGGCCACCCTGGGGACTAGAGGAACTGGCCGCGTAACAAATTTGAAATTTGAAAGCCAAAACAAGCGTTTTTGAAATTCGTTTTTCTCGAATATAAACGAATCCATTGGAAAAAGTTTGAAAAATTTTAATTGTAAACATTATGTTTGTGTTTTACTGGAGTTTCCCTTTAAATAATACGGCACTAACGATTTATGTCACTTAGTGTAATGAAGGCGAGCCCCATCAAGACCCCACCAGCAAATAGCGGCTCTTTTTTCAATAAAAAGTTCATTGGGTTACTTCAGAAACCCATAAGGGTTGAAACGTGTAACGCGCATTCACAGCTTCCGAATATTCAGTGCGAACTGATTGGTTGAATGTTTCAGTGCTAAGAACCATATTTGGAAACCCCTCTCTCTTGTTGTTCCAAATATGGTACTTAGCAAATTGAATATTCGGAAGCTTGTTTCCGAGCACACAAGGGGCCGTTACATGTTTCAACCCTTATGGGTTTCTGGTTACTTTCGAGCACATCCCACAAATGCAAAGACAGGAATAACAGTTTTTAACAGACCTTTTTATTCACAGGCTTATTCAAGATACATGTTAAATACCTTAATTTGCACTCACTCAAAAGCAAGTCCTTTACAATGACGGTGTCAACTGAGTAAATTAACAGAGCAAAAAATCCTATCTTCAATGAAAGAGGAGCTGTGGAACAACAGCTGGGTGAAAAACCTCCTCGTACGTCCACTTGCCCCTAGGAGGAAAACCCCGGGCCAGCTGAACCCCTCAATCAAAGACCTCCCGGGCTGGGTCGGAACGAAGTTGACAAAAACGTGAACTTCAAGTTCATGGAAAATAGCTTCGAAGACCATTCCGTAAAAGGCTATTTATATATGCACCCAAATAAAGACACTCTATTCCTGGAAAAACTGACCCATCTGACTCTTGTTGTGTAAACTTCGAAAATAAAAAAAGAACTGTGACTGGTTTTGTGTTTTGCCAACAAACGTATCAAGCTGTTGATCTCAATTGATTTAATCCTATGCATTGAGGGTGAATTTTGGTTAGGTTACATAAATAGGTTATAATATCTGTTTTTTTTTATTGGTTTAAATTTATAATTCAAACTTTTTATGCAATTATATAGTTCTCTTCCTCTTTCTCGTGCGACATTTCTTATAACCTTATTACTCTCGTTAAAATTCACTGACACTGTTAACACACGCATCCTTGTAATTATATTATATAATATGTAGCCCCTGTTTAGCCACAAATACAGTTTGTTTTAGCATAATGCGCATACAATGATTTTTTCCCTGATATTATTTTATACATTACATAACCCGCGCATGTCATAAATGTTGTGTGATAATCTTATCTTCGCCTCCTTCACCATTAAACATTGTTTGCTGATGCACAGAAACCATCGTATCATGTAATACTATTACAATCGTACGCGTTTGCCACTAAACCGTTTAATTATATCCCCCTCTGATCATTAAGATAAATAATGTTCGCAGGAGTTTAAATGATACGATAGTATATTTACTAACTTACTCTTTTGCTAGAATATTATGATCCTCTACATACTTAAAAGCAGTATGGCGAGGCGAATTGGCTATTTAATCGAAACGTTAATGTGAACATCTAATTATTGATAGATAACTTATTTGCTAATGCGCACACCACATATAGATATTTACTGCCCTTTATTAATGGCCTTACAAGCTGTTTACTAGGATGCGCACCATCATATCATATCATAACGTAACATAATGTTATTTTCTACTTGCAAAATACCTTACAATTTGGATGCTAACACGTATAGGCTATTTAGCGCGTATAAGATATAGTTTGTACGTTGTTTTGCTAACGGGAGCACATTAAGATATTGTTGTACCAAATTATTGAATTACTTACAAGTTGAATGCCAACGCGCGAGTAGGCTATTTAATACCAAAAAGATATTATGTTCTAATTTCATTTGTAATTAGTTTACTCGAATGCGCACACCATCATATCGTAAAACACCCTAAAAGTTTTCTGGCCCGCGCACAC
>NC_090895.1:33853701-33858701 GCF_036669925.1 Montipora capricornis | reverse complement strand
CAGGTCGAGATTTGTATCGAACTTTCGTCCTTGTATCGATTACGAAGGCTTTGTCGTAAGTAGCTCGCAACCCACTGTCTATTTCAAGACGTAGTGATGATAAACTGTAACAAAAATTTAGCTCACGACAGCGATGATGATGATGAAGATGGTGGCGATGATTATTATGATCACCAAAAAACGATAAGGACGACGAATATGATGATGATGATGATGATGACGATAACTATTTGTGTGACAAAATGGTTGCGGGAGTAAAAGGGCTTACCTGAAAAAGGAGGGACTGTGTGGAAAGGAAATCATCGCATATTGTTCTTGTTGCAAGACAAATTGTCAGGAATCTTGCTTGGGAGAAGATCTACTTGTATGTGTGCAAGTGTTAATCAGATACAGGAGGAGATAAAAAGATAATAAAATCAGAGAAGAAAGGCAACATCCGGCAATCGGGTCGCTTAGTATTCATTCAGATTAAAGAAAGGGTCACTCGAAGGATTGCGGGAGCGAAAACAGACCGCATGAAGACTGGGATGAACAAAGTATGTAGAGACAGAGTTACTGAATGGATAAGAGACAAACTTTAAAGAGGGTTTGGAGCAAAGCCATAAGTAAGCTCTAAGGTAAGTAGAGAAGATCAGATATTTTGAGAAAAAGGCGTTTTAGCTGTTAAAGTTAACGCCCAAATTAGAAACCAACCTAGGGATCTGTGAGGTACTGATTTTTCCAGGATAACGAAGAACAACAGGACGAAAAGGAAGACAAAGTATAACAAGATACGAAAATGATGTGAGGCAACATAAAATATGCGGCTTGGATCCAGACACAAAATGAAAATTGAGGGACACGAAGGCACATAAAAACAGAAGTGAAACGGGAATGGATAATTTTCGGCAAGGAAAAGACAATAGATGCAGCATGGACGAATCAGAATCATTTAGTAAACACTTACCCTTGATTGAAGAACATCGTAGTTAGAAATAAAGGAAATAAAGGATGAAAAGTATAAAAAAGGAACGCGAGAATGAAATCGGAAGAAAGAAACTGAACGCGAAAGACAAAAGGTACAACAAAGGGTGGTTGATTCTCAAGTTCTTGAAATTAACTGGTGTATACGAGCAAAAGGGAAAAGAAACATGAAATTCAGTACAGAAACATAACTCTGTCAAGGGTTAATCCAGATGGCTCAAGGAGTGAGGAAAGCAGTTAATCAAGTTGAGCAAAGGCACAAAATTTAACAGGCACCCTAACGGAGGGAAAATGCAACATCAACCCAAAGTCTGTGAAAAATAAGTGTCTGCATACCTTAGGGAAGGACATTTCACTCTTGAATTGTTTCTTGGGGAGTAATCCATGCAGTTTTCTTCTCGTCTTGCAGGTACGTTTCTACTTTGTGTAACTTCTGCGCAAGAATTTTCTTCCATTGAAACTTCTGTGTATTTGGCAAAAGTGTGTCAGTTTGTTCTCTTAGCATCTTTCGTCGGTTACTTCCTAGGACATGTTTCTTGTAACTCATCAGTCTTGCTTCCGAATTCCGCTTTTGTCATTTCCGTTTGTGAAGTAATGTCTACATTTTCTTTCGCTCTGCTTTGTTATCGCCCAGAAAAGCAATAATAAATTCTTTTGGGGATGTCTTCAGCTTCCACTCGCATTCTTGCTGATGGACTCTTTGGGCTTCTCTTTTCTTAACTCTACTTGCGTTAGCTAGCTTACTTAAAGTCTTAAATAGTCAATAATGATGCAACTGACCGTGCACGACCAGCCCATGAAACAGCTAGTGTTTCATGAGCCCCCGCACCATTTCCTTAACTTTACTTTATATTACATGGATTATTTTGCAATCTAAATGAGTGATCTTCAAGAAAAGTTGTAGGCTTGTTAAATTCCGACAATCTTGTTCTCATTTGTCACTTAAGATTCTGTATCCATTTTTCTTCTTTTTCTTTTTCTTCTTCTTCTTCTTCTTCTTCTTCTTTGCCTCAGATATTCTTCATTTAATCCCTCCCTGTCCTTATGAGCATTGTTTCTTCGCGCGGTGTTGTCCGTGCCATCCTCAATTTGGATTCTTTCTTGTTTTCAATATTTCTTACTCTTGATTTCTTGTGGTTTTCTGTCTTTTCTTGCTTTGACTTTGCCAGGGGGACTAAGTGAAAAAGAAACACAAGGGGACGAATGAACGAGTTGAATATCTAAAAGTCATGTTTTATCAAGAATAAGCATAGCTGAAGAGAGTTTGTGTAAGCAACGGTAAAAACATCAAAAGGAAAATTCAAAGAAGCAACCGAAACAGCTCAAAATAAGAAATTTCTCTAGCTCCCGCAATACCTTCAGTGGAAATATGGAATAATTCAAAGAATGGACGCGAAAGAAGACCGCACGAAAATGGACAAAGATATAAAAAGACAGAAAAGAGAAGTTTTACCAATCTGCTTTTCCAGAGATGTCAGTGTGATCTTCATTGACGACGATGAATTCTCCGCCTTATTTATCTTTGCCAAGAACTCTTAGTCTTCTGTCCTTTTAAACTTGTTAATAGGACTTTAAGACCATAAAAATCCGTGTGCATGAGAGGTCACCACGCTAACACAACAAAAAAACTCCTTGAGCCCCTCAGAAAAAAACAATAGAAAATAGGGAAGAAAGTTTTAAGAGAGTTGCATAGACCGCGAGAACATTCTTCTGTGTTTTTAAATTGGCTGCGCTTATCTTCGTTCGTGTTTTTTCTTTTTTCTGTCTTCCTTTCTTCTTAGTTCTTCTTCATTCATTGTCCTCAATACTTTCTTTATCCTCGCCCTACTTCGTTTTTCTTCGCATTATGGTTTTCTACGTTCCACGCCATTGCTTCGTTGCTTCCGCCTTCTTAGACTGGTGTGGATCTTGCCGGTTTATTTTTACTTCACTGTTTTTAGTTCCACGCGAATCTTTTACTTTTATCTTGGTTCATCTGAGTTTTTGTTTTTGCTTCTTTTCTTTTTTTCTTCGTGCTTTGATCGTTCTTCGTCGGAACACTTCTTTTTTCATCTTCTTCTTCGTTTTCTTCATATTTGCTCAGTTTTTACTCTTGTCTCTCATGCGTACGCTCTTCATCATATTTCCGATGTTTTCTTTTCTTGACGGATATCTTCAGCATCAGCTATTATTGATAATTTCTGTCCTTATTGAAATGCTCGCGAACAGTTCTTTGGCAAGGAATGTTAGTCATCCCGAAAACTCTAGCACCGCTTAACAAAACCATACGTACTTCTTAATTAACTTTACTAACCTTAAATCAAATAATGTTCAGTTTAAACTAATTTCTATTTAAGATTATGTTAACATTGCAAGCGACCAGCCCATCTGACAAACATCAAATGAACTCCCGCGAAACTTTAGAAGTATTGCTTAATTATATAAATTAGAGTTTACCCACCCCTCCCACCCAATACACCCACCCCGGGGAAAAGAAAGTGTAGTAAAAGAACTCAAAAAGATATCTATCAGCTTAGGAGAATACTTGAGAAGAGCTATAAGCCTATAAGCCATGAGCCTACAACACCGGACAGAAGTAGAAAATCAATAGTAAAACTATCATTACACGAAGTTGAAGGAAAAAAACTATAAAAATGTCGGTTCTAGAAAAATGTGCCTTCTAAAAGTGACAGAAGTTAGCACTGAGAAAAAGGCTATGTGCCTAAAACACCGGATGCAAAATTCGTTGATCGAAGAAAAAGCCGACTCTATATATCGCGCAGTACACCGAAATATACCGAAAAAACAGTTCGTCGATCCGTGAAAAAAACTCCTCATGCATGTCGGAAGCAAACATCTGTCGATCCATGGAGAAAAAAAAGAGGACTCGATATGCACCTCGCCAAAAATGTCCGTAGATCCGGGAAAAAAGGACGACTCCACATGCAGTTCACAAAAAAAAGTTCGTCGATCCATGAAGAAAAAGATGACTCGATATGCACCTCGCAAAAAGATACGTCGATCCATGAAAAAAGTATCGTAGTCATTGGGCGTAGAGCGTGACATTCAGCCTCATGCTGAGTTTGAACCCCGTCCCATCTCTCTCTTCCCATAGAGAAAGCCTGGTTTCAAGGTTTTCTTGAACCCGCAATAGCAAAAAGCGTAAGTGCTTCTGGCTATTACGAGTATTTTTGCTTAAACGCTCGGGAAAAAATATAATGAAATTAAGCACTTACCTTAAACTTGAACTGTTCAAAGTTAAGTAAATCATCACTCAATAAATATACTCTACCCATCTACATCTCAGCACTTGGAATTCAAGCCAGTTGGGACAGTACCAATTGACTTGAAGATGCAGTGTAGAGCGTTTAAGCAGCATGTAAAAATCTGAATGGACCCTGGCTCGCTCGCTCCAGTGGCAGAGAAAGTTCTGCCATTAGGCTGAGCTATCAGCAAACGGAAAACACCCGAACGCGACGACACTGCAGCCGTAGGTACGATGAAGTAACAGATCGCAAAAACCAAAGTAGAAAATCAAAATCAAAATTCATATTAAGCAGAAAAAGTCGAACCCGAACTGAAGAAAATGAGAGAAACGTTCACCAGGTTCCATTCAGTATCAGATTAATTACCACCCTTAACTAACCCACCCCAATGAACAAAGAAACATAAAATGGGTACGATACCAAGACCATACAGGTCTTTCGACGTAAGTTGACTTTTATACTTTGCTGTTATAGGCCATCGAAGCTCGAAGAGAAGTTGCCGGGGGGTGGTAAAAGTCACCGTAAACTTTGGCAAAGTTTATATCCACAAAGGAAGAGATAAAATGGCTTCGTTTTCCTGAGACAAAAAAAAACTTTAGAAACACTTGGAAAATCGTAGAGAATATTTGGGGAGGAAATTAACACCACACGGTAAGAGTTTAGACCTATTTTTTAGGCTTGTTTTTAGTCTGCGTAGAAGTCGAAATTAAAAATCATACAATTTCCGGTTAAAAAAGAATGCCGCTATAAAATAACGTCAAACCATTTACAAATATACAGCGGGTTTTTTTC
>NC_090895.1:33796201-33831201 GCF_036669925.1 Montipora capricornis | reverse complement strand
CTAAATAATACATAATTAAGTGGATATAGGTTTAAAAAAATATAAATAAATAAATAAACAAACAATACAAATAACAACAACTTAAATTATTTGACATGGTATATTGGAAGGAGAGGAGAGGGGCACATCTAGATAAACTAATGTTGTGCCCCTTTAAGTTACAAAAGGACTTGAGATTTTTATTAGTCTGACTGGCTTATTCAGGGCACCTACAAAATGGACAAATTTTTTTCCTTTTACTGCAGGAATTCAAGTTGATGTATGGTATGCTCTACTCTATCAAGTCATTTGTAGCTCGGATGTCACCCACTGATTCGTATCTTTTAAAATTAAAGACTGTACAGTATAGAGCAGCTTGCAGGTTCTCTTTACAAGCCAAATAGCATGAGAATGACTGCAAGTTTTCCGTTTCTCATGCACCACTCATAGCAATGCCAAGTCGATCCCCACACTTTGAATTTGTAATGAAAGATGATACATAACAAAACTTAAAAGAGGGGCTTTGTTCAAAGAAACACTGCCATGTTAAATGTTAGCCTTGACCTGTTTTGCTGTTTTCCAATGTTTTGAATTTCTATACAAGTTCATTTTTTTAGTTTTCATCATATGATATTATGGTATTATTGTTATTAGGCTTTGTGCCAAAATTGCGCTTGTCAGCTGAAGACTTAAGTCTCAATGCAAGTGTGGCTCCTGAATACTATGGATATGTAAAACAGAGTTGGATTTCTGTAGTAATAGTCTTCTTCAATAATATAATACATTTTTAAAAAGAATCCCTTGTTTGTTGTATGTGCTCCCATCTACTTATGAAATCCTTGACTGGATGTCAGTAAAGATGGCTTCCTAAATTACAAGACAAGCAAGTACAAGTTACATTTCTATGAAACACCAACAGGGCTCAAGTTTATCCTGAACACAGATCTGAGTGTAGCAAACACAAGAGATATTCTCTTCAACATATACAGCAAGGTTATTTCATTATCTGTTGGTAACCCAATGTAGAGGCAAAAAGTGCTCTATATAACAAAATTTTGATTGGTTATGTGTTGTCAGACCTGTGTTTTGATTGGTTGGTAGGAAAAATGAGCGTGAATCAAGAAAATCTGTTTTAATCATGAAGTAAAAAAAAAACCCAGCATTTTCCTTCATTTGTCAAATTATTTTTGAGAAATATTTTATAAAAGTAATAAAGGATGTTTTCCATGTTTCCATAGCCTCATCTAAACACGAGGAGAAGTTTCTGGTTTGCATAACCGGACCCCAGCTATGGAAACGTGGAAAACGTCTTCTATTGCTTACAGTAATTGGATTTTTTTATGCTTTTTTGAGACTGCTCAATTCGTTCATTAACAATGTTTCATATAGTATTATTCTCTATCACACACTGTACCAATGTTTTGTTGTCCTTTTGTAGATTTATGTGGAATATGTGGTTAAAAACCCTCTCTGCCGCCTTGATGAACCTATTCAAAGCGAGCTGTTTGCATCCAAATTGGATACATTCATAAGAGGTTTGACAGTCTTCAATTAAACAAGATCGAGCACAAAGAAACCGACCAAGTGAAGGAAGATCTTTGACTGGAAAACCAAGCAACAATAATTTAATTTAAAAATCAATCAGTGTTGTAGTATAAGATCAAACCTTTGTCAATAAAGGGAAATGGTTCTAAAACTCATCATGTGCCATTTTTTCAGTTTACAAGGGGAAGTAAATAAGTCCTCCTAATTTGGTTGAGAAGAGGAGTTTTTGAAGATAGTACAAGTGGGTTGTGATAATGGAAAGTGTTAACTTTCTTATGTAGGTAATCTTTATTCTTGTGGTCTTGAAAATTTGTCTTGTGGTGTAGTTTTGTCACTATGTGGTGAGGTTTTGTCATTATGTGGTGAGCTTTTGTCATTATGTGGCAAGGTTTGATGGTTATGTGTTGTGTTTCCATCATGATGTGTTGAGGTGTTCTTTTGATGTGTTGTATTTTCATTTTATGTGGTGAGGTTCTTTTATCTTTTATTGACTTTCTCCCTTTATGTACAATGTATAAACACAGTACATCAGAAGAAGACCTCAACAGAACATGTAACCGTCAAACCTCCTCACATCATGATGGAAACACAACAAGTAACCGTCAAACCCCGTCACATATGGCTTTCCATAATGTGAGGTGGCAAAAGTATTATTTGCTGAGGGGAAAATAATATTAAGTCTCCCTTTCTTTTAATTTTTTTTGTTTAATAATCAGCTTTCTATCACTGACAATCATTTTGTTAGGGGTACAATGTAGGTAGGGGCAAGGAGCTCTGCTATACATTACAATATCGTCATTGTACTACAAACTAGTCACGTTGTACAGAATCCAAAAATAAATAATATATAATTTTGCTTTTTTGCTTCGAACAACATGAATACACTTCGTAACAACTATCTCCATGCATTGGTCTTTGTTTGTTTTCCAGCTGGAGCAATCTTCTTGCTTTCTTTGCCTTGTGTTCCCACTTTTAAAACAGGTTTACTGGTACCTCCATCTGGCACCCCTGGGGGACCCCCTGGATACCTCACGGGAGGCCCAAATTGACTTGTCACTTGTCGGGCCTGCTGTCTGTGAGCTTTTGGATTGCCCAGTTGTTCTGTTTGCTTTGTAGCCTGGCCTCCTGGTGGAGCAATAGGGTGACCATTAACAGAGGGGCCCTGGGTTTGAGAGCCTTGAACCTGAGTTTGAAGCAAAAGCATGATGTCTTTTATTCACATTGTTTTCCTGTAAGATAAACTATGTTCACAGCATAAACAAAGCTACCAGGTACATGATTTTATTAGATAGCAAAAGCCAGAGGCTTAAAGTGCCCCTAACCGCAAAATATTTTTTTCGCAAAAATGAATCTTTGCACCTTTTTGAAACACATTGCAGCCATATTTTCCTTTTTCTAACAAATCCTGCCTCTTTATAGGCTTCAAAACTTGCAAAAAACCAAGCATCTTTTGTTCAAGACGGAGTGAGAAGGGGAGTGGGTCTATTCCTGATTTGACATCACAATCTACTTTGCATGCACGTTTACAAAGAGTTAATGCAATGTAAATCAGTTTATGACGTCAAATCATGAATAGACCCACTCCCCTTCTGACTCGGTCGTGAACAAAAGATGCTTGGTTTTTCGCATGTTGTGAAGCCTATAAAGAGGCAGGATTTGTTAGAAAAAGGAAAACATGGCCGCAATGTGTTTCGAAAAGGTGCAAGAATTGCGATATATCAAAGGTGACGAAGGGGCAACCCTTGAGATATCTTCGATTCCTGATCACTGGCAATCCCCAAAAGAGAGAGCTTTCTCCCTGGCCACATTACCACAATATATTATATTTAAAAAGACACAGAGATAACAACTTGATGCTAAAACTGTTCTAACCTGTTTCCGGGGCATGTTTGTGTCCAGACTTCTCCTGGCTTTACTCTCGGTCCCTGCTTGCATCTTGTGTGAAGCCTGGGGAGGTGATTCTTTTCTTGTTTTGTGACCAGGCCCTGATGCATGTTGTTCTTGCGTGCCATGCCTTGCTGTACTGACAGAGGGTTGAACAGGCATAGTCTGCTCAGTAGCTAAAGAGCCTGACCTGAAAAGAAAATAATATAACAGTACTGCTAACTTAGACTGCAGCCTCTCTTGCAATTTGTGTTTACCCGACTGTTTGTCAAGGATACCACTGGCTTGAAGAACACATAATGATTTTTATTTTTAATGGGCACAAGTAAAAGTTACACAAGGTTCCAATATTGACACAATGCTTGGCGTGTGATGTCTTCTCTTAGTGGTTTGCGGCAACCGCTGGAATTTTTGTAGCAAGCACCTTCTGGTCGCATTCTCATTTGCTTATTTGCTGGCCTACTCAGCAAGGTAAATTTATATGCTGTAATATTAAAATCCTTGATATCCCTCCCAAAGCAATTCATATTAGTTTCAGGAGTTTAAATAAAATTTAAAGCTGGTGGTTGCTTTGGTGAAGTAACTGTGTCATGGTTAAAATGATTAATTTTTTAATCTTAGGTTTGAAAAGGAGTTTTTTAGGAAAAAGTAGTTGGCTTCTCAAAGTGAAGTAGCTAATTCTTTTCGTTTGTTGTCTGTTCTATTGAAGCCACTGAGTTTAGTAATATTTCAAAGACTGATGCAGAGTGATGATGCCTTGGGTTGTGGTTTCTCACAGGCTTCCTAATGATACTTCCTTGCCCCAAAAGATTGGGTTTGCTTCAACCAATGTTAAAGGCATCAGTCCACAAGCTCATTTTTTGAGATTAATATTAGTATTTACATTTACCCATATTCCCCTGGGAGGGAGACTTAAAAGATTTTACTCTGTCTAATGCCAGATGATTTTACTCATCAGCTGGGGGCATCCTCACCATTAAAGGGGCCAAGTCACGCAATTTCAGGCAATCTCAGCTCTGATCGAATGGTCATAGAATTAACTAAAACATCAAAATAACTGTTCAAAACTATAGAAGAACTCTAACAAAACACAGGGAAGCCAAGAAAGGACATGGATGGACAAAACTGGAGAAGATTGAAATGGATTGAATTTGGGTAAATTTGAAAAACGTCAGCCCACCTTTTTTCAAATTTATATCAGTCTATATCAAAATGTCATTTACAAAGCTGGAAAATCATTCTCAGTTGTTATGTGGCCATGATTTTGCAGATGAAAGACTCTTGCTCTGCCAATTTGACGTTTAGAGCTTATAATTAACAAAATCAAACGAAATTACCTAAAATAGCGTGACCTAGCCCCTTTAAGCAGTCAACTATGTCCTCTCCATTAAGATGATGACAAAAGCTCTTACATGTAGTTAAAGTGAGGGTTAGCTTTGGGAAGATAGAAGCCAGCAGTCCATTGACAAGATCATAGCAAGTTTGAAAAAACATTATCCTTTCTTTGAAACTGCACTTAAAGGGGCTGTGATGTGCAGTCATTTTAAGCAGAAAAAAAAGCAATTAACTTTGAAAAACATCAGGCTGAACAGGTCTCAAACACCAAATGTATTTGCTGCTTTATTCAAACCTTCCCCCCAATACATTATTAACATAGTTATTTTTACGTTTTGTGCAATTTGGTTACCAGTTCCCAACTGCTGAATTTGGCTAAATTTTGTAAGTTATCTGACACCGTTGAGGAGTACAAGCACTGAAAAGTATAGGCGCTATATACAAATATTTCTTTATTATTATTATTAATAATTACCTGTCTTGTACTCCTCTGAGGTAAGCATACAGTTGCTCAGCTGTAAACTGGGGCTGACCAGGCTCTGAGAACATACCAAGCATGCGAGACAATTGACCCACTTGCTGAGGAGTCAAGGTCCCTGAGGAAGGGGGTTGATTGTCACTGTCCCTTTCTCTCCTGGGTGGGGTGTGAGGAGGTACTTGAGTTAATCGTGAGTAGGGAATTTGTGATGGAATCTAGTGGATTTAATAACAAAAACACTTTTTAGCACAATGGCTTGTAATCTGGCAATCCGATAATTTGGTTAATTTACCATTGTCGATAAGAGTCTAGACAACACTGCTTGTATCAACTTTATCTTGTTGTAATGACAACTCAGAAATGCTCATTTTGGGAAATAAACCAACCAGATTGCAATAAAGTTATAGACAATGCTTATTCTTTCTTTGTGTCACAATCTTGGTCATGCTCTGAAATAAACACTTTCTTTGACGTGGAATATTGTGGTAAAAATCAAACCCAATGTAAATCAGTGTTGTCTGTACTCTTATCCACAACGATATTCATCATCACAGTGGTCAAATTTGTTGTGGACTCATTCGGCACAAGAACACTTTGACCACTGTGACAATGAATAACCTTGTTGATAAGAGTTCAGACAACACTGAACCACATTCAATTTGTTAATAGTACTTAGAGATGTCTTAGAGATGTCATCAATAAAAAAAAATGAACCTTTTCCCTAGCTACTACCCTGTCCACCTCCAGACCATTTTACTTGTCAATGAGGGCCTCTTGAGAGGTGAAAAGGTTAACATCTACACCCTATCAAGAACTAAATGGTACACTGTACAACTTTTTCACCAGCAACCATTTTCTTCCTAAGAGTGACATATACAGATTTTACTCTGTCCAACCACAGATAATTTTAGTCCTCAATGACGTTCGATTGGTTCAAGGGTTAAATATTAAGTATTTGAGTCTGAGACATTAGAAAAAGCTCACATCTATCCTGGCTTGTGGTGGCATGTTAAATGTCGTGGGTGAAACTGTTGTTTTTATGAATGCAGGTTGTGTTGTAAGCAGCCTTTTTTGTTTGGCATCCTGTAAAATAACATATTAATAATGTTAACAAGCAATGAACAATATCACTGCACTCAGTATTACATTCCCTTTAACCCATTAACTCCAAGGAGTGGGACTTTACTCTGTCAACGCCAGACAATTTTACTCGTCAATGGAGGGGGGGGGGGGGGGGTGGGGGCAGTCCAGGGTGGTTCATTGTGTAGTTTTACAAATTCCTTACCCCTACTCACAATGATGCAACTTAATTTAATGTTAACCCAGAAATAACTTTTAAACAACACAACTCAATCAAAGCTTTCTGACAAAAAATGTCTGTCTAGGGTACAAAAATTAAGTTTCAAACAACAGAGATGAAGTTCGAGAACGAGAAATGCTGTGGAAAACGAGCCGCAGGCGAGTGTTTCCACAGCTTTTTTGAGTTCTCCCAAACTTTCACTCATGTTTCTATAACTCGATAGAAACACGGAGTACATGTTTGTTATTTCTTTTAGAAAACAACGCGACGAGGAAAAGGAAAACAACTTCTTCACTCTAATTATCAATTGAAACTGTAAATTCTCTTTGCTCGTGCCATCACTACGTCAACAGCTCATGCTAGTTCTGTGTCTCCATCGAGTTATAGAAACACGATTTTTAACCAATCAGCTCATGTATTTTCTTAGGACTGTTTTCTAAATACATGTACCTGATAGATACCAGGAATTGTTGAAGAAGCAGTTTGGTAAAGAGATGTAGACATGTGATATTCGTCATTCTGAGGATCTGATTGGATGGGAGATATCACTCCTGATGATGTCTGGCTGTCCACTATCAGTCAACAGGAGAAGAAAAAGCAATTTTCTTATTGGATTTGATAACTTGCAGTGTAATGATGATGTACTGAGCTGGAAATAATAATTATTGTTACATTAAGAATCAAAGTAAAAGTAGAAAGAGGCATATGACAGCAAACCTTTTTCATCTTCTGTTGAAGAAATTGGCATTAAGCCATTCCGTAACGGATCCTTTCCCTGTGAAAACAAAGTTGTAATAATTTTAGAATTTACATTTCAGACATACTGTATCTCCAGGGGCCAGTTGCTCGAAGGCTGGTTAGCGCTAACCGATGGTTAAGAGATATCAAAACCTACAGGTTTCCATGGTATTTAACGTTGGTTAGCGCTAACCATGCTTCGAGCAACCCGGGCCCGTAATGTTGATCTATTCCTGCAAGTCAAAGCTGCTCAAATAATGAACACTCTGGGGTCTCACTTGATCTCCCATTCTAGGGTTTTTCAATGAAGAACCTACTTTCTACAGTTAATTATTATTGAGTAGAACAAGGAAATTCAGGAAAAATATTTTTGATGATAAAAACTACTTACCTCAAAATGTTGATCTCCAGGTGATCTTTGCAAGAGCTGTAAGCATTAGAACACATTTTAAAAAGTATCTTTAAAGTACTGTTAGGCCTGGTTGCAAGTCAGGCACGGATCCAGGATTTTGAAAGGGGGGGAGGGGGGGGGGAGAGTGAATTTTTGTAATAATGTAATAGAACGAAAGCCTGATTGAGGTGTTTGAGGTCTGTGCCATTTCACCTCCCCTGGATCCGCGCCTGCAAGTGCATTGTACTCACAGTACCATAATAGTTTTCTCATTGCTAAGAGGCTGTTTTTACAGGAAGAGAAGAAGGCAGAACATCCTAGTGGTAGGTGTTTTCTTCATTCCCTTGCTGTCATAGAAATATAATTTTTGTTGCTAAACCAAGTAAAAAAATTATTATTGTTTTGCTTTTCAATAACCTACAAGTATATCAGCTATATAGCTATATGTACTTTTATGTATGTATAATAACAACGTAGCTAAGTACCATTTTCACATAGTGGTTCAATTCAGCTTGGCGAGATTCTTGTTCCTCCAATTTATCAGAGATATCTTGTGAGACCGTGGATGAAATGTGCCTGTAGAAGACATGTCCGAGTTTAACGGTTTTACCAATGATAGCTTTTAACAATAACAACACTAACAGCTAAGAAACTGGGAAAGAGGGAAATTTCAGTCCTTGGGTAATAAGGGGTGGTCTCCAAACTTTTAAGAAATGGGCCTTGAGTTTTGTTATGATTTGCAATCAATTTGCAAGTAACTTAGAGTGATGTCTTTTGCTCCAAATTTGGCCTAACTTGACAAAATAAAACACAAAAACAGAAAATTACGTGAACAAATAGCAGTTATACATACAGCTTCTAAGATGGTAATTTTGAAGAAGAGCTCCCTCAAAAAACTGTTTACCGACTGTCGCGCAACAGACGACAAACTGTCAGATTCATTGGCCGACAGATGGTGGTGTGTTGGCCGACAAATGACCGACAGTTTGTGAAAGCATTTGGTAAAAGTGATGGCCAATAGTCGACTGACAGTTGGTCAATTGTTGGTGGGTAGTCAGTAGCCTGTTGGTAGGTTGTTGGCTGAAAATGGCTTAACTATTTACTGATTTATCACCCTCAACAACTGAACAGTCAAATTAATGTGTTGGTAGGCTGTCGGTTATTTGTCAGTGAACTGTTGGCTGACAGTTGGCCAACAGTCAGTTAGGGGAGCTCTTCTTCAAAATTACCTCTAAGATAGCTTTGCTATTACCAGTAATGTCAATAATGTTACTGTATTAATGGAAGTTTGTCAAATTAATTATTTGGGGTACTTGGAAATACCAGCAGAGTTTAACTACCCGTAAGAACATGTTAACAAATAAATTCTTGTTTGCTTTGCATCAAGAACAGACTTCCCCGTGTTGTCTGATTTTGCCTATTGGGCAGCAGTAAAAAGCAGTAGCTGTTGAATTTATTCTTTCTACAAGATGAAACTAACTAAAACCCAATAAATATGATTCTTGAATCCACCAATTAAAAGAATCTACTGTACATGAACAGCTTTAATCCTAACCTTGGAACCATTCCACCCACATGAAAACAAACAAATATCTTAATTTTTTAATAATTATTATTGTTGGACTGATGGTTGCATTTATTTACCAGAACTATAAAGTACCTTTCATTGTGGATTTCATGAGGAAATACAGAGAGTAATGTGTTTTCAGGGTCAAGCGTCTGCTCCATGAGAGTGACTTCATTGATATCCTCTTTAATCTGATGAGAAACAAGGGTCATACTGTTACTAGTATTCTTAACTGGTGCACTAAAGGCCTTCCCCCGAAAAAGACACTATTCATCATTTATTAACAATCATTGTTATTTCATAGCACACTGACCTTAGGCGAGTCATTTTCATAGCTACGGAGGGGATAAAACTCCAGATTGGACTGATCATGTGACAAGATGCCTTGTTTATCAGCATCACTGTTCATGCTGAGGTGACTTGCCAATGAGGACATGCCACTGTCTGTCTGTGAGCAATCGGATGTGGTGCTGTACTGTGGTTTGGATGGTGGCAATAGAATGGACAAGGTTTTATCAGCTATTTTTGGCTGTTGCTGCTGTAAGGATGAGGGTAGTGTTGCAGCAGTGAATGGAATCTTATCTGTTTGTATTTCATTTTCCTTCTGCCATTTAAAAGATGAACTGGTATCTCTACTTGTCTTCATGAAAGAGTCTTCACCATAGTTGAACTACAAAAACCAATAGAAAGTAAGCGTTCAGTTCATCAAGAAAAAACATCAAGTTAATCAAAGTGCATGTATAAACATCTGACAAACTTTCGCAATTCCTTACTCTGATAAACCTTAAGTATAAATCTCTCTAACATTTCTATTATTCTATTTTCGTTTTGTTTTTGAAGAATACTTATTGGAGGTTGCGTGAATAGGATGTGCAAGGGCTAAGTTGCTGGAGGAAAACTAGTCAGACCCGAGAATGAGTAATGCTCCCTCCCCAGGCTTGCAATTCCCTGCTACCAAGCCATGAGCCCCCATGCAAGGCATCCAGGCACCCACGTTACTGACAAGCAGTGGAACAAAAAAGAAAAAGAGAAGGAGGAGACACCACAAGACAATCTCCCACAATGCTACCATGACTTTGTGACTGTTCAAACCAATCAACCAGTCAGCCTCCTGTAAGGCTGAATACCGCTGACTACTAACTACACCTAAAGACAAACATGCAGGCATTCGGGGCTGGACAACCTGCGAGCCAGCAAGCCATGCAAGCCATGTGAATTTCGCATTTAAGTCTAAGCACCCATTTCAAATAGCGCTGATAAACACTTAAGTCTAAGAGTGTAACTCGCATGATGACTCACATGTGGATCGTCATGTTGGCTCGCATAACTTGCAATCATGGCTTGCATGACTCGCATCCATGGCTGGCATGGCTTGCTGGCTTGCACATTGTCCTAACTCCAGGCACTCTGGCCCCAGTTGTTCAAACGACGGATAGCGCTATCCACCGGATAAATCACTATCCAGTGGATAAACACTAGCGAAACTAATTGCGCATAGATCCAATGGATAGTGTTTTATCCGGTAAAAAGGTTAGTAAATTCTCTGCTTACGAGCCAGTAGGCTCATCAGGCCGGCGCTTATCTCCGGTTTCTGTAGCATGAAGCGACTAGGAGTATTTGTACTCCCCCCTGGATGGGATGCTAGTCCATCGCAGGGTTACCCCCAGCATTACGCCGGTACCCATTTATACACCTGGGTGGAGAGAGGCACCGTGAGAGTAAAGTGTCTTGCCCAAGAACACAACACAATGTCCCCTGCCAGGCCCCGAACCCGGACCACTCGATCCGGAGTCGAGCGCACTAACCATGAGGCCACCGCGCCTGGTTTACTCTTTGTTGTTAACTTTGTTAAATTGCCTTTAATCAAATCAAAACAATTAGAAATATACAATGATACCTGCTGCATTCCTGAGATGGGGTCTGGTAGTTTAGCAGTACTTGACTTTAAAAGCTTTACAGCCTCGTCACAGTGAGACTGCATCATCTGCTGCAAACGGAGGGACAGTGTCTGCCTGAAATTTAAACAAAAAAGTACACTAAGTAATAAGTTGAGGAAGCTGACAAAGGGGTAATGAACAAACTTGTACAGAAAGTTGTTTACACAAATTTGCATTTATTGTACAAGTGAAATGCAAGTTAATATCTTTCATGCAACAAAAGAACCAGAAAGCACCTTTCTTTCTCCATGTACTGTCTTGTATTAGCAAGTGAGGCCATTTTTTCTTGAAATGCACAGATTCTAAGGAAAGTGACACATTAGGCATTGTATCCGTCATGTTCAAGCATGGCCTTATTGCATGAATGTAGGAAAAGGTATACAAAAAAAAAATATATATATATATATATATATTTGCATGTCATTGTTCTTGAGCAACTTTCTTTACAGGGTAAGGGGGCAATGAACCAATCAAGATCACATTAATTAACTTTACTGCATACTTGGAGCAAAGGAAAATAATAAACTATGCACATGCCGGGGGCAAAATTGGCTAGAAAATTATATGGGAAACTTGTTGAATTTCAGTACTTGTCTACAAGTATGCAGGAAGTTTGGTACATGAACAGCAATAATTTGGCCCTCCAGTTTCCTGCTGTGCCTCACAAGAAATGCATCCAAACTATTATTGGAAAGGCGTCCGTCCCTTCTACTGGTAACTCCTGTTGTGTGCATTCAGATTTTTCTCTGAGCATGCCTACATGTGTAAGTCACAAAAGAAAGAATTCTCCACTTCATTCATTCAATGGGCTTAAAACGTACCATCTTACTTGATGTTAATATTGGGTTTTGTGTTGCTTTTAATCATTACCGGAAATTTTCTGTTAAGCAATTAGCAGCTTAAAGTACAATCATGACAATAATGATTATCAACACGCGTGAACGAAACTTAAAGCAGCTCTATATACCTCTCCTCATAATCATCTGATGTAGTTTTAAGTTTAATATCTTTTTTCTTCAGCTCCTCATGAAATTTAGCAAGTTGTTGTTGAAGGTCTTCTTTATGTTTGACACTCATCTCTTGCAACTAAAGTAGAATAAAGCAAGAACAACAGCCTTAAAATTAGTTTTGTAAAGTTTAAAAGAGAATTTTGAGATTTGAAAGCCCAAATTCAAACTTGATAATATTAATAAGAACACCAAAATGTTGGTGGGTGAACATTGTGCTTTATAGGTATGCAAACCAAAAGGCTCAGATAGTTACAATGTACCTGTTTTCTTTGCATTTCTCTCATCTCTGATTCAGCTTTTGACATTTGAATGTGTACCTCCTCTAACCGTTTGGACATCTGCAAGAAGATAAGGAGAATTTTCCAGAAAATGTTGTCATTTGTAAAGTAGTAGCTGTTATAATTAAGTTACGGTACCTATGGCAGGGTTCTCTATCAAGCATCACAGAAAGTAAGCAAGTCAGAGAGTTCCTCTTATGTTGAGTTTGGTCAAGAAGACCAGATGTTATTGAAAAGAGGAACTTCTCCTTAGCTGTTGGTCTTGTAGGTGTTGAGCCCATGACCCCCCATTCTGTTTTGAAATCACCTTCTGCATTAACTTTGTTTGCAATTAACATTTATTTAACAATTACTGGTTATTAAAAAAAATTAATAGGCCAGGTAGCTGATCAAACAACACAAGCATGGAATCATTCACTGACCTCTCTTTCCATTTCAGCTTGTCTTTCAGTCTCCTCTTTCGTCCTGTTGGCTTCGTGCTTTGCTTCCATTAAGCGAAGTTCCATTTTTAAGCTCTCCTAAGGGTTCAAGTAGCAACATAAACATACTATGTGTCTTACCTTTCAAAGCCGACAATCTTTGTCCAATAATAAATAATGTAGATTATTTACTCAATTATTAAACACCAAAACACGTTTTAAAAAGAACATTCCCATGCAGCATTCATTCAAGGGCAAAGTTATTTCAAGGGGTTGTTTAATCGAAAACCATATTTCAGAGTTAAATCAATGACAACAACAATGGTATTAATTATGTTTTAATTTTGTGGGTATATACAGTAATTTGAACAAAACAGAACCATGTTTTATAGTTCTAAAGTCAAGCTATAATTGTAATAATAATTATCATTAGTTGCCGTCACACTTGAGAAAAACACAGTGAAACACACTTGAGAGAAACACACAAGTAGTGTTGACGCTACTCTAGTGTCAATGCAGTGGTGTTCTGAATCTCACGGGAAACACTGAACAATAAAACCTCACTTTAACAGTCTAGTGCTAATTAACTCCCTAATGTGACCACACCCAAATGTTGTCTTGCCTGAGTAGAAGCTGCATTCTTCTAATTGGGTGTGGTGTTTGTTTGAGGGTACAGTAGTAGTGTGTAATTGAGTTAATAAGGTACTCTTAAAATGATGTTCTATTAGTTTGAATTAAAGTAGAATTAAAATAAAGAGAAATTTTAGTGTCCATTAAAATGTTATCTTTAAGTCTCTGTCAATTACAAATTTGTTACATGTACTTATTAGTCTCTTTGTATTTTGTCCAACAAACCTAATTGCCAGTAAAGTGGACATTACTGGAAACTCCTTAGCTTGTAATATAATGCTCTTTAGGTATACATTATTAAATGACTAATTAATGCAGGGTTTTGGGTTTGATTACCACTGTTTTCAGACTGTTGCTTGGGGTTAGGGTAAGAAGACCTTTGGGTTCTCAGATAATAATAATTATTTTTATACAGTTAATAATAAATTATAGCAGCCAATTTGGATGGTTTCACTGATTGTAAACACTTAACATTTACAGCCTTTCAAAGACTACTGTTACTGTTACAGTAGATTACATTGAATTACAAGTTGTACTGTACCTTTTCCCTGTTGCTGGTATCAAGCTCCATTTCCAGTCGCTGAACATCTTTCTGGACTGAAGCAAGAACTGCTTGGCAATCCTGAAAATCCATCAATTGAAAATTGAAAATCTATTTAATTTAAATATAGAAAAAAAAGACAATACAAAAAAAAGCATGCCGATAAAAATCTTCCCCAAATAATGAAGTAGCTTACATCTCCTTTCTGTATCTCCTGGTTCAGCCTTTCCTAAATGAAAAAGTAAAATACACAATGTAATTTATTAGTTAGTAATTTGTGAACTATACAATCATTTATCTCTTTTACCGGTACTTTTAGATGCTCTTTTCACACTTCATTATTCTTCAAAGTGTGATTTGCCATTTAATGAAATGTTTTGTTTTCAAAAATTGATGATCTCACCTTGTCTTTTAGCAGAGCCATCTCATGCTTAGTTGTAAGATTAGCAATTCTTGCTTCAAGTTCTTCAACAAAGCTTGATTGCTGAATGAGAACAAAAGTGACATATGTGATAAATTCTGAACATTTCCACTTTTTGCTGTGAAAACTGGATCCCTCTATTGGAATGGTCTAAGCCATTACGGGCATCACAACTCAAGAGAGGGTTTCAAACTGAAAGGATGCATTTCTCAAACAATGGAGGGTCTCCACACTTGAAAAGGGCTTCCCTAGGTATATGAGAGGTCAATAAATGAAGTGATATATGAAATGTATTGAATTGCAGATCTATTTGAAATCAAGTAAAGCTATATGATCCTCTCAGTTATGAAGTCAATGCAATTTTTAATTAGCAATTGTGTAGAAAAGCCTAAAAATTTCAAGACTTCAATGGGGTTTGAACCCGTGTCCTCATGATGCCAATGTGACGTTATGTAGTTCAGTTGGTTAGAGCATTGCATCGGCATAGAGTGGTCACAGGTTCAAAGCCATTGAAGTGCTTTCCGGTTTCTCTACACAGTTGCTAAAATTTTGTTCATAACTGCGATGATCATAGCTTTATTTGATATGAGAGATGTTGGCACAAAAATCAGTTGGTGGACTAACAGTCAGTAATAATTACTGTATAATTATTATACATTTTTTATGTTTGTATTCAAGGGATTACAAGGTAAGAGTCAAAGCTGGTGGTGAAGAAAAACACTGACCCCAAGTCCATTAACAGTAAATAAAGCGGAATATAATGGAATGAACCTGAAAATACAAAAATTTGGTGTTTTAGTTAGCGCCGACCGATTTTCAGTTGTTTCTGTTGTGTCGTGTGATTCCCTTAGGGAATTGCGTGTGTTTTCGCCTTTTGTAACATTTGGAGCACTTCACAAGAAAAATTTGACAAGTATATCCGTCGCTAAATGAATAATAATTATTTGTTGTGGAAGTAACATTTTTTTCATGAACAAATACAGTAGCAAGAGAAACAGAATGTTATCCTATTATTTTATTATTCTATTGTTTTAATGGTATTTTCAGGGTAGTCCATTTGAGTAGTCCATCGGGGTAGTTCATGGACTGGGGGTCAGTTTTTGTCTACCATCGTCAGAGCAAATCCCCCATATTTGGCCATATTTGAAATCTGTTATTAGTACTGTGTCCTACTGCATGATTATAAACCTTTCTTGGGTTGCATGTCAAGTTCTCAGATTTCCTGCTTTCCCTTTGTGCGTTGCCTTCTCTATAAGCATATTTTCTTTAAATGTTAACTTATCAATAATTTGATAGCTCTGTCAGTGTTTATTTTCTCTCACAGTTTACGTAGCCATAACAGGTTTTCCTTACTTTCTTCAGAGCTTCATCAGCTTCAGCATATTTATTTTTTACTTCTTCCAGCTCCTTTTGTAAACTCTCTTGTTCTCTTTCAATTTGAGCAACAGTGTCCCTTTCTTTTGAAAGGCATTCCAAAAGCTTTGTCCTCTCCTCCATCTGTTGTTTGAGCTAAAAACCATTGGAAAAGAAATGTTATAATTTGTTTAAAACAGGGGGAAATCTTCCAAGGACAAAATGAGTTATGATATAAGCACTTGACATTTTTCCTTAACTACATGTTTTATTAAACACAGGCCTGACCAGAGTTTGGCCTGACTTCCAATACAGTATATTGTAACACACCGACCAACAGAGCTGATGAAGCTGTTGGACATAAATTATTCAAGGGAAAACCTCAGCCTTTTTCACCTGAGTCTGCTTTTCTTTTTCAGCTTGTGCAGCTTTTTGTTGTTCTTTAGTTAAGGCTTCCACTGCTTGTGCTAACTCCTTCTCAAACTGTAACAGCATCTGCAATCACAATCCTAAATTCAACAAACCTCCTTTTGAAAACAAAATATAAGCACACATGTGTGGAGCGTTCATTACATGTATTCATGTCAACAGAGTCAGCTCTTGGAAAAAAACCAAAGCTCGTGCACAAAAGATGAAAGAGAGAGGTCAAAAATATTTTTTCTCTCATGACAGTAACTACTTTTTTGGCTGGCCATCTTTTTCAATACTACCATTTCCACAGTTATCCCAAAGAGGTACACTGCTAAAAATCGGCTGCAATTTCCAAAACAGACAAATGCAATACACTTACAGTTGTAGAGTATCAGAGTATTCAAAGACAGACTTCACTTAGCAATTCGAGAAGACAACATAGAGATAAAAACAGAACCGTATGTCTGCACCTCTTGCTGATGTTGCTGTGACAGCTCGGCATTTTCTCGTTCTACTTTCAGCTGGTTAATGATAGCCACTTTTTCACCTTCATGTTTTTTCCAGCCATCCACAACCTTGGCCAGAGTCTGAATATAAACAAAACAAAAAATGAAATTCACCAAAACTATGTACAAGTTAAAAAACCCCACTGTTCTCTGTGCTAATTCTTTCTCTCCTAAGAAACCGGTTATTTGTCACATTTACATGGGGGTTGTCCAAAGTTAATACATGTAAGTAACTTAATTCAGTTGATTGTCCTCTTAGAAATCCTGTCTGAGGCTTCTAAAAGCACGCTGCATTTGCACCATCCTGGGAGGGGGATTTGTTTTTCCTGATCTAAACAGTTCTTAGTGAAAGTTAGCCTCAGCGTGGGAGGATTCTGTTCAAGAACCATGGGGATAAGTGTTGACAGCGCCAAACCTTCAGTCCCACACTGAAGTAATGCCGGAGTTGCCCTAGCTTGGGTGAGAAAAGGTGGCACATCCACTTCCCTTTGCTGGCCCATCCTTCTAGGAGCTTGGCATACAAGTCATGTACATCTTGCTCAGAAATGGAGAGACTGAATATGTTCAAAGGTTCAATACATCACTAAGTTCAATATCTATTCTTTTAGAAATTATGTCAAACAGCAGTCAAATTGATAGTTAAAGCCAATTAATGAAGCTCCTTTGGACAGTCATAGAGGAAAGCACACCACCCTCAGTCATGCAACGAGACGTGTAGGTACACGCTGCTCAGGGCAGCTGTGCTCTGTCTGGCTGGTCAGTATTCCACTTGCAGTCACTAGCCTAGCCCAGTGACTGGCCTCACAGTGGCAGGCGGCACTCGGGTCTTGCACGACACTCTTGGGTCAAAAACTAGTTGAACCTGGATGCATAACAGGATAAACTACAGCAATTTTGTATGCCTCAAAGTTGAGAGGAACCAGCCTTGGCTTGACCCATTCATATTACCTATGAGCACCCAGCTTACATGTATGAAACTCAATACCTGGATGACTGTTTAATAACCTAGTTGACTCCTGGACCAGCCCCCATTAACGAGTCAAATCGTCTGCCGTTAGACAGTGTAAAATCTATGAAGACTTACTCCCAGAAGTCAATGGGTAAAACATTTTTTTTTGAAATAGTAGAAATAACGTACGAAACTTATAAATATAGTTTAAGAGAGGCAGGTCTAAAACACAGGTCACATTCTACAGGTCAAGTCCCAGATCCATTAATAAACTTAAAGCAGAAACCCATAAGGGTTGATAGAAACGTGTAACGGCCCCTTGTGTGCTGGGAAACAAGCTTCTGAATATTCAATTTGCTAAGTACCATAAATTATTTGGAACAACAAGAGCGTGAGGTTTTCAAATATGGTACTTAGCACTGAAACATTCAACCAATCAGTTCGCACTGAATATTCGGAAGCTGTGAACGTGCGTTACAGGTTTCAACCCTTATGGGTTTCTGCTTAAAGCCAATAGTTTATCTTAGACCTGAAACAGCATTTTTGTATAGTGATTTGGGCTAGAAGACACTCAATTGGTGTTGTTTCTTTATCTGTAGCACAGTACACTGTAACATGTATGTTACACTGGCCTGTAACCTGAGTGCCCTGTGTTTTAGACCTGCCGGTTTTATTAGGAGAGCATATATGTAGTACTTTCAGGAAAATGTGTTTGAATCATTGCAAACCTTGTCAAGTTGTTCAATCATTGCATCTTTTTTCCTATCAGCAGAAACAGCAACTGCTAACTGCTGCTGGCTTTCTAATAACTGAAAAAAAACCTCACAAACTCAAATCCCAGTATGAAATACTGCAAGACATGTGGGTGGACAAACTCATGGCATGCAAAAGGTCAAGCCAATTAATACCCTTGTGCATTTTAAGAGATTTTACATTTGATCTATCTTTACTTCCTGTTATTTGGTTTGATTTACAGTCTTCCTACAGTATTATTTGTACTGTTGCAAAGAGCACTTATGCTTATAAAGCTATAAGATTGAGGATTTACTTAATAAGTGATCAGCATTTTGCCAACAACTAGGCTGTCAACTTCTTTAATCTTAGCAACAAATGGTGTACATCTGCAAAATTGCTGAATACCACACATATAAGGAAAAATTTAATACATCATGAACACAATTAGGCTTTAACATCACGTTGCTTTCATTTTATTTGAAGATCAAGGCACTGTTTATTAATAAACAATAAATTGTCTGTGATTCTATAAAACAAATT
This sequence comes from Montipora capricornis, assembly GCF_036669925.1. NCBI lineage: Eukaryota > Metazoa > Cnidaria > Anthozoa > Scleractinia > Acroporidae > Montipora > Montipora capricornis. Next base: position 33,812,254 of record NC_090895.1, on the reverse strand, counting down.
AACTTTAAGTGTCCAAAAATAGGTCCTTACTGTATGATGCTTATGTATAATTAAGGCTCTTCGATATTATTTTTATTGTGGAATAAAGCTACATATAAGCTTAACATCATTTCATAGTAATAATTATTTATCATAATGATATATTAATTTTATTGTTATTCTTTTTCATTATGCCATTAAGCAATACAATGCAAAGGAGCAAAAGGCAAATGAATATGAATTAAGATACATGTATTACAGTGAAACAACTTACTTTTCCATGCAACTCTTGAATCTGCTGTTCACAATGCTAATTGTAAAAATAAAGAAATAAAATCATACAGTATAATCTATACATTAATTTCAATAGTTTAATGATAATATCAGTAGAAATGAAGTTTACGTACATTTAATAACTAACGTTTTCTCAATGCATATCTTTGTAGAGCGTTCAGGTTTGGGCAGTGTTAGGAAAAAGGATAGAACTGCATGTTTTTCCACTGATAGGGGTTGTCAGAATGAGTAATTGGAGTTATTCCAGTCCTACCATTCACATTTTGTTCCAGCCTATTCCAATGTGTTTAAGTTCAAGTTAAAAATGTTTTCATCCTAGTTTGCAAGACTGAGTCTCTAACTGTTCAAAATAGTGAGAAAAGCTATTGTAGCTCCAGATTCAGCTTCAATTTCATGACATGACACAAAGTGAGAGGAAAGCCACTACTTGGATGGTTATGCAAGAACAACCCTACATACATGTATGGTTTGCAGACAATCACAGCTAAACGTTCAAACATTCCTGACCAGTCTTTAATAGTTGGTTTAGTGAATAATTATTTTTTGCTGAACAAACCTTTCTTCTGAATCTCTCCCTCTCAACTTGCTCCCTCAACAGAGAATTCTCAGACAGAAGGCTCTTATCGCTGGACGCTTTATTACTTTGGAATGATTTCAGCTTTCTGTCATCTGCAAATGATACCATCTGTCTACCAGTCTGATCTCCATTTTGGAAAAGGACCTGCCAAGAATGCATGTTCAAGGAACAAATTGTAGTGACAAAGGTGGGTTTAAACAAGTGAAATTATAACCATAAATATATAAAGATAAAAAATTAAGCAAACTTGCTTCAATAGAAAAACCCAGGAGTAACAAGTCAGCTTGCAGATACACATATATATATAGATATTAAATTACTGATTTATTACCGGAACTTCTGAAAGTGGTGAGGAATTTGGCAAAAGTCTGTGAAGCAAAGCTGTTGTATCCACGCTCAAAACAGACTCTTTGTCTGCGTCATTTTCCTGAGTTTCAAAATCTGCCATAGACAAGACACAATCTACGAATCAAAATATTAAACTAACTTCTCATCACAAACTATTTTGGTAATTATTTCAATAATTATTGAAAATGTTCATCTGATAAACTTACATGAAAGGTGTGATATGCATTCTAAAAGCCTACATTGTAGGTTTCTATTTTATTTTAAGGTGAGCCAACTGCCAGAATCGCATTACATGTATTTTTAATGTGATTCTGGCAGTTTGAAAACTTATCGGCAGTTTTTATTATTATTTGAATTACTTAACTCAAGCTTCCTTATCTAATGATACACAGAGCTGTCTCTATTGGTACATACTGGATCCAACAAGAACAAATGGAATGAAAGAGTTTTACATGAGGAAGCAATACATAACAGTCCTGTAACTAGCCTGCAGCTGTGCTTGGCACACCATCAAATTCTCTGTCATCTGAGAGCCCTTTGCAGTTCTGTAGCATCATGTGTAGATGCCCTCTCACTTGTTCCATCTCCTGAATGTCAGCATTTGTCACACTACTGTACTCCAATGCTTCCTGAAAACAAAGTTGTAAGGGACAGAAATTACTGCATTGTGGTTATGGTTTGGGTTTAGGATTTATATCTGCACATATCACATAGTCTCATGGCAGTTTAAAATTCTTTCTCTAGAGTGAGATCAGATGTCAGCTTCTAAAAGCGCCTCTGGCAGTCGCTATCAGTCCATATTTGATCTCACTCGCCCACCCAACCCAAGCATGTATGTGAAAGGAGGACAGACCACCACAGCACTGAGGGTCTCCCCACGGTGTTGATAAACAGGAAAGGTTGTGAGACAGGACCTAAAGTTTTATAGTACTTATCTGAGAGGACTTGAATTAAGTCCAACCATTTGTGGCATGTAATTACAAAGCCAGTACTTTCTCCTCAGTTATTTTAAGACCCTGAATGTTGGACAGGTCCGGCCAGAGTCAAACTCATGAGCTCCCGCATGGCAACCTGATGCTCTAACAACTGAGCCACTGGTGCACATTAAAGATTACCATAAGAGATTTAAAGCTTGTTGCTCCTTTGTTCCCTTCTCTATCTGACAGTAACCATGATGTACCAGTTACTCAAAGAGCACATAAATTAATCCACTGGTTAAAATAATAAATCCATCAGAGTTGTCAATGAACTTAATGATCACCTGAAACATTTGGCAGTACATGTATTTCTTCTGACCTCCTTTAATTTTTCAACCCATAATAATTAATTTTTACCTTGATCCACTGATGTTTATCTCCACAATTTCATAAAAATTTTATTCTTAATCCTATAGACAGGATTGATCACTCATAAATCAGATAAGCGAGATCAGGGAAAATTTGTTGAGAATTTGGCTAATTCTTATCTTGGGTCATACATGTATGTCATCAAATCTTCTACATTTTCATCACGGTATTTCGTCCAGTTTAGCCCTAATTATACTGAGTCTTGTAGTGTAAATGGACATTTGCAACAAATGAAACAGTTGAGGATATCTTTGCTAAAATTGCTGTGAGACCTTATAGTAACTTTTTCATCTAATGACAGTAGTCAACGTTAATACAGTTTGTAGGGTTAAATACATGTAGTCACATAACCATAGCCTACATAGCAGCTCCCTTTGGGTCACTACGCAGCCTACATAACCAAGTCTTCAAGGTTCCTTTCTTCATCTTCTACCAAATATACCAACTTCAGTGTACTTGAGGACAGAAAGAGGAAAACAATGAGAGTGGGCTAACTTTGACACTGTCACATGACATTGAGTATACAAGTCTCTTACCGAAGCCTCATTGCTCTTCATGGTAAATCCTCCACTTGTTATATGTTGCGGAGGTGAAACATCAGGAGTAACAGGGTTGAATAAAAGGGTGTGCTGTGACTTGACATCATCTGCTACTGACATGGTGTGGGTTATGGTGGAACCATATTTTGGAACAGATGGTGCTGTGGGACTGAAATCCATTACATATATACACAGTATGTCTGAAAAAAAAAACATGTTATTTAACTGCAAGTCATGGAGGCAAGCTCTATTTAGAGCGAGTTTTCAATCCAGTGTCGTAAAACCAAAACCAAAGTAATTACTTTGGCCAATCAAAAAGGACAGAGACAATCCAGTAAACCAATCAAAACTCAAAGTAATTACACGTAGCCAACAAAAAGCGCAGGAAAATGTGCACGTGTGATCATGAGCCACAATTGGTTTTGGTTTCACTTCTGATTGGTTGAAAAAGTGGCGCAAGAACTTTGAACCAATTACTGAGTGATTGATAATAATAATAATAATAATAATAATAATAAAAAATAATAATAATAAATAATAATAGAGTGGTTTTCAATTGAGTGTCGAAAGTAATTAGCAAATTGTTAAATGGTTTATGATTACTTCACTTAGTGAATGGTTCAAAGTTCTTGCGCCACTTTTTCCACCAATCAGAAGTGAAACCAAACCCAATTGTAGCTCGTGCGTGCACATTTTCCCACGCTTTGTGTTGGCTACGTGTAATTACTTCAAGTTTTGATTGGTTTACTGGATTGTGTCCGTCCTTTTTGATTGGTTTAAGTAATTACTTTGGTTTTGGTTTTACAACACTCATTTGAAACTCGCTCTGATAATAATAATAATAATAATAATAATAATGATTATTATTATTATTATTATTATTATTATTATCATAAGCTCAATAAGTAATGGATGCATTTTGATTGATTCTCATCTATGATATACTAGAGCACAGATGCATATCACAAATGTTTAATTCTTAATTATATAAAACAAATAGGTACTTTATGTTGCTGTGCAATTGTTCAGTAAACAATCACAAATGACATCAAAATGTGGTGACTGACGTTCTTACCACATTTTGACGTCTTCTGTAATATATTACTGGACAGACACACAGAAACATGGAATCTATTTGTTTTATATAGTAAAGAATTAAAAGTTTTTATGATGACATCAGCTATGGGTCTGTCCACTGATAGATCATACGATTACGTGAGAACCAATCAAAATGCGTCCACTATGGAGATTTTTACATGTAGATATATATAATGAATGAAGAAGCTAAGCGCTACAACAGTCGTGATAAGCAAGGGAAACCGGCAACCAAATATCCGGTGTTGTGTTACCGGTCCACAGTATGACTATTCCAGTAAAGTTGAGCAAAACACAGACTGAGTTAACTTTAAGTTCTGTGAGCTATGCCATGAAGTGTTTCTCCTTGATTAACAGACTTATAACGCCAACTCTCCATGTACCCAGAACGAGTCAAATCATTGATCATTTCACCATCTGTATATATAAATCTTATTTAAATTATAAAGTATACAAAGGTCACCCGCGCAAGTTCAACTGAACATTTGCTGCAAAACCATAGGCATTAAGCAATAAATCAAAGGAGTTAAATAACAAGAACGCTTGAAAAAATCTGCAATGCGTGTATATCTCCCAGAATAAACCACGATTTTTTTCTTTAACCCAAGCTACACACTGTAAGAAGTCGCAGTCAACAATGATCAGGAAAATGTACCATGCCGATTAAATGAAAATCCACATTAAAGAAACTTACCTCAACTGATAGCATCGAAGCAAAATTTGTCAGCTTTGGAATCAGAAATCACAAGGAGAAAAATCTGGTAAAGATCTGCTAACACGGCCAAGCGAAGCCAGGACCGTTGATGAAGACAAACAAACGTGAAACATACTTTTACGATGAATTTACATTTACCCTAGTTCCAGTCCCTTCCTAATGAGGCTGTCAAACAAACTATTCAATCTAGGGAAGAGAGAGGGTGGAGTGGAAAAGACAAAAAGAAAACAAACAAATAAACGAAAAAGTTAAGAGCTCCGTATCTAGTCACGACAATGGTCCGAAAAAGAAAATTATCACTCTTGTATTTTTCGAAGTCTGGACATTGATAAAGCCATGCCAATACAAAATACGACATCGTGATAATGAATAACGATTTCACCAGCCTCCCCCACCCAGTGAGATTAAGTCGGTCACTCGTTCTGGCGCGAAATTTGCACCGAGTAAAGTATTCCCATGTAAGAATCTGAAAGCGTCCCACACATTTATTCCTGCCAAAATTAATTTTTGTTAACTTTGCCATGGATCTGAATGCAAGAAAGACCGGAGAAAACGTGTATGAGGCGCAGTTCTTCGGTTTTACTCCAGAGTCATTCGTGAATGGAGGTAACACTTTGTCGTCTGGATGATAAATTTAATCAATGTACAGTTTCTGCAGTAAATGAGGCCGTGCTCATATATATTATTGATTCTTGTAGTTTACAATGCTGTAAATGACTATGTGCTTGACTGCTTTCAAGAACTTGAGAATCAGATCAAGAGTGAGGTATATTTATATTTGTTAGATAGTTTGGGTGTATTATTTGGTTATTTGCCTTTTGAGCTGTACCACAGAGCGCCCACATCAACTACCAGTATGTTTCAATAGGCCACTTCGGAAAATACCATAATACTTTTTGTTTGTCCCCCCAAATGTTGCATAAGCACTTGTTTCCAGTTTCTCTTGGGACTTACATTGGTCCCAAGAGAAAACAAAAACCATGTTTATGCAAAATTTGGGGGGAGAAACAAAGAGTATTATGGTATTTTCCGAAGTGGGCTATTTGGAGCGAATGCATGGAAATATAGAAAAATCTCATTATCGAGATAAATTGCGATGATTACATAAACAAATTTTACCATAAATGTTGTGTATTGTAACTGTCATTCTCATGAATGAAGGCGGCAAATTTTCAAGTGATTGGAAGGGTTCAACAACTTCCCTTGTTACACACCAATTGCAAAAGCACAGAACTGCATATCAACCTACTCCTCTTTCCTATCCCTACAGTGCAAAATAATATTATATATTTTTTCTGTTATTTTTAGAAATTTACTTCTGTGTTAAATTATTTTACTTACATGTAGCCCTCAATGTCAAGCAGTGCTTCACAAGAACAACTTCATGCGGTAAAACAACAAAATATAATTTTAATTAACGTCATAACATACAGCAAATTGTCATTGGATCAAGGAAAGGTTACATTTATACAAACGTTGGCCGTGTAGCACTTATTTTAAACAGAGTTAACTGAATAGAGTGTACTGTGAAGTGCTAGATTTCAATCCCATATGAACCATGTGAGCATTAGCCCTACTGATGGAAATGGGCCCACACGAGGACAGAGAAAAACTCTGACCAGGGTGGGAATTGAACCCACGACCTTCGGGTTAGATCTCCGCCGCTTAGGCTGACTTTGATACAAAGAATTATCTAGCTATGGGCACTATATCAACGTAATATAATATTATCTGTCCCCCATTTTTGCTACTTATGTGTGAGATGGCAAAATGAAATGCATGCTCCATTTTGAAATGTCACAAAGTGTCCAGTTTAAGAAGTCTGGGCAAAAACACCTTTAGATTTTACTGCCAGAGTGAGGGACTTTAGGGGGACACTTTGCGATAGACATCTTGTTTCATGCAAAATCCTGGAAAGTTAGGATAGATCTATTTAATGGTGTTTTTAAGTTGTGTGTTTTCGTGCAGGAATGTGAGAAAATGATCAAGAATTTTTACGGCAGTATTGATGGCGCTTTTGACAGATATGAGGTGAGGGACAATTATTATTATTTATTATGTGGTAATGCAAGATCTGAAGGTTTTATTGAAAATTAATTCTTTGATGTTTGAATTACTTGCAGATCTATGTTAAGAAGAACATTTTAAAGATTCCTCCTCATATCCTCTTACCAGAAGACAAGGTTCCGTAATAAATAAATAAATAAATAAATACATTGTTTTATTTTCACTTTTCCATGTTTTAGGTATACCATTTTGTCTTAGTAGTCAGAGGCTAGCAAACATTAAATATTAAATGACCTTTGAGTACAGTGATGAAGAGTTTCTTTTTGCTTGAATTTTAACTGAGAAGACTTAAGACAACAAGCATACTGTCTTCCTTTTGTTTGTGAAGGTGCATGGTGGCTGTCACTACACAGCAGAAGACGAAAAGAAAGTTGATGAAGAGATTGATGAACTTGAAAGGAAAATCAAGGCAGTGAGTAATATGAACATAGAGCTTCCACTTCATTCGTATCCTACAGTATACCCTCTTAAGACAAGATACTCCAAAGTGTTTCCCAGAAAAAAGATGACCTTTTGGTTAAAAAAAAATTGGAACTGGTGCTGGGCACCTCACCAGAAATCAATGGTAAGTCTGCCAATAATTTTTATTGACAGACTTTTTAATGCTGAAAGGATCACAGAGAACAACCCCTTCCATTTCTCTGTTGGAATCTTGCACATAAACCTTTTCTGAAATCCTGACACCCTGTGAAATACTTTGCAGATAAATAAGGTTGGCAGTTCAATGGTCATGTTTGCGAATTAAGCCACCGACTCGTGGGAGTAAGACAATTTCAACTCACTGCCCAGGACTCACCCTTAGTACTAGTATTTTTCACACCCATTGAGAAAAGGTACAGCTTCGTAATAATACCGTCATACTTAGCTTGTAATGTGATTGCCATTTATTTTGCACAACAGGCACGTTATGTGAATTCAGCACTGAGGCAGGAAAGTGAAGAATTGGACATTGCGCAAGCACAGGTGATTTGCTGTCTGGTGTCCTTACTGTGTTTGATGATAGCCACTACACAGCTTGAAATGATAATAATTTATAAATTCATTGTCCTCTTTTAGCTTGAGAGTTTTTCTAAACAATTGGATGGAATGCAGGAAGCATTCAGAGAATGTGGAGGTATTGAAATTAATTATATATAATAAGCCCAATAATGAATGCATTTTGATTTGTTCAGATTTCCTATGATCTGTTAGAGGACAGATACAAAGCTGATGTCATCTTAAAAACCTTTAAATTCTTTATTATATAAAACAAATAGATGTTTTTATTGAGTTAGCCTCTTAGGTCTATTACTGAACAGATGCATGGCAACATGGAATATAATTATTGTTAATTTCACATATAACATTTTTCATATTAACTACTGTGGCTGAAGGTTTGTTGCTTATTTACAGGCATTTAACTAAAATGTCCTAAACAGTAAACATTCTCATTTGGTGATAACAAAGTACGTATATTTGTGATTGACTTTCCAAGGCTGGTTTAGATGCAATTATGCCAAACTTAATTTAAAGGAAGTAAAGTTTTTTAGGGTGCGTTCGATTGTCCCTATTCCGGAATAAGAATACGTGGAGTGATGATTTAAAACGGTATGTCTGGTGTTTTGAAGCAACAAGGATATGTTTAAAATAGTATGTTAGAGGTTTTTTACAAAGCTCTGTAAAAACAAAGGATTTCTAAGTTCTATTCCTTGTATTCCTATGCCGAAATACAGTCAATTGAACGCACCCTTAATTTGGCATGCTTTGATTAAAAGCTGCTTCGATTAGAGTAAAGCATGATTTTATTCTGAGAGAGTAAATTTGTTCCGATCTCAACTGTACCTGTGCTGTTTTTCAAAAGCAATGTTAGCTGAAGGAATACAGTTTATGGAACCAGGTTTTCCTTTTTAGGTGTCAAGCAATGCATAGTCTCCATGCATGAAAAGGCAGAGGAGGTTCATCATTTAATAGCCGAAGGAATCAATGCTGGAACCTTTCAAGTTCAGGTACTAAAAGGCTTGCCTTCCCTCTTGGATGTTTCACTTGCAATAGAACTACAAAAAAGAACAATACAGGTACACAGGCGTGGATCCAGGGGAGGTGAAATGGGTGAATTTTCAACCCCTTTTTCTGAGCCCCCCTTCTTTCTGTTTTTTTTCTTATCCCTCAAACACCTCAACCAGGCTTTGGTTCTATTACATTATTACAGAAATTCACCCCCCATTTCAAAATCCTGGATCCGCGCCTGGTACACCTCTTAAGCCAAGACAAGCCTGCATAGGTGGAATTTGAAAATGGCTGCCAAAGAATCATTCTATTATCTTTGTGCTGGTATGTGCAGACTTGAATGATCAATTTTGGTAGCCCTTATCTGGTGGAAGACCAAGCCTTGGTTGCTCAGAAGGTATATAGCACACCGGATAAACCAACATCCAGCTAGTAAATGCTATCCACACTAAATGAGCTAGTTAATGGATAATAACGTATCCAGTTGATAGCACTTCCACTCTTTGAACAACTGTGACCAGGATGAGGGTAACTATCAATAGAGTTATTTCAGTAGAGTTATGACTTAGAGTTAGAGTTAATGACTGCCAAAATCTTGAATTCAGGATTTTGGAAACCTAACTCTAACTCTACGACATAACTCTATGAAAATAACTCTAAGAATAGCTGTCCCTGACCAGGACGACCGTAAATAACATTTGCATTCATGTTTACTTTTATATTATTTTTCTAGAGTCTGACTGCTGACGAGAGTTCTTCAGACACCAAAACAAAGAAAATTAAATTAAAGTGAACATTTTTTTGGCAAATATTTATTTAATCGCTTTACATTTGTGTACAAAATGTAACAAAATAGCTGACAGGTCTTTTCAAAAATCACTGTAACATCAACATGCTCCCCAAGTAAGTCTTTGTACATGGTCAGTTTTCTGTCTGGTTGCCTTAATGAATCCAAGAAATTGGAGTTCAGAGACAGCCTGGATGAACCTAGCGCTGTATTAAAGGTTAAGGTTGTAACAGGCATCCCATGTCCTTAAAGCAAGCATCGACAAGAGCTGTTTGCGGTAATACCTTGACACTCGAGAAGAAATAAACTCAGTTCTGTTTACAAATCTGTTTCTTCTTCTTTTTTTTGTGCTCACCCCACAGTTTCAGCTTTTACAATCCATGTTGAAGAAAACCTTGGCAAGATTGATTCTTCTTCAAGGGCTGGCAGAAATGATGTTTTCTTAAAATTACATTATTTTAACCCTTTAACCGGCCAGACTTAGTATTTTACTCGTCAATGGGGAACCCCTGGGAGTCAATGAGATTATTTGGAGAAAAAGGATACTGCAGTTGGTCATCTGTCCTCTGTTTTTTCTTTGGTGACCTTTCCACAGATTGTTGTTCTGTTTGAGGATCTAAAACAGCTCTAAATGCCTGAATCAGAACAAGGAAACTTCACTTATCAGAGCTTTAGTCCATTCAGTCTTTTAATTAATTCAATAACAAATGCATGCCTTTCCCTGCATCTTCACTTCAAATCAAAGAATAATCCAATCAGAAGTTATTATTAATAATAATGAACTTTTGTCAAAGAGGCAGTTTCAAGGAAAGGAACAAAAGAAATTATTTATAAGAGCTATGCTCAAACTTTATAGAATTTAAACATAACATTTGCTTATAACATTAATTTGAGCACTATTTACCGTAAAAATAGTAGCCGAAACATGGAGTTTTATGCCCAGTATGAAATATGCAGTAAGTTGTGATTCAGATAATTATGTTCAGGTAAAAAAAATAATAAGTGTTTCTCACAGTGGTATGGCTCATGATTTTCTCCTTTTCAAAGGCATAGGTGGTGAAAACTACTAACCTGAAGCCAGTCGTAAAGATTGATTAAACGGCCACACTCCAAATGAAGTTTGTAAGCTATGCAAATGTCTGGAAATGTGTCCTGAACTGTTCCTACATCTGTCTGACAACACTTACACTGAAAATACAAGACAAATAACATTCCCTTTGCATTCCCCTTTATTGAGATGTCCATGCAAATGTCCTTCGCATATTATATTATTTTAACAACTAACACATTTTACACACAACAAAAAAAAAGCTTTTTCACCTTGAGATAATACTGTGGATTGCTGAGGGCTGTTTGGATAGCCAAACGAGGCATTCCCATTAGATGCTGCCAAAAAATGAAAGTACATTTTGAAACTCGTTACAATTCTCATGAACATATCAGGTCACTGAACCAAAGTTAAACTCAAACCTTTTTTGTCTCCATCACATTGTCATAGTACATAACTTCAAACAGTGGCAGGTTCCGGGGACAAGTTAAAAACTTTCTGATGAAAGAAGCAGCAAGAGAAATGCATTACAAAGTCATTTAACTGTAATACGCGTCTTTAAGAGAGGTCCTGTAAAATGAATGGAGTTTTACAAAGCTATAATAACCACAAGTCGTCGGATTGGTTCACAAAGGAACAGACACAAATGAAAGCAAGGGATCTTTGTCACAAAAGTAACAGCTGTGTCATAATGGAAAGCTTGTGGCACTGTGATAGAAGTCTTTGAAAATTTTCAGTTGCTTAAGATACTTGCAAAGATCATAATAAAAATAATATTATTGGAATGGGCATCTGGATATGTTTTAAAAAGGAGTAATGAACGCTACATATAGGTAAGTTGATGAGATTCATCATAGGATTGCACAAAATCTTCAAAAAACAAAAGCAAGAAAATTTGAGATCCTCAAGGGATTTTGGAGCATCGTTGTTGAGATCTGTGTGAAGATCCTTGAGGCAGACAAGGGAATTTTTGCAAATTTTTAAAAAAACTGATCCAGCAATCAGGATAGACGAGGCATTATCAATAACATAAAAGAAAAGATTTACCGAAACATTGCATCCAAATTATCCACTGTACTTTGCCTCAGTCTGTCGTATGGTGACTCTCTTCTTTTCTGTTTTGCTGCACTCATTAGTCTCTGTCATGAGCAAAAACACATTACAAGTCAATAAACTGATAAATCACTCATGAAGGCAACCTCATTCCCACAGTCTTTTATCTCCCCACCTCAGAGGGAGCAAGGGAAGAAAGACCCTGGGTCAGGCTGGTCATGTGTCTTAGTGACAAATTTTCCACCTTGGGAGCTAGGGTTCCCTGCTTTTCCGAATATTGTCGCGGCCAAAACAATGCTTGAAGCAGTGGCTGAAGCTTGGGTAGATCAATCTCTGTTTTTCAGCAATCTTCAATGTTTGATTTCAATGAGTAGTTAAGTGCTTGGAAGCAGTTTACTTTGGTAGAGATTTGGTTGCTGTTTTGTCTATGGGGTACGGAAATCTATTATTTTTCACCTATTGTCAGGACTACTCTTTGGTAAATTTTCCCCTTCTATAGTGAGCTCAGGAAAGACAAATTTTGGCTGCCTGTCCCTCTGGTGGTTTTTGTCATCTCACACTTTTTGGGAGACATGTGACCAGCCTGAACCAGGGTCTGCTTCCCTCACTCCCTCTGGGGTGGGGAGATGAAAAACCGTGGAAACAAGGTTGCAATTAGGTGCTTTCGTAAAAAGCTTGAAACAGTACACACCTCTTGAAGTTCAAATCTATTTGTAACAGTTGAAAGTGCTTCTCTATGAGATGAGCTTGAGGCCTGTTCTTGAGTCTCTTGCAGAACTGTAAGTTAAAAACTTGAACCTGTTAAGTTGGATTCCATTGTTGTGTCTCATAATACCACGAAATTAAGCTGTCTTTTATATTATAAAAAGACTCTTCGCCATGCAACAGGCTGTCGTTAATAAGTAGCTGCAATCTATTGCATTGGGTGTACATGAAGATAGACAGGGGTTGTAACAGTGGAAAGAGGAGCACTTAAAGGGGCTAGGTCACGCTATTTTTGGTATTGTTGTTTAATTTTGTTAATTATGAGCTCCAAACGTCAAATTGGCAGAAGAAGAGTCTTTCACTTGCAAAATCACGGCCACATAACAACCGAGAATAATTTTCCAGCTGTGTAAATGACATTTTGATATAGACTGATAAAAATTTGAAAAAAGATGGGCCGACATTTTTCAAATTTACCCAAATTCAATCCATTTCAATCCTCTCCAGTTTTGTCCATCCATGTCCCTTCTTGGCTACCCTGTGTTTTGTTAGAGTTCTTCTATAGTTTTGAACAGTCATTTTGATATTTTAGTTAATTCTATGACCATTCGATCAGTGCTGAGATTGCCTAAAATTGTGACCTAGCCCTTTAAAACTTGGTGTGAATGACTGGATGTGCTGCATTTGTCACTTCAAAGAGGAAAAGGGCCAACAGCCTTTCATTTGTTGTGCAAACATGTTTGATGCCCAGTTTCCAAAAACAAAGACGACTCAGCCATTTATAAAAATTACATAGGAAATCTACCATACCATTAAGATCTCGAAACTGGTGGAAAATTCCCTCAATGACATCTTTTGACTCCCTAAGCTTTTGACAATGGCTGTGAAGTAACAAAAAATGCAGCAATAACAGAACTTCTATTTTAAATAACTCTGACTAAATATTTTGGCACACATGGATACCAGTACTTTAAAGTTAATTATAAAACTCATTAATAATTCATGATGGGACAAAAGAAATGTTTTATTAATTAATATCTGTATTTCTGATACAGCTTTCTCTTCATTAATACATAAATGTTTCTTTTACCTTGATATTCCTTATCACATCCTGCAAGTTAAGTACACGCACAGGCATTTGAATTTTCACCCAAGAAAAAATTCAAGGAGTTTTCAAGTAGTTTTCCACAGAGTCCTTTTTTTCCAAGGGCTTTTCAAGCGCCCTTGAGGTCCAAAATTAAATTCCAGGGCTTTTCAAGGACTTCAAGGAGTAGCATGAACCCTGTTTGACCTATTGACCCCTAGGAGTGAGACTACTGGAGGCGTCCTAGGGTGTTTGACATGACAATGGGTTAAAGTGGCGTTCTACAATGAACTTACAGTTTGGATTCATTTTCAATCAAAGCACTTCCCAGGATTTCAATACATTTCTCAAGAAGTGGAAGAAACTCATCTCTAGAATACACCCTGTGGAGGAAAACTCAAACTGAAATAACGATTTCTCTGAGATTTAAACACCCAGGCATGATTTAGGTCCGTTTTGTGCCTTTTTTGGAAATTGATCATAGACTGTCCCAGTGACTAAAAGTAAAAATGCTGAAAATTGCATTAAAGAGAGAAAAAGTCTTAAAAATTCTCTTCCTAAAAGGACGTTTCTTTGGTATTGAATCTGCACCTGTAAACTACATACTAAGGTTTTCACAGTGTACCAATTTATTGATCTCCAACGTTATTATTAATGTTACTACAGAAGAGAAACACACAGGTCCTGTGAACTAGATTTAGGTAAGTTGGTAAAAAGAACTGGAAAAAATATAAATTATCACTAATTAGATCTAACTAGGTATATTACTGAATGCAAGTATGCAATTGAAGTAAATTGATTGGCAATGGGATTGATAATAGGCTCAATGATTGACTGAAAATAGCACTAATTTTCTAAGCAATATGAAGCAGAACAATAATTATAATTATAATAATTATTATAATTATTATAATAATATTATGACTTGTCCATGCATTTTCCCATGCTGTGAGCATGTAAGCTCTTTGCACTGTGATTACTGTAGTTGATCAGGCTGTTTGTGACACAATTATTAGTGTAAACCCTCAGTGTTTGGATGTCACTACAAATTTGAATGTGTAAATTTGGGTCAATTCCTGGAGTCCATTATTAATAACAGTACCTCAACAAAGACATTGCTTCTCCATACTCTGTCTTATCACAGATATTGCTTGAGAGACTGCTTTCATAAACATCATACAGCTGTCACAATCAATCAGTTATTGTTAGAGATACAATGTACAACAAGTGGTAGACAAGCTCAATGGAGGTACTGTACAGTATGACAAAATGGAAAAAAAAACGTGGATAACCACTCCTCTCCTTTGTCACTGCATTATGACATAGAGAAAATCATTTCAGTAGGAAGTCCAAAATACAAAGTAGAAAGGCATGGCCAGATATGGAGACAAGAGAGTGCCAAAATACTGCAATAATGACACAGCAGCACAACAAAATTAATCAATTAAATAATCTATATCATCCTAACCATAGTTAGCATTAAAGAATGCCACCAAGAGACTTAATGCAATATTATTGAAACAGAAAAGTACAATCAACCACAACCAAACAGAACTGGTTAAGTCGAGTAAACAATGTTTGAAGCCTCAACCTCCAAAATACCAAAAATGAAACATTTGAGATCCCTAAAGGAAAAACTGTGCTAATTGAGAATGCCAAACACAAACAGTTTTTTTGCAGAGAAGGGTTAACAAGCAAGGTGATGAGTGCAATCCTCTTTAAGCAAGATGAATAAGTTAAACATTCATTTTGATCATTGCCTTCGTCAAGTAGGCCTCCCCTCTTTGACCTATCTTCCAGCCCATTCAAATTATTATTTTTGTAAATAGAGAGTTTTTTAAAGGTAAAAAAGTATTGAACATAATTTCAGTCCTACCCAATAGTCTTGCACTCACCAAACGCAAAGCCGATAGTGTTTTTGTATAGCTTATTTCTCAAAAATAAAGCTCAAATTGGTTTAAAAAATGCCAGGGCAATGTTCTTATTAATAAGTTCATTTCCAGTCAACTTGCAAAAATTGGGCTAATTTTGAGAAAAACTAAAAATCAACCGAAATTGTCACTTACTAGGTTTTTTGCATTCAGCCCTTCAATTTAACTTATACCGATAGTTATTTCCCCATTATTATGCTTGACCATGACAGAAGTCCTTTTTACCTTTTTTCCTAAAGGATGTCTTGGTAGATTGCTGGTGACAACATGCAGACATTTTAAAACCGGAAAGAAATGCCAATGGTATTGATCAAGATTTTCCAGCAAATCAGCTATCACATCCTAGAGGGTTTTAAAGCAAAAACAAATGTCTGAACTCCTTAAAAAATACAGTAAAACACTTCAGCTAAGGAATAACCACACTGTGAGAGGAAAAAAGTGTTTTGAACAGAGCTAACCTTTGTTTTAGAATCTTCAAGTAGAAGTTCAAGTTGTTTTG
>NC_090895.1:33751201-33791201 GCF_036669925.1 Montipora capricornis | reverse complement strand
GGATCACCTTCATCCTAGATAAGAAACTAACAGTTAGTTAAAAACAACACAGTTGCATTTCTGCAAATGCATTGTTCAGCTGTGAAAGATTTTCTTGGGATACTCCTGTTTTTTCCAAAAACCAAAAACCAAACTTTGATCTGCTTTGATTTCATGTGATTTGAGTTGATTTTTTAGTAAGCCTCTCCGTCTTTGACTAAATAAACTTGAAACTTCAATAAATAACGAAAATAATCATAAAAAGCAGAATTTAATTATTTCACCACAATAGTACAATATTTCTAGCAAGCGGAGTTTAGTTTTACATTGTAAATGATTACCATTCAAAGTTCACCAATGGAAGACCAAGATTACAAACATTCACAACGTGGAGAAGTGTCTGATCTCTTAAAGAACTACCATATAATAAACAACGTAATAACCTCACTTGCTCGGGACTGTACTGAGGAATATTGGCCCTTGGACACTTTTGTACAGACCTCACTCTGACATGACCTTGGGCCAATATCTCCCAGCACATCCTTCATGCTCGGTTAGTGAGAGGTCAAAAATATCTCCCATTTTTGATAATCCTGAATGACTCATAGTTCATCACTTACTTCCACATCATAACCAATAAACTGTGATATCACATTTTTCATGGTTGCCTTCATAACTGAAATAAAAGGAAAATAAGTTACCATTTGTTATGCACGTATAGGATCTTGTCCTTCTCAAACAACAATCCTGGGCCTGGTTGTTCGAAAGCCGATTAAATTAATCCAGGATTAGTGTAAATTTTTTTTCATGTTTTCAACTTTTTGGTGAAAGTTTCTTTTGCTTCTTTTCGTTTTTCAAGATTGAATTCCTCTAAGGTAAAGTTTTGCCAAATATCAGCGTTGGACAGCATTTGGGAGTGCAGAAATAAACTCCTTGGTTAATTTTTAATCTGGGATTAGCATTAATCGACTTTTGAACAACCGGGCCCTGGAGTATAATTCTTTTAGGATCACATAAAGATGGAGGGCATTAAGTTTTCAATGGGAATCCTCAAAAATTCTTGCTAGCATCTTTTATTAAAGCTGTGGTGAAATAGTGCAAGACAGTCACTGTCTGTGAGTTTGATACAATTGTGGACAAAACCAATAAGATTATTACCCTACCAAGCGCTTTCAGTTGTAAGCAAAGGAGTAACTGCTGTGGAATTCACAAGGAAGAAATAGTGAACAAGTGCTTTTTGTTGGTTTTGTTAACAGGTTTTGTCCATGATTGTAGCTTCTTTTGCACCTCACCAACACGTGCAAAGAAAACTTGTCAAGGAAAATGTTCCTGTGTGTAATCAAGTTAATATAAAACCTCAACAAGATTTTAAAACCTCTTCTTTCGGAGGATCCTTCTCTTTTAACAGGAAATGCAAGACAAATGAAGATAGTTTTGAACCTGCACAATCTTTAGATGAAAGCACAGCCACAAAGGGAGTAACTTGGTCTTTTAGTTCAGTTGCTAGCTGAGAAAAAACCACATCATGATCAGGCATGTTGACACCTACAAAAATATAACCAAAGTATTACACACATTACAAAAAATTGCATACTTAATTGACCACTCCCCATAGGGGCTTTTCAGGGCAATGAAACAAAGTTAATGAAATGACAGCACATAACAACAACAACAACTGTTAAGAATCACAACTGGCCGGAGGCAAACCAGTTGGCTATTTATAAGTGCAGCTGGGAAGTTGAACCAGGGACTACCAGGAACAAATTCAACGAGTGGTCAGAGCGGGTCTTGAACCCGGGATCTCCGGATCTCAAGGCAAGCGCCCTAACCACAGGGCCACACTGCCTCTACTGCCTCCAGCATTCCATGAAATTACCCTCTAACTGGTTTCAATGCAAATAAATTGTGAAAAATATTAATATAAGGAGAGTTGGCATCATGAAAAGCAGAAGAATATGCATGTCTATCATAAAGAGATCACCTGTTATAAGTGCAGCTGTGGGTATCTCATGTATAACAATGGTCTTAATTCTTTCTACTGAGTTCCCTTGATGAGCTCCCTTGATGAACGACATCAGATCAGAAAATATTTTACTGTTCATCTGTGATTGTAGACACTATGATGGTATACAGAAAAAAAAGCAATATTACGAGGCCTATCCCAGGAATCACATCTACATGTTTCAGCACTCAGCAGAGCCCTATTGACTTGTGGCTGTTTTAGCTTACATGACCTCATAGTGTCACCATAAAACTTTTAGGACATCACACCAAGCATGCTACATTTGTTGAACAGAAAAGGCCAGACTATAACACTGGGAACATGGAGCCCTACTCTTCATGAATAGCATAGTGTGGACCTTGGTTCTTCAACATCCCACAGAATTACAGCTCTGGGATAGGGCTTAACGGGGACATAGTTTTTCAGTGAGTTATTAACCCATTGACTCCCAGGGGTTCCCCATTGACGTCTGGCCGGTTTCGGCCGGTTTGGATGTCAATGTGTTAAATTAATTTCAGTTGATAGTCCTTGTATGAGAAAACTTGAGAGTGTGACCATAAATTTTGCAGATGCTGTTGTACAGACAGCACTTTCTCCACAGTAATTTTAAAACCCTAAGTGTTGGTTTGGCAAAGGTTCAGGCAAGCAAATCTCAGACATCTTTCTTTTTCTAAACTGCTGAAACTCACCAAGCAGCCATTTGCTCAATTGAGTTAAATTATACAGCTCAACTTGTATACAGTGACAATAGACTTGGAAACCAAATAAAGTGATTGGGCTTGTTTTTTTTAATGTCCCACAAAAGCCTCAAGATTTGAGAGGCATTTTACTGTGAAAAATTCTTCAAACATTGAAGCACGTTTGGGTGGCACATTCGCTTTTTGGTTACCAGAAAATGTGTATGTCAGTTGGGGAAAAAATTAACAGTAATAATAATTATGTCAGCAAAGATTAATTTTATGTATAATAAGAGAATGGAAAAGTGACTATTATACAACCTCAATCTCATTTTTCATTGATTCCCAACATTCCATGTAGTTTTTATATCTCAGCTTGCGATGGGTTATGCTTTCACCAGCTACTTCCGGGAAATAATCCTCTGAAAAAGTTTTTTCAAAAACGTCTCAGCAAACTTCTCACTGTACATTCTGTTACAAACCAGGGGGAAGAGTAGCTAGAGAACTACCTCTCATTAAACTGGGTTGGATAAGATCCAGCTCTTAGTTCTGTGTCAAGGGGTTAGCGTGTAATTCATTACTGTTGCATATTAATACAAATTAAGTTTATTGCTATCTGAACATTTACCAAGAGCTTCACTAAGGCGCATGACCTTGCATCTCATTTACACCTCATTAAAAAACAAAGGAGCACATTGTATCATGCCTCACAAGTTCCTTTAAAGGAAAGGAACTTTATTTAAGTGTCTAGTCGTTCTAGTGCTGGAGCAATAATTGGGGACACTGTAAACTGAAATTAACAATTAACACAAATCAAGTCATGTTGGTTTTTGAGGAGAGGGGAAACCAGAGTACCCAGAGAAAACCTCTCTGTGCAGAGTAGAGAACCAACAAACTCAACCCACATATGACGCCGGATCTGGGAATTGAACTCAGGCCACATTGGTGGGAGGTGAGTGCTCTCACCACTGCACCATCCCTGCACCCCTTCCCCCCTTCCCCCCCCCCCCCACCCAAAAAAAGAATTAATTTTCAGCAAGCCTGCACCTCACTCCAAAATGACCATCCTATATTTTGATACACAGCCAAGGCAAAACATGGCAGCTATACATTAAACAAGGAGCATTGAAGTTCATGATAATCAAATCGTCAGAACAAAAAATGAATTCGCCTTATCTACATCATTGAGTGAATAAGGTTTCTTCCATTTTTCCCTTTCGTTTTCTTCTTTTTCTCTTATAAATTAACCTCCAGCTGACCTCTTACAACTTAAATCTAATACGAGAAGCTAACAAGAATTTTACTATGAAGCAAATCTGGGTTATCATTATGTTATTTATGTTATTATTTCATAGATATCCTATGATGTAAAGTAAACTTAATTATTTTATTTCATTATTTATTTTTTTATGATCGAGCTTACTTACCTGCAGTACGTTTTCTTGGGCTCTTTGCAGAAGTTCTCTTGATCAAAAAGCAACCCTAAGGTTAAAAAATTTAAATTTAGAAAGAGATAGTTAACTGCCAAACGGTGGACAGCTGACAACGAGACTTTTCTCACCTTTGAAACTGAGCTTGTTTCGTCCGCCATGATTACTTCCACGAGACTACTAGGTCGTGTAAGAAGACTGGAAATTTGCTTAGGGAAATGTGTCGCTTTTGTTCAATCCCGGGGGTTGGGAGGGGGGGGGGGGGTTACTCAGTTATAAGGGCTTAATGGGGACGTGCGGCCAGCCAGGGTATGTTTTTCGGGATTTTTGTCTTGAACAGGGTATCGAATTTATCATTTTTTGTCTTAATCAGGGTATCCGTTTATCAATTTTTGTCTTAAACTGGGTTAAATGTCTTAAACAGGGTATCAAAAATCGGAATTCTGTCTTAAAATGGGTAGGAAAATCAGCGATATTTGTCTTAAACAGGGTCAGGGTATGAGGGGCCGCGCCGCACCTCCCCACCCAGGAATATATCGAGAACCTCCCCCCCCCCCCCCCCCCCGGTGTTCAATACAGTTAAAAGAAGAGAAAAAAATAATCTGATTCACTGTACCGTTTTGATGGCTAACATGGGCGTTTAGCCCTTATCAAAATTTTACTTACTCTACCGCGAAACAGAAATAACTGCTACAATTCCAAAATCACGACCCCTTGTTTGTGCTATCTTTCCCGGTAATTAAAAGACGAACAATTGTATGTAACCTTTACACCTCAAAAATTTCGATGGTTTAATTAAGAAATCAATATAAATTTGTGAATATCCAAATACCTAAAAAATCACCTAAGAGCTAAACAAATTATCTTTAATGACGATCTGTGTTGATTACAACAGTTGAGAGATAAATGCTTTTTGAAAACAATACCAGCTAATGAGTGTCAGCCCACTTGAATTTGACGGATGACAAGTGTCATTGATTAAACCAATGGGAATCCTCGTCCTTTTTTCCACCAATGAGTTGAGAGAATTTGGCAGCCGCTGCAAAATTCGCGCCTTTTTCACCTTGTCCACGTTTAAAAATTTTCACTTTTTGCATAATAATGAGGCGGCGAGTCGTGTTTTTTCGTCTCCAAATTTGAGAAAACTGCTTTTTAGCTAAGAGAAAATTTCACAAAGAACTCAAAAGAGAGGCTGCAAGTAATGTAAGAAGAAGAGTTGCATTGAAAGAATTAATCACGGTTGCTTCAAGGTAAGAAATTCTCGAGAAAATGTCGCCACTTGTTGACGCTCGTTCACTGAGCGTTGTTGCCGTTTCTTTGAAGTTAATTAATTTGTGTCAAAACGTGTCTAATCTAATTCTTTATGAACTTTTGTGACCAGGAAGAAGCACCCAATCTGCGTCAAGAGCCAAGACTCTATTTGAGTGTTAAAAAGTGGAAAAACCAAGGCCGAATGTGTAAAGAATAGGAAATAAAGCAACTTTTCGCGTGGATATTCTCGCCGGGGAAAATAAAACAGCAATCAAAGACTTAATGCAAATTTGGACCTCCGAAGCAAGGTAAATTTGATTTTCATTTAATGTAAACGTGTTTTTAGCTCACTTCTTCAATGTCTTTAACCAAACTGACTGCAAAGGTTTTTGCTCCGCCCCAACGCGCTTCTTGAACGTTTTGCCTCAAAAAGAAGCAACAATTTTTACCTTAGAAAATGTCCTATTTTTCTTAAAAATGTTTTTTGAATATATTTTAGTTTTTTTAAGCGGGTATTTATGCCTTGAAAAATGACTTTGCTGTTAAGTATCAATCAGGTCGAGTGGAGTGTTTCTGGCTTTCGCGCCTTTTAGGACTCAAGTACATTAATTAAACAATTTTACCTTGAAGAGTTTTAGTTCATTCACACAAAACCTTTCGCCAAGTGGAAAAGGCTTACGTTTTGCGTTATTGAATCCTGAAATTATTCGTGCGCCTTTCCGTCACGACTTGTCGCAAAGTTGCCGGTAAAATTTCTCAGTCTCTCGGGATTTTATTGACGAGGGAAGGAAACATATTTTTTCTTAACATACCATATCTCTGCACATTTAAGAATATTCAACTTAGGCGACGAGGCCGTAGGCCGAGTTGGCTAAAATCAGGCGATATTCCGCAAGATTGAGCAGGCTAATTGTCATATTATTCAACACATTGATGACAAAGCAACATTTTCTACGTTTATTGGGGGAAAAAAGCTGGGAAAACTACCATTTTTCTCCGCGACACACAAAATTACAGGATGTTGAGTACGCCCGACGAATATTGAGCGCGCTATGACCATATTTGGACATTGGCACCATGTGTTGATAACTTGTAACTTGTAACTTATAACTCCATTCCTTTTTTACCTACAATCCTGGTCAAAACTGTTGGGACAATTTCCGCTTTTTCCCCTCCCCCCATTACAATGTTGATTTTTCACGGTCTCCGAAATCAAGATCCGTTCATCGATCGTTCGCATGTTTCAACATCGACAAAGGCGACGGCAACAAGAACGTCACAAATTTGCATATTTAGTGGGCAAAAACAACAGCTTTGCACGCTCTGCACGTGCGTTTTTCACTTCTGTCCATTTCTTTGCCGTCGTCAGCAAAACAACAACCTGAAATAGCCGAATTTGAGGTTTTATCCAGGACGTCAGCACTTGACGATAAATTTTCATTTGCTCCCCTAAATTGAGCGCCGTTCCGACCAGTATCATTCTTGAAGAAATACCACATCCTTGTCATATTAAAAAGGTTGAAATTGTCACTAAGCGATTAAAATAACGCGAATTTATATTTTGAGATGACGTTCTGGTTGCCTACAATTGCCTATTATTGTTATTGCGCATACGTTCTGCGCATCTCCAGATACTCGGATTTCCCATCGCCAATGCTTGCTTACTAATACAGGGATATTTTTGCGCGCTTTAAAACTATCCGGAGAAAGTAGATCTTAGTAAGTACTCTTGGTATTCAAAAAGAAAATTGGGGGTAACAATGCATTTTGAGAGATAATTAAGCTTCAATTTGAGAAAGAACGCCATATATTGCTTTGTATTTTAAAACTTTTTACAAATATTATTCATGAATTATCTTTGAAAAATGCGTGGTTATCCCCAATTTTCTTTTTGGATTTCAATAACACTTGTTAAGATCTACATTTCCTGCATAATCACACACCGAGGCAAAAATATATTTAATTAGTAGGCAGCGTCCTTAAGCTCCCCATTGTCTGGGGGGAAGGGGGAGGGGGGGCGAAAAAGGCAGCGAAAGAAGAACATGCGTTGCTCATATAACGACGGAAGCATGTACAGTAAATTCTCTACATTTCTCTCAAAATTTGACAAGTGTCCCAAAGTCTTTTGACCCGGATTGTAGCTTTACCTGAAATTTTAAGATTTTATAGTTTCGACAGCTTCAAAAACTGAAAACAAGCCGATGCGTCTAAACTCTTCCCGTGTGGTGTTAATTTTTCTTCCCTAAAATTCTCTACGAGTTTCCAGGTGTTTTCTCAAGTTTTTTTTTGTGTGTGTGTTAGGGAAACGAAGCCATTTTTATCTCTTCCTTTGTGGATATAAACTTTGTGACCTTTACCTTCCACCGGCAACTTCTCTTTGAGCTTCGATGGCCTACGACAGAAAAGTTAAGACGTCAACTTACGTCGAAAGACCTGTATGGTCTTGGTATCGTACCCATTTTATGTTTCTTTATTCATCGGGGTGGGTTAGTTAAAGGGGGTAGGTAATAAATCTGATACTGAATGGAACCTGGTGAACGTTTCTCTCATTTTCTTCAGTTCGGGTTCGACTTTTTCTGCTTAATATGAATTTTGATTTTGATTTTCTACTTTGGTTTTTTCCATCTGTTACTTCATCGTACCTACGGCTGCAGTGTCGTCGCGTTCCGGTGTTTTCCGTTTGCTGATAGCTCAGCCTAATGGTAGAACTTTCTCTGCCACTGGGGCGAGCGAGCCAGGGTCCATTCAGATTTTTACATGCTGCTTAAACGCTGTACACTGGTTCTTCAAGCCAATTGGTACAACTCAACACTGTCCCAACTGGTTTGAATACCAAGTGTTGAGATGTAGATGGGTAGAGTATATTTATTGAGTGATGATTTACTGAACTTCTGAACAGTTCAAGTTTAAGGTGAGTGCTTAATTTCATTATATTTTTCCCGAGCGTTTAAGCAAAAATACTCGTAATAGCCAGAAGCGCTTACGCTTTTTGCTATTGCGGGTTCAGGAAAACCTTGAACCCAGGCTTTCTCTATGGGAAGAGAGAGATGGGACGGGGTTCAAATTCAGCATGAGGCTGAATGTCACGCGTTAAGCTCAATGACTACGATACTTTTTTCATGGATCGACGTACTTTTTTGCGAGGTGCAGTCATCTTTTTCTTCATGGATCGACGAACTTTTTCTTGTGAACTGCATGTGGAGTCGTCCTTTTTTCCCGGATCTACGGACGTTTTTGGCGAGGTGCATATCGAGTCCTCTTTTTTTTCTCCATGGATCGACAGATGTTTGCTTCTGACATGCATGAGGAGTTTTTTTCACGGATCGACGAACTGTTTTTTCGGTATATTTCGGTGTGCTGCGTGATATATCGAGTCGGCTTTTTCTTCGATCAACGAATTTTTCATCCGGTGTTTTAGGCATGTAGCCTTTTTCTCAGTGCTACGTTCTGTCACTTTTAAGACACATTTTTCTAAAGCCGACAATTTTATAGGTTTTTTCCTTCAACTTCGTGTAATGATAGTTTTACTATTGATTTTTTACTTCTGTCCGGTGTTGTAGGCTCATGGCTTATAGGCTTATAGCTCTTCTCAAGTATTCTCCTAAGCTGATAGATATCTTTTTGAGTTTTTTTACTACACTTTCTTTCCCCCGGGGTGGGTGTATTGGGTGGGAGGGGTGGGTAAACTCTAATTTATATAATTAAGCAGTACTTCTAAAGTTTCGCGGGAGTTCATTTGATGTTTATCAGATGGGCTGGTCGCTTACAATGTTAACATAATCTTAAATAGAAATTAGTATAAACTGAACATTATTTGATTTAAGGTTAGTAAAGTTAATTTAAGAAGTATGTATTGTTTTGTTAAGCGGTGCTAGAGTTTTCGGAATGACTAGCATTCTTTGCCAAAGAACTGTTCGCGAGCATTTCAATAAGGACAGAAATAAGCAATAAGTTAAAACCAAGCAAATATGAAGAAAACGAAGAAGAAGCTGAAAAACGAAGTGTCCCGAAGTGGAACGATCGAAGAACGAAGATAAAAAGAAAAGAAGCAAACACAAAAACTCAGAGGAACCAAGATAAAAGAAAAAGATTCGCGTGGAACTAAAATCAATGAAGCAAAAATAAACCGGCAAGATCAATGCAAGTCTAAGTAACGAAGCTTGACGTTGAACGTAGAAAACCGTAATGAGAAGAAATAAATAAAATGAACCACGAAGAAAAACGAAGTAGAACGAGGATAAAGGAAGTATTGAGTGCAATGAATCAAGAAGAACTAAGAAGAAAGGAAGGAAGAAAAAGAAAAACACGAACGAAGATAGGCGCAGCCAATTTAAGAAGACAAAAGAATGTTCTCGCGGTCTATGCAACTCTCTTAAAACTTTCTTCCCTATTTTCTATTGTTTTTTTCTGAGGGGCTCAAGGAGTTTTTTTGTTGTGTTAGCGTGGTGACCTCTCATGCACACGGATTTTTATGGTCTTAAGGGCCTATTAACAAGTTTAACTTAGGACAGAAGAATAAGACTTCTTGGCGAAGATAAATAAGGCGGAGAATTCATCGTCGTCAATGAAGATCACACTGACATCTCTGGAAAAGCAGATTGGTAAAACTTCTCTTTTCTGTCTTTTTATATCTTTGTCCATTTTCGTGCGGTCTTCTTTCGCGTCCATTCTTTGAATTATCCCATATTTCCACTGAAGGTATTGCGGGAGCTTGAGAAATTTCTTATTCTGAGCTGTTTCGATTGCTTCTTTGAATTTTCCTTTTGATGTTTTTACCGTTGCTTACAGAAAACTCTCTTAAGCTATGTTTATTCTTGATAAAACATGACTTTTAGATATTCAAGTCGTTCATTCGTCCCCTTGTGTTTGTTTTTTTCTCTCTCGTTCTGAGGAATCACTTAGTCCCCCTGGCAAAGTCAAAGCAAGAAAAGACAGAAAACCACAAGAAATCAAGAGTAAGAAATCTTGAAAACAAGAAAGAATCCAAATTGAGGATGGCACGGACAAAACCGCGCGAAACAACTATAAACAAGAAATATCAAGAAACAATGCTCATAAGGACAGGGAGGGATAAATGAAGAATATCCGAGGCAAAGAGGTAGAGGAGAAGAAGAAGAAGAAGATGATGATGATGATGATGATGATGATGATGATGATGATGATGATGATGATGATGAAGAAGAAGAAGAAGAAGAAGAAGAAGAAGAAGAAGAAGATGATGATGATGATGAAGAAGAAGAAGAAGAAGAAGAAGAAGAAGAAGAAGAAGAAGAAGAAGAAGAAGAAGAAGAAGAAGAAGAAGAAAAAGGAGAAGAAAAATGGATACAGAATCTTAAGTGACAAATGACAACAAGATTGTCGGAATTTAACAAGCCTACAACTTTTCTTGAAGATCACTCATTTAGATTGCAAAATAATCCATGTAATATAAAGTAAAGTTAAGGAAATGGTGCGGGGGCTCATGAAACACTAGCTGTTTCATGGGCTGGTCGCGCGGTCAGTTGCATTATTATTGACTATTTAAGACTTTAAGTAAGCTAGAGTTAAGAAAAGAGAAGCCCAAAGAGTCCATCAGCAAGAATGCGAGTGGAAGCTGAAGACATCCCCAAAAGAATTTATTATTGCTTTTCTGGGCGATAACAAGGCGGAGCGAAAGAAAATGCAGACAAGACTAAGATTTGGTAAATATTGAACATTACTTCACAAACGGAAATGACAAAGGCGGAATTCGGAAGCAAGCTGTGTTTAAAGCAAGACTGATGGGTTACAAGAAACCCGTCCTAAGAAGTACCCGACGAAAGATGCTAAGAGAACAAACTGACACACTTTTGCCGAATACACAGAAGTTTCAATGGAAGAAAATTCTTGCGCAGAAGTTACACAAAGTAGAAACGTACCTGCAAGACGAGAAGAAAACTGCATGGATTACTTTGGGTTGATGTTGCATTTTTCCTCTTTTAGGGTGCCTGTTAAATTTTGTGCCTTTGCTCAACTTGATTTAACACCGATTGGTGCTTTCCTCACTCCTTGAGCCATCTGGATTAACCCTTGACAGAGTTATGTTTCTGTACTGAATTTCATGTCTCATTTCCCTTTTGCTCGTATTCACCAGTTAATTGAAAGAATCAACGGTTACCTTTGTTGTACCTTTTGTCTTTCGTGTTCAGTTCCTTTCTTCCGATTTCATTCTCGCGTTCCTTTTTTATACTTTTCATCCTTTATTTCCGTTATTTCTAACTACGATGTTCTTCAATCAAGGGTAAGTGTTAACTAAATGATTCTGATTCGTCCATGCTGAATCTATTGTCTTTTCCTTGCCGAAAATTATCCATTCCCGTTTCACTTCTGTTTTTATGTGCCTTTGTGTCCCTCAATTTTCATTTTGTGTCTGGATCCAAGCCGCACATTTCATGTTGCCTCACATCATTTTCGCCTCTTGTTATACTTTGTCTTTCTTTTCGTCCTGTTGTTCTTCGTTATCCTGGAAAAATCAGTACCTCACAGATTTCTATAGGTTGGTTCCTAATTTGGGTGTTAACATCAACAGGTAAAACGCCTTTTTCTCAAAATATCTGATCTTCTCTACTTACCTTCGAGCTTACTTATGGCTTTGCTCCAAAACCCTCTTTAAAGTTTGTCTCTTATCCATTTATTAACTCTGTCTCTACATACTTAGTTCATCCCAGTCTTCATGCGGTCTTTTTTTTTTCGCTCCCGCAATCCTTCGAGTGAGCCTTTCTTTAATCTGAATGAATACTAAGCGACCCGATTGCCGGATGTTGCCTTTCTCCTCTGATTTTATTATCTTTTTATCTCATCCTGTATCTGATTAACACTTGCACACATACAAGTAGATCTTCTCCCAAGCAAGATTCCTGACAATTTGTCTTGCAACAAGAACAATATGCGATGATTTCCTTTCCACACAGTCCCTCCTTCTGCAGGTAAGCCCTTTTACTCCTGCAACCATTTTGTCACTCAATTAGTTATTGTCATCATCATCATCATCATCATATTCGTCGTCCTTATCGTTTGTTGGTGATCATAATAATCATCGCCACCATCATCATCATCATCGCTGCCGTGAGCTAAATTTTTGTTACAGTTTATCATCACTACGTCTTGAAATTAACAGTGGGTTGCCAGCTACTTACGACAAAGCCTTCATAATCGATACAAGGACGAAAGTTCGATACAAATCTCGACCTGCTACCACGATCCGAAAACGTCATCAACTCGCTGCTTTGTATTCTATTTGAACCTCCATGGTTATTTTAACTTATTTTTTTCCGTAAACTTTCATCAAGTTTTCAGGCTTCTCAACGCAATTTCTAGGCAATTGCAAAAATTGCGTTCATAACTGCGAGGATCATAGCTTTACTTGAAGTTATTACTGTAATCATCGTTGTCGTCATCATCATCATCTACTTCAGAGCCTTCATAATCGATACACAGACAAGAAACTCAAGAGCCGATCATCTCATCACATACACTTTACTATCCACCATCATCTCATTATCAACACATCTCATCATGTTCACTTTTTGATCCAGATATCGACCTGTTCCGATCCGAAACGTCTGGCATTCGCTCCTTGCTTCATCAATATTTCCACCATTCGAAGATTACTTGGTTTTATCGTCCATCGTTACGCTTGTTTATTTATTTATTTATTTATTTATTTCTCTGTGAATATTTATCAAGAATTCAACCATCACTTCACACAAAATTATTACTATTACTGATATTATTATTATTATTATTATTATTATTATCATCGTCGTCGTCGTCGGTATCATTTAAAGTCTTCATCATCATTATTATCTACACTGATAACACATTCGATCCAAATCCCGCTCTGTTCTGATCCACAAACGTCATTCGCTCCTTGCGTCGTCATTATGTCAACCATCAAACATTACTTCGGTTTTTGTCCTCTCTTTGGACCTCCATCGTCATGTTTGTTTATTTATTTTTCTCTGTGAATCTTCATCAATATTTCAACCACAAATTCACACAAAGTATTTACTATAATCATCGCCGCCATTGTCGTGGTTGCCGTTATCGTTTCGAAGTCGTCGTCATCATTATCATCATAAACTTCAGAGCCTTCATAATCGATACACGGACGAGAAACGCAAGAGCCGATCATCTCATTATCTACACATCTCATCATCTACACTGTTCGATCAAAATATCGACCTGCTCCGATGCGAAAAATGTCATTCGCTCTTTGCTTCATCAATATTTCAACCATCAAACATTACTCCGGTCTTGTCCTCTTTTTATGCCTCGGTCGTTACGTTTGTTTATTTATTTTTTCTATGTGAATCTTCATCAATAATTGAACCATCAATTCACAATATTATTATTATCATCATCATGATCGTCGTTGTCGTTATCGTTCCGAAGTCATCATCATTATCATCGACACTGATAACACGCTCGATCCAAATCTTAACCTGTTCCGATCCGAAAACGTCATTCGCTCCTTGCTTTATCAATATTTCGACCATCAAACGTTATACTTCGGTTTTGTCCTCTCTTTATGCCTCCATCGTTACGTTTGTTTACTCAAGTTTTATCGGTGAATCTTCATCAATATTTAACCATCACTTCACAATATTATTATTATTATTATTATTATTATTATTATTATCATCATCATGATCGTCGTTGTCGTTATCGTTCTGAACTCGTCATCATCATCTACACTGATAACACATTCGATCCAAATCTTAACCTGTTCCGATCCGAAAACGTCATTCGCTCCTTGCTTTAACAATATTTCGACCATCAAACGTTTTACTTCGGTTTTGTCCTCTCTTTATGCCTCTATCGTTACGTTTGTTTACTCAATTTTTATCGGTGAATCTTCATCAATATTTTAACCATCACTTCATAATATTATTATTATTATTATTATTATCATGACTATCGTTGTCGTTGTCGTTATCGTTCCGAATTCATCATCATCATCATCGACACTGATAACACGCTCGATCCAAATCTTAACCTGTTCCCATCCGAAAACGTCATTCGCTCCTTGCTTTATCAATATTTCGACCATCAAACATTAACATTACTCTGGTTTTGACCTCTTTTTATGCATCCGTCGTTACGTTTGTTTATTTATTTTTTCAATGTGAATCTTCATCAATAATTGAACCATCACTTCACAATATTATTATTATTATTATTAATTATTATTATTATTATTATTATTATTATTATTATTATTATCATCATCATGATCGTCGTTGTCGTTATCGTTCTGAACTCGTCATCATCATCTACACTGATAACACATTCGATCCAAATCTTAACCTGTTCCGATCCGAGAACGTCATTCGCTCCTTGCTTTAACAATATTTCGACCATCAAACATTATACTTCGGTTTTGTCCTCTCTTTATGCCTCTATCGTTACGTTTGTTTACTCATTTTTTATCGGTGAATCTTCATTAATATTTTAAGCACCACTTCACACGAAGTAATATCTATAATTATCATTATCGTCGTTAGCATCATCATCATCATTATCATCTACTACAGAGCCTTCATAGTCGATACAGGGAGGAGAAACGCAAGAGCCGATCATCTCATCGTCTACACTTTTATTTCTTCGGTTTTATCCTCTCTTTGTACCTCCATCGTTATGGTTTATTTTTGTTTTTTTTCCTCTGGGAATCTTCATCAATGATTCAACCATCACTTCACACAAAACTATTGCTGTTATTATTATCATGACCGTCGTCGTCGTTGTCGTCATTGTCGTCGTTGTCGTTATCGTTCGAAGTCGACGTGGTCAGCATCATCATCATCTACACTGACAACAAGTGCGATCCAATTTCATCCTGTTCCGATCCGAAAACCTCATTGACTCCTTGCTTCGATCGTCAATATATTACTTCGGTTTTGTCCTCTCTCTGGGCCTCCATCTCTATCTTTGTGTATGTTTTTTTTTCTAAAAATCTCAATTCGATCGATTTCAATTTATTTTGATATCCGCAAAGACGCATTTCGCTGTACTTTTCTCATCGTGGCATCTGCATTGTAAAAGCTTCGTTGGAAGTAGGGAGCATTTTCCCCGCGTAAGTATCCATGCTTCAATTCAAAAGGCGACAGTAGCTTTGTCGGGTTTTTCCTTACAATTTGTATACAACCCACCTAAAGAGAATCAACAGAGTTCGAGCTACTTGTCTTTAATTCCATTGTCTATCATACGCTCTATCCAAACTCATTCTCTTTCCCGTCCCGCAGTGACACCATCTGACAACATTGTTCACAAGAACTTAATGATCTTACGCGCTGTGTTGTGATCCAGGATTCACTTTATGCCGTTACCGCACGACAATCACTATTGAGTAATTCGCTAAATCCGGTAGCGGATGAAGAAATAATAATTTTATCGCCCAAATGCTTATATGGATAAATTTCAGTGTCGGTGAAAAAGGTCTGTTGATTGTACACAAAACTGCCACCTCTCCCAGCTATCAGCTCTTTAAACGACCACTATATATCTTTACCAACTGCGCATAAACCTTGCCCCTTTGTATCGCTTCCAAGTCTCACTCTACAGTCGTCAGTTTGTTATGCATGGGCAAAAGGAAAAAGAAGACCAGTCTGGATCGTTCTTATTTGTATGGAAAACAACAGGACTACAGGTGTAAGCAACTCTGTTAAATATCATCTGATGGATTGGTCAGTAAGCCTCTTGGTGCCATCTGTCCTTCTCAATCAAGCTAAAATGCTGCAATTTAGACTTGGTGAATTTCATATACATTTGTTCTCACCCTTTGATATCATTTTGAATTTCTAGAATGCAGTATTTCCCCCCCCCCCCTCTCCCATTTAAGTTTTCCCCTCAAGTGGAGAGTGAACAGGAACCTTGTGGCTGCCCAGTTTCTCAACGCGCAACTCATGTTGTTGGAAACTGTGACGATACTGTATTCCCCATCGTCTTTGTTACAGATGTCCCAATTCTCCCCTCTTGAATAACATTTTGGGACTGAATGCCAGGCTCGATTTCCAACTCTTTCTATGAAAGAGCCTCACCCCCCTCCCCTTTTATTTATTGTTTGTGTACTTATCTTAATTGTTTTGTTTTTGTTTGTGTCCGTATTGTGTCTGTGGGTGGGTGAGAGAGAGAGAGAGAGTGAGAACGAGAATGAGAGAGAGAGAGAGAGCGCGCGCAAGCCCGCGCGCAATCCCGCGTGCGCCGACGCCCCATTAGTTAACTTATTTTAGTTGTACTGATTTCAATAAAGATTATGTTTTGTTGCCAATGATACCATTTTCATTTAATATGCTACACTTGATCTTGTGGAAGCTTTTTAAAGATTTTTGCAGGTTATTGTTCACGTGGCAAACCAGGAGTTGACTATCAACAATTCATCGTGCGTAAAAAAAAGGTGAGATCAGTGAAACTTGTTTCCAGCGATGGTGTTAAAAGAAGCAGCATAAAAACAGCAAATTCAAAACTCTTTTCGGATGTCCGCTGGTTAAT
The DNA here is from genome assembly GCF_036669925.1 of Montipora capricornis. Lineage (NCBI taxonomy): Eukaryota > Metazoa > Cnidaria > Anthozoa > Scleractinia > Acroporidae > Montipora > Montipora capricornis. The sequence goes on along the minus strand of NC_090895.1, from coordinate 33,774,354 downwards.
TAGACAAAGTTATTTCAGTCAACCTACCTTACCTGGTTAACATGAAAGCGTGTTGGACATAAAAAATATCTGAATGTGTGCGCAGAGCTTGATAAGATAACAAGGAACAGTGGGACTCACAAATTCAAGTTATAATAAATTCTTCGACGGTGAGGTTGTTACAGATAAATCCCTTGATCAAGCTCATCTCAGAATCATTAATACAAAGACTGACTCATCCTTCAAGGTCATCATACTTCCAGGGTTAATTGGGTAGGCGCCCGAGAAACCAAACATAACAGTACTGAAAGAGGAAACGTTGCTAAAGACTATCTTGATGTTCCCAAGTTGTTTTCTAAGTATTATGTATTTAGATTGGTTTTTATCTTCAAGAAAATCATGAAAGAGGAGTGATTTTTGGTCAACAACTCTTATTTATTTATTCACAATAAGGTACGTCATAGCAATAAAAAATAACGAGCTTAAATTTTATTTAGTTAGTATGATTTCCCTCACAGATTTCTAGAAGTAGAAGAACGCTGAAGAAAGAAGACGTCTAACAGAGATGGGGGTCGCTTGGACGCTTTCACATTTGGGGCGTTTCATTTGAAAAGGTGAAAACTCCGTAATCCAAGTCTTCATGCATTTCTCGGTAATGCACTTTTCTCATAAATTCTTGAAGGAAGCTCATAGACTGCGAGCCATTATCACTTCATTCTTTTCTGCTCCGTGATAGCTCAGCTTTCTGGTCGTTTCGTTACTTAGAAATAGGAATCACTATTTCGTGTTTTAATTAGAATTTATTCTCCCTCTGCTAAGTCGGTATTTCTAATTTTTATCCCTTTTTTAAGTTTAAGGACGAAACAAAGGAGCACATATTACAAAACTAAGTCCAGGAACTGTTGGTGATCTTGCCTTCACAGTCTTCAATGGAAAGGCTGCTCCATTTTGTACAGGTGCGCGAAACTAAAATTTTACAATTTTTAGTTTAGACACTGCATCTCCTTTGGCTCCAAGCTGCAAGCCAAAAAAATCTGTTTGGCCTATTAAAGCGAATTTATTACGTTTGCGTTAAATAAATTTTTGAAATGGCTTAGAGGCAGTCCTTTACCTCCCCTACTGATAAGGCCAATATTACCCTTTGAAATGACTAATAAAAAACTTCTTCCGAGTTCGGTTTACAAAGGAACTGGTGCTCCATCGGTAGAAATTTGACAAACAAAAAGTTTGATATTAAACGAGTTGATTGATGCTACTGTTAGAGGCAATTGTTGAGACTGGGAAACTGACTTTTTGCCAGCACGAATCTTGAAATGCGTAATCTTAACAGGGTGGTCAGTTTCTTCTATGATTTTTTCTCTCAATACAAACCACGAGACACCATTCAGAAAGATTCACCCTTTGTCTTGTTCATTAACGAGTGCATTTGAATATGTCCAATACTCTCGTGGCTATTGTCCTATAATCATCTGCATCTGGAAAAACTAAGTGTGCAGGTGAATAGGTTCTATTTTATGTCTAATTTGTCATATATCTACCTGATATCTATTATAGCTTTACTACTTACGCCAGACATTCCAGGGAGGACACGAATGCTCTACGGAAGGATATTCAGCTTCAACTACGTCACGTGATCTCTTCTTGAGGACCGTAAAACTGTGGTTATTGCAAAGAAATTTGATCAATTTTCTCATCTAATGATTGGTCACAAAAGAAAATGGAAGTCAAGGTTTCATCAGTTAATAATAATCAATAGGCCAAGTAGAATCTACCGCTGCTTTTTGTAGTATTTTTTCTTGAGGGGTTGATTCAACAGATCGAACGGGTTTCAAGAAATATTTAAGTCATCGGATAATTACAAATTGAGGGTGAATTTTTGTAGATACCTTTCTCGTTTAAACCTTAAAAGATTGCTGGACTGCACCGTCTAGTGAATGAAGTATAACATGTGAGATAAACGAGTGATAAACAGGTGAAGGAGTGAGGGAATATAATCCCATATTATAATGTGAGAGCGTTTTAAAGACTTTCAAGGCATTAAAAAGGGTGATATAAACGATATGGTGGTGAGCGCGCGTCAGCTAACAAAACAGAAGTAATTAAGTAGAGAACCACGGTGATGGGACCGAAAGGGTAAATAAACTAGGCGAAGCAATGGGGAACGCAGCTTAGCAGCTAACGTATACGCGACAACTTTAGCATGCGCGCATTTGATAAGAAAGCACGGGCCGATGACATCATACGATGTTGTGGTGTGCTGGCATAAAACTAATACGATACGAAACCAATGTGTAGCAATCAAGCCATAAATAAATTACAGCGACGGTAATGGTACAAAGAGGATATTAGATGGCCGCGCGGAGATACGAAATTTCTCTTCGAGTGTTGAAAAATATTTCACGAGTGAGCGCAGCGAACGAGTAAAATATTTTTTAACACGAGAAAAGAAATTTCTAAATACTAACCAATCAGATTGCAGGATTTGATGAATTCCACCCGCTCACGCACTGAGAAAAAAATAAAACAGGTTATCTTCACGCGTGAAGATCTCATGTTTTCGCGCGAAAGCTCACATGGTATTTCATTGGTGTTTAAATAATAAATAGAAGATATTACAAAGTGGCGAGAAAATATGAAATTTATGTTTGGGTGGCAAGAACAATATCTCATGAGTGAGCACCGCGAACCGAGTGAGATACTGTTCTTGCCACGAGAACATCAAATTCATATCTTCGAGCTAACGTGTAATATCCTCTATACACCTGTTTCGGCATTCACAAAATTAAGGTATCATAATATTTTAGTTTAACAATGAGACGAAAGTAATTAAAGCAAATGTCTTACAAGAATGTTGGTGCGCGCATCGACAAGAACTTAGTAACTAAATGATAATTACATCAGTCGACATGATGGTGAACTCGCAACTTACAATGAATGATTAGATAACTGTAACATTGAGCGATTAAAAAAAGTGTGCGCTCCCTTGCTCACAAACAAATACTGTAAGTAGAGTGTAAAAAATCAAGATGTGATGGTGCGAGCACGTTAACAACAACTTGTACGTAAATAGATAAGTATATCATATCAAAAGATGGTGAACGCGCGTTGGCAACTTACAATTGAATAAGTAGAGTGTTATAATATCATGGGGCATGCGCGCGGCAGCGAACGGCACAAAAGTAATTAAGTAGCTGACGTATGATGATGGTTTGCGCGTGTCAGCAAACATCTTGTACTTTAATAACTGGAGAGTAAAAAGATTGCAAGAACAATGCTGCGCGCGCGTTAACAATGACTTTTAAGTAACTGGACCATAATTATTATATCATACCACACGATGGCGAACGCGCTTCAGCAACTGGCGACTCAAAAAATAAATAAACAGAGCATTGTAATATCATGCGATATAAAGGCGTGCATGCGTCCGCAAACGACTTGGTTAGCAAACAAGCCATAAATTACAGCCATAATGACGACGTAATTCGTCGATGTTATTACGTTAGGGCGTTTGTAAGACAAACAAGCAAATAAAAAAGAGGGTAGTTATTATCATACGAAATGGTGTGCGCGGACCAGAAAACTTGGGGTGTTTAACGATATGATGGTGTGCGCATTTGAGTAAACTAATTACAAATGAAATTAGAACATAATATCTTCACTCGCGCGTTGGCATCCAACTTGTAAATAATTCAATAATTTGGGACAACAATGTCTTGACGTGCGCCCGTTACCAAACAACGCACAAACGAAACTCTTGATGAATAATAAAAATAATAATTAACAATTATTGAATTCGGTTTTCGCATGATAGCGATAATTATCAAGGCCAAAGTTAAATGTGTTATCTGCCGAAGGCTGAGGCGGATAACACAGACTGAGGCCTTGATAATTATCGCATCGCTATTATGCGAAAGCCGAATCCAATAATTGTTTTATGATGCATATTTCTGAGCTGCACTTGTAAAGACAAGAGGACTGACTCGTCCCATTTCTTTGGATGAGCGGCAAATCAAATAATGTTTCTGCGGTTGGCAGAGTCTTCTTTTCTCTGCTGGTTAGCCTTTTAGGTGACGTCACTTCTGCATGCATAAAACTATTGTCTGTAGGTATGACGTAAGAGAAACAGAGCAAGCAAGAATTAGCTGCGCACTTATAGCCAATCAATATCGAGCTGGTGACACCAATGTGTAATAATAATCACTTAATGACTGGTCCCTCGGGAAACAGTTGATTTTGTTTCCTGAGAATCTCAATGTTTCCGCAAGGCGCAGCTGAGGGAAACATTGACATTCGAGGGAAACAAAATTAACTGTTTCCCGAGGGACCAGTCATTAAGTTAGCAATGGCAACAGCAACGGCAGTATTTGGTCAACATTCGCGGGTAACAGTGCACTGTTACCCTCTGGCATCATAGATTTCGCAATGTTGCCCGCTCAGAAACTTTTGGCGGGAAACAGTTTATTGTTAGATGTCATGTGACCTTGAAGTAACCAATGAGAACAGGCGCTGTTGAAACTGTTGAAGGAAATTTTTCAGTTACATAACGATAACTATATCGTATACGCGTTAAATAACCTATGCGTATTAGCATCCAATTTGTAAGGTATTTATCAAGTAGAAAATAACAATATGTTACGTGATATGTTGATGCGCGGCCTAGTAAACAGCTTGTTAGTCCATTAATAAAGGGTAGTAAATATCTATATTTGGTGTGCGCATTAGCAAATAAGTTACCTATTAATAATTAGATGTTCACATTAACTTTTCGATTAAATAGTCAATTCGCCTCGCCATACTACTTTTCAGTATGTAGAGGATCATAATATTCTAGCAAAGGAGTAAGTTAGTAAATATACTATCGCATCATTTAAACTCCTGCGAATATTATTTATCTTAATGATTAGAGGGGGATATAATTAAACGGTTTAGTGGCATACGCGTACGATTGTAATAGTATTACATGATACGATGGTTTCTGTGCATCAGTAAACAACTTTTAACGGTGAATGAGGTGAAGATGAGATTATCACACAATATCTATGACATGCGCGGGTTATGTAATGTATGAAATAACATCATGGAAAAAAATCATTGCGAGCGCATTTATGCTAAAACAAACTGTATTTGTGGCTAAACAGGGGCTACATGTTATATAATATCATTACAAGGATGCGTGCGTTAACAAACTCCTTGTCAGTGAATTTTAACGAGAGTAATAAGATTATAAGAAATGGAGCGCGAGAAAGAGAAAAAGAACTACCGGGTATATAATTACATAAAAATTTTGAATTATAAATTTAAACCAATAAAACAACAGATATTATAACCTATTTATATAACCTAACCAAAATTCACCCTCAATGCATAGGATTAAATCAATATGAGATCAACAACTTGATAAGTTTGTTGGCAAAACACAAAACTAGTCACAGTTCTTTTTCATTTTCGAAGTTAGACAACAAGAGTCAGATGGGTCAGTTTTTCCAGGAATAGAGTGTCTTTGGGTGCATATATAAACAGTCTTTTACGTAATGGTCTTCTAAGCTATTTTCCATGAAGTTGAAGTTCACGTTTTTTTCATCTTCGTTCTGACCCAGCCCGGGAGGTCTTTGATCGAGGGGTTCAGCTGGCCCGGGGTTTTCCTCCTAGGGGCAAGTGGACGTACGAGGAGGTTTTTCACCCAGCTGTTGTTCCACAACTCTTCTTTCATTGAAGATAGAATTTTTTGCTCTGTTGATTTACTTGACGCCTTCATTGTAAAGGACCTGCCTTTGAGTGAGTGCAAATTAAGGTATTTAATATGTATCCTGAATAAGCCTGTGAATAAACGGTAGCTCTGTTAAAAACTGTCTTTCCTGTCTTTGCATTTGTGGGATGTGCTCTAAAGTAACCCCAACGAACTTTTTATCGAAAAAATAGCCGCTATTTACTGGTGGGGTCTTGACGGGGATCTCCTTCATTACAAGAAGTGACAAAAATCGTTAGTGCGTTATATTTAAAGGGACCTCCAGTAAAACAACAAAATAACTTTAAACCACAGAACACAATGTTTGCAATTAGAATTGTTCAAACTTTTTCCAATGAAAGCCTTCATATTCGAGAAAAATGATCTCGCTTGTTTAGGCTTTCAATTTTCCCGAGCGCCGTCATCTTGAATGATTGTGACTTCTCGTGGCTGCTCTATTGTTCCAGAACAAACGCTCTTTCGGGCCATTTATACAGGAGAAAATATGAAAAGTCTTAAATAGGACGCGACTGTACCATTTATACGTTCGCGTCCCACATTAGACGCGAACATCTCGTATAAATGGTTGGCGTCTTATTTGGTTATTTATCATTATAAATCTAGCTCGACTTCGAAGAATAACTATTAATTCACAGTTACCACCTTTGTGCTTTTCATCCGCAAAGTTGCGCATTGAAAACACTTTCAATTTAATTGAATTAAAACAAAAATAACTTACAGCGGCGCTTGTCACGCAGTTATCAAGTTGTTCCGCGATTGCTAGTTCCCGGCAAAGGATTAGAAACTCTTTCTCCTCCACCAAAGTCCACGTTTTTCTCTGTTTTGTTGGTGTTTTTGAGCCTGACTGGGAAGCTATTTTGTTTTATCACGCGACAAGAGCTGCGATCGAACGGCGCAAATCGCGCGAGTGAACAGCCGGCGATTTCACTTTGATTTATAGCGCGACAGATCGCAGCCTTGTCGCCGCAAATTCGAACATGCTCGAAAGTTAGTGCAACTTTGCTGCGATTTTATCGCAGCTCTTTAACCTCAACAGTTAACTAAATTCACTTGGAGGGTCCACTTAAACAAAGTTCGGTGAGAACATTTCACTTCAAAGCTGTAATTGCAATATTTTTGGGCTTACAGACACTGTGGCCTTATTTGCTAAAGAAGCCGGATTTTTTCAGATTTAGCGGCGGCGCTCGGGAACCCAAAACAAGCGTTCTTGAAATTCATTTTTTTCTGATACGAACGCTTTCATTGGAAAAAGTTTGAACAATTTTAATTGTTAACATTATGTTCTGTGGTTTCAAGTTATTTTGTTGTTTTAGTGGAGGTCTCGGTTAAGGGGGCTCGCAACGTTTGTCGGATGTCTCCACCTGTTGCCATGACAACGGTACAACCGCTTAAAGAACGTCTAAAATTCAACGTTGAATAAACTTTTGTTCTTCGGCCATCGTAGCATAATAAAAATTAAAGTACAAACAGCGGAGATAAACATTTTAAAAAAATGCATTTTACATTAACTTGAAGTTTCGTATGCTTCTCCACAAACATTCTCAACTTTTGAGAATGTATATAGAGAAGCATACGAATTATCGAGTTCACATAAAATGCATTAAAAAAAAACAAACATTTATCTCCACTGTTTGTATCAGTTTGGAGTAACGTGCCAATTTTGTGCGTTTTTAAAAGGGGTTTACGATAAGAAACAGAGTCGATCGCGAAATAAAAGAAAACAAATGCCAAATCCACGGAATTACATCATTTATTTACGCCTTGCTTCGGTACAATGATGATGAACAATAAATACACATAACGTTAGGACAAATAAATACAATGAGAAAGAACATGGGAAAAGGAGCTAAGAATAAAGATAAGCGACATAACTTTTAACACCACGTTTTGACGACTCAATGACCTCATTTTCAAGTGACTAAAACAAACTTAGAGTGACAAGTTTATACGAGTGAGGTGTGATTGACTTTAATTAACATACGCAGTGTCGTACTTGACACGGAAGAGTGTTAAGAACGACACTGTATCATCGGTTCAAGTAAAAGAGTATAAACTTGAACATCCTCAACATGTTTACGTGTTAAGTAAACATTGTATATGTTAATTTTAAATAAGTTTCTAGAACTAAATATTGCTATAGCAATAAGATAAACGAAAGTTTAGACCTAATTACTGAAATGGGCACTTACACTTAATCTGTAAAATGAGAGTTTAACCTAGGGGACTCGTGGTGGGTATATCAATGAGATCTTTCCCGCTAATTTAAGCAACACCCTTCACTCGTATAAATTGGTCACTCTGATGTTTTAAGTCACTTGAAAATGATTTCATGGAGACATGAAACGTTGAGTTAAACTTACTTCGCTTAACTTAGGGCGCATTCAATTGACCATATTCCAGAATAAGAATACTTGGAGTGATGACTTAAAAACGGTATGTCTGGCTTTTTTTAATAAGCAACAAGGATAATAAAGATATGTTTATAGTAGCACTTTAGCAGGTGTTTGACAATTTTATTGTGAAACTCCGTAAGAACGAAGGATTTCTAACTTCTATTCCATGTATTCCTATTCCGGAATACGGTCAATCGAACGCGCCCTGAAATGTTTATCTAAATTCCCGAAATTAACGACAATCCGAGACAAATTGCTGTACTGGACTTTTCTTGTAGCTTTGCTCCTTCCCTCCCCACTTCGATCAATGATGATCAAGTTGCTGTGTGACTCAAAAACATTCAACATTGAATAAGGAGGGGGGAGGGGGGGGGGGAGAGGAGGATTAATAGCAAATATCGTGTGGAAGATAGTTTGTTTAAGATAGCTGCACGAAAATTGCGTGCGTGTCCGAATTAATTTGTGTCGGAATGTAGATAAATATATGTACTATATAAATACCCGACAAACTCTTTTTAAAAACACTATCACTACTAGCTAACCTACTTTCTTCCGTATTCACACTACACAATTTCCACACTCAGTTTTCAACCAAAAGTTTTGTTTCGACGTTAAGCTACACAAACTACTACAATTAGTTTTATTGATACATTCCCAACCGATCACACTACAGCTTTATATAGCTGAGCTCCTAATTTTTATTTAATTTAAGGAAGAAGTATTTACTTGTCCGGAATATTATTATCCTGATAAATACAAGAAAAAATTTATCCATTCTGATTGCCTAAGAGAAATGCAGTTTTCAGGTAACACAGTGTACAAGAGGTAATTCGGTGCAAAAACGTAAAAAAATAGTCAATCAAAGAAAGTCATAGCCAATCAATTGAATCAATTGCGATCCCTGGATGAAGCTGTTTTTTCTAAATTATGATACGTACAATTTTTTTCATTAACAATTATTCGCCGAAGGCGAAGTGATTATGGGTTAATATTCACCGAGACGAAGTCGAGGTGAATATTCACCGATAATCACTGAGCCTGAGGCGAATATTGTTTTAGTGTAAATACACAGGTGATTATTATTTTCAAAAAACAGAAAAAAAAAATTTCAACGCGAAATCATCTTCACTTACAGTGGAAAAACGACTATTGGCAGCCATTTTGTCCGTCGAGGTGATTATCGGCTGCCGGATAATCCGAGATAGCGAGCCAATGAGAGCGCGCGATTTTGTATAATCACCTGTGTGTTTATACTAATGTATATTATTCATAAGTAATCACATGATTTTTCTCGTGCAATATGGAATAAACGAGCACTCATAATTTTTTTGTTCGTCTTAGAAAAAATGTACTCTTGCTTTTTGTCTTTGCCTTCTTTTGCATCGTTTAAAGCAAATCTTGTAAAACACTCCAAATCTATTGACAGAATATCTTTTGGTTGTAGTTCTACCATAACATTTAAGAACACTGATGATTTTATATATTATTAGATGTTACTTTGGATATTTTAAAATTAATATGAATTGTAATTACCTTTACATTTCTATTTCATAGTTAGTGTATCTTGAATTTTTTTAGATTATACTGTTTTAATTATTTATTTATACCTAGCAGGTCCACATCAGCTTTCGCTGCCATCTTTTAACCTGCGTTGTTGAATGAAGTATGTATGTACGTATTTCAAATTGCATGAGGGATCATGTGATTACTTACACTAATTTGCACCTGTGGTGTTCTAAAACAAAGAAATGGCGGCCATGATGGTGTACCAAACTAATCCTCCGGGAAAGGAACTCTATTTTATGCAAATACTTTCTTTGGTTTCAGTAATTCAATATGGCTGCTGGTCACGTGAGTGAAAACGCTCTAAAGGGGCCCCAAGCACGCGACTTTTTCATAGACGGAAACTGGAAGTGAACATTTCGCGTGCCAGGACTATGCTATTGAGAAAAAAATACTTTACAACATAAAGTTACCTAAAGGAGAGTAGTGTCAAGACAAGTTAAAAAGGAAAACAGCTCACTTCCGATTACGGCCCGTGGATCAAAAAGCTACATAGCTACGTATGAGTCAATCGTTCTTGGAAATTGTTCCTCTTGTTCCTTAACGTGAATCTTTCAGTCAGCCCTAAAGGCGCTGTCACACTGTCAAATATTTCGTGTAACTTGTCTCGCAATGTTTTGGCGACATTGTGGCGGGACAAGTTGCACGAAACATTTCACAGTGTAACAGCACTAAGGCAGCGTTTACAAGAATGCGGTTTCACTTATGACCGCATCGAAAACGATGCGGTTACGTCTCCTGTTTACACGATACCGACAGTGACCGTTGGCGAAAACGGGTCGATTTGAAAACGATGCCAAAAGCGAAGCGTTTTGAAAACGATACGGTTTTCTGGCGAAAACGGTTCCGTGTAAATACTCCCACACCGCCTCGATTTTGACGCGGTTTCGCAGTCGTGAAACCGTGTCGATGTGAAACCGCGTTCGTGTAAATGCTGCCTAAGTTTGAGTATATAGCTGGTTCCAAAACAAGAAGTGCGCGAATCATGGATTTCCGCCCCTTCTGTGCGGAGTCTAAAAGATCTGAATAATTCAAAACTAGGTTTATTTAACCAGAGTTAGTTACTCGCGGAAAGAGCCGAGAGAACCGGTAAAATTGCCATTAGGAACGGGATTTGATTGATTTAAATTGAATTGTTTCCTAAAACGCGACGCGTGCTTTTAGGCTTTTGAAAGCGTTGTCCCATTGGCTTAATAGGTTCTTTCAACCCTATTAATTTATCGAAAATATATAATTTACTAATGCCTAATAATTTACCGTCTTTATCGCATGCATGGGAAAATATACCTTGTAAAGATGTGCCTTAAAATATGTCCCAGTTAAATATGAAATATTTTTTACATGTTAGCCAACACGAAAAAGCCTAAGAACACCTCAACAGAGGTTTACAAAACCTTCCCTCCCTTAAATAGATTACCCTACGTTACTTCGATAACTAAAACTGGAAATCCTTCCTTTCCATTGTAAAAATTACTGATTAATCAGTTATAAGATTCACTTTTTAAGTAGCGAATTTTCAACTTGCTTCAGTTGTACATTTTTGATAGCACTTGTCTGCTTCAGAGCGTTTTTGGTTAAACAATCAGCGAAAAAGCAATATTCATCGGAATTGACACCTTTTCTGCCGCTCTTTGCTCATATTGCACGTAATTTTACGAGAGACGGAAAGTTTGCTATCACGACTCTTTGTGAGCCTTAATAACCTGCGAGCTTTCCCTCCTGCGAGCAGGCTATCTCTTTGCAGCTAAGAGCATGTGAAGGAAGGGCTAAACTGTTGCAAAACTGTTTAGCTTTCAACGTTAGTCCTACTCACCTAGTATATCATGAAACTTCAAGAGGACGAGATACAATGAAATGAGTGAATTGCATCTTACGGGCGATGGAAGAATTTCCAGCGTTAAAATGTGCTTGGTGTACTCCAAGTGAAATTTTAATCATCTACTGACTCACTATCAACCATGTAAGAATCTTTGACAACGAAAAAATACTTTGGCGAGAGTTCTTGATGGTGCGTACGATATTTTTTGTTATCATGTTTTTGATGCTTCCCAGTCGCGGTTTCAAAACACAGGTCAAGTCACAAGTCAAATCGCTTCAGTAAGTTTACAAAGAATGGAACAGTTCACATTAGTTAACTCTATTGGTTCTGCTGGGGGAGAGCAAGGTCTTTTTACCAGGAAAGAGCTCGTTTCAAGCGATAGTCTATTCGCCCTTATCGGTTCTCCTGGTAAGTGATAACAGAAATAAGAGTAGACAAAAGTCAAAGTTTAACCATTTACATAGAGGGACCAGCGTGATCTTTTCCGATACATAATCCGTGTTTTCTCAAACATTTACTCAGAAAATAAAGTTTGTATAAGCTCGCGCAGCACAAATTGATCGTTGGGTAAGAAACGTTCTAACTTCGATTGCCCAAAATCAATAGTTTCAGTTCGGGTGAATAGACGGTAATTCTTTTATCTGAATGGTAAGTTTAACATATATGTTATTATATTATTATTATTAGGTCTATTGTAAACTTTATTTTTTTTACTGTGATCTGATCTGTGACCTGACTTGTGTCTTCGATTCACCTGTTAAGCTTACTCTTTGGAGTGTAAAATCCTTCTGGTTTGCGTCATAGTTTACAAACCAAGAAGTATTTTTTACACTATGAATAGACATCCTAAATAACAATAATTATTGTTAGCTATGAAGTTGCCTGAATTTCAGCTGCTTCCTACGCTTGCTATGTGAGTGACTTAGAAAGCGGAGGAGGTGGCTGAACTTCAGGTTAGCTATTAAGTAAATGTTAATATCTTAACAATTTTACTCCGAGGCCAAATACAAGGAGAAAGATGGTCGCATTGTGCGTCACGGTCGGCAGAATGCTTGTATCTTTTGATGGATAAACAAAAGGAAGCCACTGCTTATAAAGCTGAAAATATGGTATCAAAAAAAAAGAACAACAAATCATTCATAGCAAATTAATCACTTGGATCGATCTAACTCCAGTTGCAGTTCAACAACAGGATGCTACATATAGCCTACACTTTGGGAAAGGAAAACTCATGACATTTATGACTCACTGTAATGCAACAAGAGGTGTCATATGCCGAAAAAAAAGGTCACATGACCAACATCAAAGTATTGATTCAACTGTTCACCTTTGTAAATTCCAGAATAGTTCAAGTGTTTACCTAATTCTTTGTCTTTTCTACCTTGGAATAACAATATAATCACATTCATTTCACAAAAACGTTATTCTTGAGTGATGTGCTAAGTACTTGTAATAACAAATACAATCTTTTGTATCCACTGCCCTAATAAAGCGTCGTTAATTAATTGCCCTAAAAAAAACAACTAATTATATCAGTAAATAAGCTTTAGAGTAAAACAGACCTTAATCCTTGTGCCTTTTCCAAGATATCGTAATCGAACATCTATGCTAAAAATGAAAACAAAATGAAATTACCATTACTATCTGCATACAACCCACTTTTTTTCAAACAAGAGATTTTAAGTTACTTTTTGATGGTGACTTGTTGGAAACAATCTGCATGTGCTCTGTTGCAGGAGTTGAACTTATAGAACCTTGTTACCGCTAGTTCTAAAACTCCACCACTGAGCAACTGTAAAGGGTCAGGATTATGGTTAGGTTGTGGGAGCTATGCCATTTAATTAGCTCCAGGTGACCAAAAAAGACACCTTTTCCAAAAAAAAAAAAAAAAAAAAAAACCATCTCATGTCATTTAGTGTGGTACAAATTTGCCTTCTCCATCACTACAGGGCAGTTTTCAAACGACCTGTCTAAAGTGATATTCTTATTATTGACAGATTGCAATTTCTACGCTGAGTGAATGATTTAAAAAATCTAGTGCCAGTTTAAAAACCAAAATTATGAGAAGGAAAGCCAAATCCAATTGCAACTTGTATGCGCGAATTTCCCGCACGTTGAGCAAGTTATGCGCAATTTATTGCTTTGAGTTTGGATATGTTCATTGCCCTGTTTGCACCTGCTATGATTGGTTAAAGCAATATTATTACTTCAATGGTATTTGTTTTATGACACTCAATAATTATTGAAAACCGCTCTAATAGCAAGAACTCACTATTTCAACAAATACAGTGAGTCCTAACAGTATTGCGCAGGACAATAATTTTCTTCTTTTTCTCGCTATTATCATATGAACCAAGTTTAACGGTCTGGCTCCCATGAGTCTCATAAATCTTTGTGGTAGAGCATCTTAACTACCGGTATTAAAGTGGCTCATTGAAAGACCGGATAACTTTATCCAGTGGATAAGTCACTATCTAGTCTGTAAAATACACTCCACATTAAACAATGGCAGGGATTTTCGTACAGGCCTTTACTCAAATGTGCTTGGAGTGTGCATGTTCACAATTTGGTGAGCAAATACAAAATCTTTGCTCTGATGGAATTTGCCAGATAGTGACTTATCCACAGGATAAAGTTATCTGGCCTTTGAACAAGTGAGCCCTGAAGGTCATAGGTTCAATTCCTGCAAAGGAGCCCCCTGATTTTCTCAGAGTGTCCCTGAGTCACCATAAAAAACACAGTAATAAGTCTCGCTAATCGTTGTCGCAAAGTACTGCAACGACACAACTCAACAAGGTCCAACTGAAAGCATACTATGGTGCCTTTGGCAGCTGCTATAAGGTCCATGTATGACCCTGGAGCACAGCTTACAGCCAGTTGGAATCAGCTGTATGCTGGTTTTTGCTGAGGGAGGAAAACCAGAGAACCCAGAGAAAAACCCTCGAAACAGAGTAGAGAACCAACACAAGCTTAACCCACTTATGGCGTTGGGTCCGAGAATCAAACCTGGGCCACACTGGTGGGAGGCGAGGTCACTCACCACTGCGCCAACCATGCTTCCCAACTGTACATAGCTTCATTTTATTTACCAAGGTAAACCTTTATCATCTCCCTCATTTTGACAAAATTTTTTCACTGTCACTGTCTGATTCTTCTAAAACTGTACAAAAGACTACGAATAAAAAGGCTTTGTCCAACAATATCAGGTAGGGTTATGGCATTGCCATGTCTACCGGTAATATCTTTCATGCATAAGAAAACTTGATAAGAAATTTATTAAAATACTTTTTTCACATGCAATCTTTATGGCTGAACCCCAAGACAAGATTGTTGTGAGGTCAAATGGGATAAATGCAGCACTATTTTGGGTTATCGTATGACTCGTACGTCTTCACTAAGTGAAATTTTAGTTAAGAAATTCTGATTGACACCTTTCATGCAAATAAGCATGGGTTAACTTTTTCAAAGACCAACTCTTGTTCATTTATTCCAAATTGTACCAGCAAAATCATGCGATTACTTAATAATGCAAATTTAAAAAAATGGAGATGAGTCAATGCATGTGTATCATGCAATCAAACAAAAATTGTACCATCCAGGGCTCACATTTGATTGGTTATCTTTGACTTTTTTTGTCATTGACCAATCAAAATGCTTTGTTTAACCCATTGGCATCCAAACCGGCCGAAACCAGACCTCTACTCTGTCTAATGCCAGACGATTTTACTCGTCAATGGGGAACCCCTGGGAGTCAATGGGTTAAGGACTGTGCCTATTATTTTTATTGTGCATATGTTCTGCGCATCTCTAGATACTTGGGTTTCCTATCAGTGATGCTTACTAATACAGTGATATTTTTGCATTGTCTAAAACTATCAGGAGAAAGTAGATCTTAGTAAGTACTCTTGGTATCCAAAAAGAAAATTGGGGGTAACAATGCATTTTTGAGAGATAATGAAGCTTCAATTTGAAAAAGAGTGCCATACATTGCTTTGTATTTAAAAGCTTCTTACAAATATTATTCATCAATTATTATCTTTGAAGAATGTGTGGTTACCCCCAATTTTCTTTTTGGATTTCAGTAACACTTGTTAAGATCTGTTTCCTGCACAATCATAAACCAGGCAAAAATACCTCTGAATGTTATTAGTAGGCACTGGCTTAATTGTCTCTTTTTCTGCACTGTGTTACCTGAAAACTGCATTTCTCTTAAACAACCAATAATGGATAAATTTTTCATGAATATGATTATACAGAAATACATAGCAAGGTGATGTGAGGGTCAGTATGGGTTGATGTGAGCTTGTCAGGAAAAACCCATCTGGACCCACATGAGTAGCTTCATAATAACAGTACTATAATTTTTGTTGTTGTGTTGCCAGCAAGAAATGAGTGACAGTAATGAATGTAACCATCTATAAGAAATTTGCAGGGACCCGTACAGGGATGGCGCAGTGGTGAGAGCACTCGCCTCCCACCAATGTGGCCCGGGTTCAATTCCCAGACTAGGTGTCATATGTGGGTTGAGTTTGTTACTTCTCTACTCTGCACGAGAGGTTTTCTCTAGGAACTCTGGCTTCCCCTCTCCTCATATACCAACATATGACTTAATTTGCTTTCATTGTTAATTTCAGTTTACAGTGTCCCCAATTAGTCCTCCTGAGCACCAGAACAACCAGACACTTAAACAAAGTTCCTTTCCTTTTTAGAACAAGAATCTGCAAAGTCGAAACCTTGACTCTTCAATGACAAAAAACCAAAATTCTGCATGGTCATATGATAAAACAATAATTGCTGAATTAGCAGGGCTCTCCAGTCATGGCACAATGGCCTCGTCTGTATGCCGTGAAATCAACAAGTAAATATCAGGTGCATCACATATGCATATCACATATCAGGTGATGAATACCTACTACAACATTGCTTGGGTAGGTAATAACACAAGCTACCGGGTATAAACAAATTAAAACACCAAGAACAAAACAATTTGATTCCCCAAACTACTCATAAGTACTTCTTGAACTGTCAACTTGCACACACCAGGTTTCACTTACAAAACTAATGTTTTCAAACTCGAAAAGAAAAGAGCAAATCTCCTTCTTGTTACCTTAAAATACAGCTGAGTTAATTTTATTAAATAAAAATGTATCCAAACCTAAACAGGATTTGATAATATGCCCCCAATCCTGCTAATATGTGCCACAAAGCGTGAAATTGCAAAAATGGTCTGAAGAACGGTGGGCAATAATTCCGCAATTGCCTACACAAGATAGAGAAAGACACAGATCATGATCTTCCACAAAACAATCAAAGAAGTGATCCTTTATGAAATAATATTACGTCTCTTATAGACAGCCGAAAAATTCAGGTGGCTTTAAAGGGATTTGATCCCACGACCTCTGTGATGCCAGCACAATGCTAGTAGTGTTTCTCATCTTGAAGAATTAATGTGTCATGGGTGTCGTTTTTCTCTTTATTGTAACCGTATTAGAAGGTAATTAGCGTAGATCACCTTATATCTATGTTAAACCATATATTTGTCTAGTTTTAGTTTCTATTGTAGTAAGTCGTATATTTTGTGATTAGGCATTGTTTTATACGTGTATTTTGTGCCGTTGTGAAGGCCGTAAGTTAGATAACTCATTGGGTTAATTATGTTACCTTCGTTAAATAAAGAATGTTGTATTGTATTGTATTGTACAATGTTCTACCAACTGATCTATGAAGCCACTCCATTGGGAGAAGGTCAATTTGTTAGGCTCATGTGTTAATCCCATGAAAGGACTGACGAATGAAAGAAATGATTGTATATTTGAAGTATGGGTTATTGACAAAGGATAAAAGGGATTGTCCCACTTAGCCCAACAAACTGACCTGCTCTCATGCACTAAGAGGCTTCATTATGCTCTTCCTCAGTTGGCAGAGCATTGCACCGGTATTGCAGAGGTCCTGAATTCAAATCCCATTGAAGTAGCCTGAACTTGTTGGATGTCTATCAGAGACAATAATTTAAATTGTCCAGATAAGTGCGTGGATCACTTCTTTCACAATTATTTTAGAAAGGGGAAGGAGGGGGAATAGAATGGCAATCTCTCATGACTTTGTTATGTGCTTGCCCCTTGGCAACTCTTTTTATTCTTCTCGGCCTCTACATGTTTCTTGGCCTTTGTCTGTACCCAGTACCCTAAGAGAAAAGAACTACACTGACAAGTCTATAATATCACACACAAGCTTATAAGCTTGCCGTAATTGGCAAATTCTCATTTTGGAAAAAAAAAGAGATTCTTCTGGGTTGCAAAATGGTAAATATGGACTAATAGAAAAGAAACGAAAGCAGCCTGTAAATAGCCAAATGAAATGGTAGGCAGACTGCATGATAGAAAAAAATGAACCAATTGACTGGAAGGCTGCTTACAGGCTACCCTTTGGATGTACGAATATCTCAAAACTTCGTGTTTTCCAATTTAAACTGTTACACAGGAGACTTGCTACTAATGATTTCTTAAAAAAAATAAAGCTAAGGGATAACGATCTTTGCAATTTCTGCCAAATTGAAGAGGAAACTCTCATCCATCTTTTCTAGAACTGAACTGAAAAAAATGTAAACATTATGTAGGCTTTTGGGGAAAAGGAACACATATACATGTATGGTAAAATAAATAAAGAACCTGCCAAAAAAAAAAAAGTATGGACTAAACCCAACAATGACCATGTGTTAAAAACTTCCTATATGCAACCATATTACAAAGACTGCACTGTCAGTAATGGCCTGCATTTTTCCACTAATTTCGTACCTCAGTGATAAACAAAAATGGTTGTCAATGTTCCAAAGAAGAAAACCACCTCCAAGGCTGCAAAAACAAAAGTCAGTTGAATGAAAATGTTGGACAGTGCATGCAATGCAAAAATGGTTTGAAATAATTTATTACCAAACAAATGATATGATGAACAGTCTCCGTGAATCTCTGTATTTTCTGTAAAAGAAAGAAAATATCAAGAGCTTTGACATTAATGACCAGAAGCAATAAAGTTGTGAGCAAGAAAATATGACCTGATGCAAAAAAACAAAACAATGGAGTCACAAATACAGTTGTAAGCCTGACAAAGGACCAGAATATTTCCATTTTTCTTGAGCTTCTTCCCACTCAATGAAAGCCAGTGAAAACTAATTACCAGAATCACAAGCAGAAAGCAATAATGTTATGCACAAAGCTCGCTCATTTTGTCTCCCACTTGAGCCAAAAGACTTCAGGAATGTTTATTTTCACATCAATTCCTTAATTCTCTGCACAACAGTCCTTGCTTCTTCACTTGAGCTAGCGTTTTTTTCTTTCCAGCTATTCAGGATAGATCAATCCCCTTGTGCTCCATTCTCCTTAACTGCACGCTTAGCATTTTCAGTACTGTTGATCATGTTGTTCAGTCTTGCAAGATATTTTGGGTTGCCATACAGCTCGAGATCATAAACAACTAGAATCTCAAGCTGACATTATGTTTTGTTGTTCAAATAACGCGAAAATTAAAGAACCACATTGCTTTACTGTCAAAGTGCTGTTATTTGCAAAAAGTGGCAAATTTAACACAATCTTTTTGAAGATAGTATTTGAAGGATTTAATGCCTTGTGGCTCTAACATTTGATTTTTACCATATCATAATACTTCACATATCTCAAGTCACTTGCTATTAGAACCCTGCAACCTTGAAATTTCTTACCTACTTGCCATAACACTTCCAGCAATCAAAATGACAACCAGAGTAGCATAGGCGAACTGAAAAAAGGAAAAATGCTTAACAGTGTCACTCTTATAATATTTAACAATTATTCGCTGAATATATATTCACCGATAATCATATCGCCTGAGGCGAATAAATTATTGTTTTAGTATAAATACACAGGTGATTATTTCAAAAAAGAGAAAAGAAAAACATTTCAATGCGAAATCATCTTCACTTACAGTGGCAAAACGACTACTGGCAGCCATTTTGGCCGTCGAGGTGATTATCGGCTGATAATCCGAGATAGCGAGCCAATGAGAGTGCACGATTTTGTACAATCACCTGTGTATTTATACTAAATAGATTTAGCCAAGCCTAGAAGCGGAGCTCCCGTGTTATTTATTCTTACAATAAGTTAACCTGGCTTTAGCCTGCGATCCAATCAAAAATCAGTACCCGGTCAGCAGTAACTCAATAAAACACCCAGCTGATCTTGAAAAACACAGATTGCACTACAGCGTTTCACATTGAAATTGAAATACATGGACCTGGGTGGACATACATGTACGGTTATACGACTGCGGTGACCAAAACCAAATTTTCTCGCATAGATGTTGCACAGCAGTGATAAATTAACATACCTGGAATATAACTGGATTTACAAATGCTAAATACACCTGCAAAAAAGGCAAATTAATCAGTCCTTAAATGGTATGATCCATTTCCTCCATTTATAAGTCACTTATCAACCAATCAACAAATCAATCAATCAATCAATCAATTAAGCATTACAACCAATTACCACCCTGGTTGTTCTATCAGATGATTAGCCAGACAGACAGTCAATAAGCCAATTGGTTGGTTTTTCAATAAGCTACTCATTGAACTACCAGTAGTCACTACGATAAAACTTGATCAATAATAATAATTTATAGCAACTATTCACTGAAGTGGACGTGGCTAGTGGTGGATATTTACTGAGCCAGGAAGCAGTGAGGTAAATATCCACATATGCGCCAACTCTCCCGGGTACGGAACGAGTCTCCCGTACAGGTCATTAAATCTCCTGGATAAAAACGACTCTGAACCTTTTACAGACTTTTCTCCATTCTAGACTTTTTTTGCATCCCCAAGTTAAAATAAAAACGATTTTTTCAAAATTGTTTCATCATTTCTTAATGCATTTCTTCATCTCTAACTAAACAAAATGGCTTCCTTTATCACAGCCATATAACTGATAAATGTTTGATTGGATCTCTGATAAACCAATAAAAATTCTTGACAAAAGTACCCCGTTTTCCCGCAAATTCACAATGGCAGTAGATAATATTCTTGTATTCTCTAGGAGCTGTTGGGGGATGGGTGGGTGCATTTTTTTTGGGGGGGGGAGTGGAGGGGGAGTGGGTAGGTTGATTGGAGTGGGGGGTTCGGGAGACTGGATGGAAAAAATCTTCAGATTTTAGATCTCCTCTGTATCCACCACTAGCCACCGACACTGAGGTGAACAGTTGTTTTATTTTAATCTTAAACAGTGAGATAATACAGCATAAAAAGATGATTTTAACTCATTTATTCCTGCAAAGATTACAACAATTTTTTGAAATTATCAATAGTTACAGTTTGTTGTAACCTGAGTCCTGAGCCCCCCTCCCTTGTAGCACAGTTTTTTAATCAAGATTTCACATGCAGTTCACTGTGTTGAATGCTTTACTAAATTCTAAATATTAAGCCCACACGAAACAATTCAATGCTTAAAATTGCAAAGTCCCTCGAGTGTCCATGTTACTGCTGGGCTTTGCATTTTCCAGCTGGGTTCCCTGCGCAAACATTTTAGTTTCGGGCATGCGCATCGGTGGCCTTTAATGTAAAACCACGAGGGCCACCAAGTTTTTACCTGAATTCTGAGTTCACTAAGGTTAATCGGTTTTCACGGTTTGTACGGCAGTTAAGTTGACTTTTATGAAGGCCCTTCGGTGTAACTGGAATTGCGAGTTTGTCTCACAGTGCCTTGTGCCAAAATAAATGTTGAAACTTACGGCAAGTTTACTTTTGCATCTACAGTCCATTTAAGAATATGCCATTTGTTCCTAAAATAAGCAAGTGTGTTGATTGTGTATTCTTAGGTACCAGTAAGTACAGATGAAATAATAATTTTTAATTCATATCCTCGACAGGCCCTTGGTTGGAACCCAACAGGGAAGTAGATGGAGAGGGAGACCGCGTAACAGCTGGAGGAGAGACACAGACCATACCATCCAGTCGAGAGGTCTCTCTTGGCACCAGCTCGAACACCTGTCCAGAGACAGAGGGGACTGTAGGGACTTTCCGAGATGGAATGATAAAGGCTTCAGATCAGATCAGAATTCATATGCTTACCAATGTTGTCATGGCACAAAAAGAAATAAGGGCCAATATGAGATTAATATTGTACCGCCTTTGTTGATACGAATTTTGATAACTAGGTGGAAAAGAAAAATTAACATTAGATTGAGAAAATAAGTAGTTAATTCCAGTTCCATTGTACCATCATTCACTGAGAAAAAATTAAGTCCTGCATGATCTCTGCTCCATAAAATATCCAACCCTGCCCCCCCCCCCCCCCTCCCCCAATGCAAATATTATATTAATGAGCTTTCCCACTTTCTATTGGGCAGGGGTATTTTATGGTAGCCAGTGTCTGTGGTAATTAGGTAGAAGCGCGGTTCTTGTTGTGTATTTGTACAGTTATTACCATCAAATAAAGATTTTATAACGTTCCGTGATCTGTAAAATACCCCCGCCGCTTTCTACTTTTTGCAGGTGAGGCTTGCGTCAGTGTCTATATTTTCACCTCTTTTGCTAATTCATTACTTTCTTTTACTCCTACATCGAGGATCTCTTATACCTAGTTTTCTTTAATTAAAAGTAACTGCGCATCCCTTTATTACATGCAAACCTCTCCTACTGTTGATAATTAGGAATGCATGGTCTGGCAGGTAACTAAAAAGGAAGTTGGTATAATATTTGACAATAAGGAGACAATAATAAATTGTTAGAAAGTCAAAAAAATTAACCAAAAGAAATGAACTGGAAAAAAAATTCCCATACAAGAATCAAAGGGGAATCCTCAGAACCCTTGCTTCATGGCACCCTGCATTACATCTTTGAACAAACAAAATTAACAAAATTAATGTGTTCACTCAATGACACTTACATGGCAAATATTAAAATAGAAGTGCAATAAATCATAGGAAGTTCATCAAGGAGCTAGAAAAAAGATAAAAAAAGAGAACTTGTCATTGCTTGTGAATGACAGATTATGATAATTTTAAGTTGCAGTGTTTTTGTCTCCTAGGTGCCACATTCCAAGTGGACAATGTGCAAGCCAGCAAGGCATGCAAGGCATGCGAGCCATGACTGCTGGTCATGTGAGCCACGATGGCGAGTCAACATGCGAATCACACAGTTATTGAAAGCTAACCGTTTTAAAACTGGTGCTTAGACTTAATAACAATTTATCAACACTATTTGAAATGGGTGCTTAGACTTAAATGCGAAATTTGCATGGCTTGCATGACTCGCTGGCTCGCAAATTGCCCAGCCCCATAACTTTTCTGCCACATAAAAACAAAACCAGAGAAATGCAATGGCAGATTCAAGCAAGAGAACAAGGTAGGAAGCAATGTGCACCTGAAATTTTATGTGGTTAACCTGGAGTGAACCTGAATTTTTTGGTGCTTAAAAGCGTTTCAAATAAAACTATCTAAACCATTGAAGGAACCTAAATCAATGAAGACATCATTCTTTGGCTGTAGTATACCAATACAAATACACTGTAGGAGCTGTCATGTCAAGAATATAATTCTTTTTTTCTGAAAGACGTTGCCATCCGGGTTCTGGAGGTAAAAAAGGGGCAGCTCTAACAATCCTGTGGGCTTTCACAAAGTCTTTCACAAA
>NC_090895.1:33733701-33748701 GCF_036669925.1 Montipora capricornis | reverse complement strand
GTGATGAAGGATGAATGATGGATAAGGCAACAAATTAATGGAGCCACTTAAAAAAGTAGGGAGACTCATCATAATATCTAAGTGGGTGAAGTCTTAAGAAGTACTGTTGTCAGAGACGAACATTTGAAACATCAAGTAATATTTGAGTTGTCAGTGGATAGCGATTAAGCAACAGTTTGACTTTCAAAAATATGACTGTCAGTTTTTATATATTTAAAGGCAAAATAATATAACCTAGATGGCATTATACCTACCACAAAAACCAATAAAAGATAGGGTGTAGCGCTGCTCCAGTCGATGTTTCAATGACAAATATGCTCCAAAGGCAGGTGGAATAAGAAGAAACCAGTTACTAATTGAGTTCCCTGTTACAAAACATTAAGCACTTTGAGTTTAAAATCTCATTTTTAATCATTATTAGTTTTATTTCAGCCCTCAGAGCCACCTTAAAAGAATCACAGATTTAAGGTGGTTCTGAATCTGCTGTACAGATTTTTAACACTTTGCAGAAAGTTTCATCTTGGCCTTCTGATCACTTTCCATCATAAAAAAGGGGGTCACCGAGTTTGTTTTTGAGATAGGAGCAACTAAAAGCCAAACTATAGGGTGTTTTTGCTGGTCTTTCCCTGTTTCCAAATCACAATAATGACTGCATCGTGTTTAGCAATAATTGGTGTTTCTTATGGTACCATAACATCGCTAATAAATGATACAGCGCTGTTGTGCCAAACCTTCTAATAAGAACATTACTTGAAAGATTTGAAACTTGCTTGAGCCACCTTAAAACATATCAAATATATAAAAAAAATTACACTCCTAAGCGAGACTACAAGTATTCCCGCCCCGCCAATTTCATTCCCCCCCCGGGAATTAAGCACATTTGTTAATTAAGAAAGAGAAAACACAACTAATAAATATGCTGCAAGACTAACGCAAATTAAACACTATTTACCATTTTGTCATTGACAGATGCATTACACTGTAGGTACCACGGTAATACCAAAGACTAAAGATCATAAGGTAACGTTTAGTTTTGCAAAAAAATGTTAAGCATGAAGGCACCCGTGGCCGGGACACTGAAAAACACAGACTGCAGACTGTGCAGACCGTCTGTAAAATGAAAATTCGTTTAGCCTGAATTAGGCCTAAATAACATTCGGTTAGCCTAATGAGGCCTAAATAACATTCAGGTTAGCCTGTTTACGGTTAGCTCTCAATAATAGTGAGGGTGACGCCATATTTTACCCCTGGTCTGCACAGTCTGCACAGTCTGCAGTCTGCGTTTTGCGGTGACCGCCCATGGCCGCACGAGTCCGTCGCAAGGCAAACCTTTCGGTTCCGATCAAGTTACAGAAAACAACCTGCAGCAATTAAGCTTGCCTACTCTTAGTTACGGTAGTTCTAATATTAAGACTGGATATTGATGGTAGGATATAAATATGTAAGCTTTTAAGTTCTGATCGCTGAGAAATTTAAACTTATCAGTCGCTAACGTTTCTTGAACAGGTTGCACTTAAAGTCAACAAGTGAATATTAAAAGAGCAAGGAAAACTTACAAAATTCAGCGAGAAATGGAGACACCACGTAATTTTCTTCACACCAATCTAAAGTTGCAGTGGGTTCCCCCCAAAAGCCTTGCTTGTCATCGTATGTGGGTGCCATTTTTGCTTTCGTTCAAGGCGTATTAACAAATAATGTTACCGTCCAAGTGTTGTGGCTCCTCCATAATTGTATGCTCATGCCTCTTGGGATCACGATCTCCTAAGAAATATCGAATATGCACATTTTTTGCCTCGCTGTTTAACTGACGTAGACATATATGAAGTATCTATCGAGCAAAGCTCAATCGCAACTCGAACAAAGATGGCGGCGACTGAAACAGTCAGAGAGAAAGCTTTGGTTAATTATAGGAAGAAGCTTTTGGAGCACAGAGAGCTAGATGCACGCTTAAAAGAAAGTATGTGTATATTATTATTTTTATGTCGGATTATGTGTGATTGACACAACTAAAAATTAAGTAACTTAAAGTCATCCATTGCAAACTAATTATGACAAAGCTATTTCTGATCTTCTTTGTCGTACAATTGCTAATTTGTAGTCGTACGCATAGTAAGGGTCACTGTTGTATTAGCAATGTTTGCCTCATTTAAGACAGGACTATAAATTGTGAAAAAAATTGGTTCACTAAAAGATTGAATGAAATTCCACATGAACCTTCCTTTTCTCAGTGAGAGAGCAACTGAAAGATTTAAGTAAGGAGTACGACAAGTCTGAGAATGATCTGAAAGCTCTTCAAAGCGTTGGTCAGGTATGTACAAATGGTTTATGTAATTTATGCAAGCTGGTTCTTTGTGTTGCCAATGATGAATATCATTCGCTGAGACATCCTTGAAAGTTCTTCTTGTAAAGCCAAATTTTGGGGGAGAGGACAAAACGCAGAGCCCTACTCCATGGAGTACCCTGTTGACTACCCAAATCGAGTACCTTAAAAATACTATTTCGAATGAGTACTGTTGATCCATGTGTAAGCAGCATCTCAAATAGTGCTTACTTAAGCCTCAACACCCATTTTAAACAGCATTGTTCAACAGTATTTAAGTCTAAGCACCCATTTTAAAAAGGTTATCTTACATGAAGTAATCGGCCATCACAACAATAATCGAAAGCTAACGTTTTTAAAATGGGTGTTTAGACTTAAATACTGTCGAACAATGCTGTTTAAAATGGGTGTCGAGTCTTAAGTAAGAACTATTTGAGATGCTGCTTACACATGGATCAACAGTACTCATTCGAAATAGTATTTTTAGGGTACTCCATTTGGGTACTCCATAGGGTACTCCATGGAGTAGAGCTCCGTGTTTTGTGCTCTCCCAAATTTTGGGTCATTTGTTGTTATATCAACTGTCTGACAATATACACATTAATTTTTTCTTTCAAGTGCTGTTAGCTGTGTTTCAATTACTATTACATGTACACAACAATCTACTGAGATGTGTTACATTTAATACTCACCTCATAGTGGTTAATTTTTTTACATTGTGTTTTTATTTCCTGTAGATTGTTGGTGAAGTTCTCCGTCAACTTACTGAAGAAAAATGTAAGTTTTGTTGTAAGATTTTATATCAGCTCTGGTGAGTGTTGACAAGGGGATCTGCTATTCATCGAGTTACGAGTTGAGTTGAGTTTGAGTTGAGTTTGAGTTAAGTTTGAGTTAAGTTTGAGTTATGATTGAGTTACAGTTTTTGGCGTTTTTCGGAATTAAAAGTAATAAGTATTCAGTACGAAAACTATTTTCTCCACGTTGAAAGATATATTTGCATAAAAATTTGCAAAATGGCATGGCTTTCCAATGATCAAAACAATCTAATAATTATTACACCTTTCACGGCATCATTCTCGTTGCTGCTGTTAAGTCTATCGACGTCAAAACGATGTCTTCTTAGAGGGATACATGGGCTTTATTGTTAAGCCAGTTAAAGGCGGCCCGGCGGCTATGATGAACCGTATTCGTCGTCCGGCATCATGGTCGATCAAAACGCCGTAAACGAAAGAGGAAAACATTTGACGAAGTGAGCTTGCATTGTGCTTTTTGCTCACCGCTGAAATTCTAAAAATCCATGCGTCAACACAATTGTTACGTTTGCTATTCACCGAAATTTTGTAATGTAGGCAGTTAAACGAGCCGAACTGCTCGAGCATTTAAATAAGTGAAAATGTTTGACCTAGTCACACATGTCGGAAAACCATTTCACTGCAAAAATGAAAGAGACAAGATGTTAAAAGTAATGCTAGATTGTTTCGCCTGGCCTTGATGGTATTACATTTTTCTTTCAAGTGCTATTAAGTTATGAAATTAAATGAACATTAATCCCTACTTCGGTCCGCTATATATGACGTCTAGTTGCCTAGCTACAATCCCAGCCAAAAAAGATGGTGACACCAACCCAAAATACAACCCCTTCCCCCCTTTTCAATGTTGATTGCACTATGACTTTCCAGGGCATTCATGAGAAAAGTCAATAGTTTTTTTCCCCTACAACTTCGAAAAGGGTGCAGGAAGGATGAACTTATGTGTGGCATCAAGTGTCCCAGAAATTTATGACCGAGATTGGGTGGGGTCTAAAACAAAGGTCAGTTTCAGTTTGACGGGTCACTCGTACTTGCAGGTCATTGTTTTACCTTTTCGAAAGTAACCCCAAACCCTCAATTTGTCTAACCCTAGGCCTAAAAGCCAAGTTTAGGTCTATGGTTACCCAAATCAATTAGGGTGTTGGGTTACCTGCCACGAGTAACCCTTAATCACGGTGCGCGGTTCGCGAGTTACTTTGTGACTAGAAAGGTGACGGGTGCGATTCGCATTGTTTTTCGAAATCTATTCTGACAGTACTGACCCCTTTCTAAAATATGACTTGTTACTAATCAGTGAAAACACTATGAAAAGAAGTTTGTTTCGCTCACCTTCTGTTTCCCATTTCTACATGGTAAGACTTGCCGGATCTTTGCGTACTCCGGGTTCTGGTTCTCACGCAATGGAATGTTGATAGTTAACCGCAGAGTCGTCGGCAATCGTTCGAAGTGGTGATCTTTAATTGTTAATTAAAAATTGTCTGTTTGGATCTCTACTCAACCGGTTAAAAAAAGGTCAACAGACAAGTTTTGAAATCAGAGTATTGAAATTGAAAGTATGTCTATGATCTGACCAAATCACGATAGACATTTCTTTCTGTCTACACTTTTACCATCCTAAAACTTGCACCGCTTTAAATCATGTTGCATAAAGCAGCTTACAGTTATTTCTCATTATTTATTTATTTACTTGTTAATTAATTTTGGTTTTTCTTGCACGGTTTCTTTTGTTTTTGCAAGAACATAAACGAGAACTGACAAAGACACTTCTGTTCAAAGGCTAGGATCAGTAAGGGAAAAAACGCGTTCCAGGTTCCGGATTCAATATTTTACATAAACACTCCTGCAGCTCACTAGTTCCGATAACGTTTTGTGTGGTAGCCGATCATGAAAACCACGCTGCTGGACGACAAACGGTACGTTTCATCGTTTAGCCGCCAGGGCTATAAGCTGGCTTAACAGTAAATCCCATCCTTAGCCTTACAAGAAGACATCTGCGTCGATAGACTTGATCGCTAAAAGGAACAACCGCGCGCCGGTGGATCAGTTTGTTATGCAGGAGATCGTGAGTTCAACTCCGGCCGGACCCGCAACACTCAGGGTCTTAAAATAATTGAGGACAAAGTGCTGCCTTTGTAATATCATCCGCAAATGGTTAGACTTTCAAGTCTTCGCGAATAAGGACTATAAATCGCAAGTCTCGTCTCACAACCTTCAACGTTCATAAACTGTGGGATATTAAAGATCGCACACACTAGTCGGAAAGAGTACGGTGTTGTGGTCTGGTCTTTTTATCAGCCATGTGGTCGGCTTGGAATAATCTTCTGAAGGGACTACTGATCGACGAGACCACATAACAGCAAAACAGGCAGTAGTCAAATCGAAGGAGTCCAAGTGCTGAAACAGGTAGTGTTAAACAAGAATACTGCCGTGCATGAAATTTCAAGATTGTTTTGATCAGTTTAAAACCATTTCACAAATATACACCTGTGCACTTCACGAAAACGGTGTTTCATGGTCTTCTCAGTGACTTCTACTTAATATTTATTAGATTTAAGCGCCAAAAATGCCAAAAACCGTAACTCAATATTAACTCAATCTTAACTCAAACTCAACTCAAACTCAACTCAACTCGTAACTCGATCAATAGTCTATCTCGTTGACAAGTGCTCATACCATAGCTGGTAGTAAAAAAACTTCATGAAACCATATCATTTTTGAGCTGTCCAAGGTCTAAAAGAGACAAAAATATAGGCCACATTCATTAAAGGGGCTAGGTCACGAATTTTTAGGCAATTTCAGCACTGATCGAATGGTCATAGAATTAACTAAAATATCAAAATAACTGTGCAAAACTATAGAAGAACTCTAACAAAACACAGGGAAGCCAAGAAGGGACATGGATGGACAAAACTGGAGATGATTGAAATGGATTGAATTTGGGTAAATTTGAAAAACATCTGCCCACCTTTTTTAAAATTAGTATCAGTCTATATCAAAATTTCATTTACACGGCTGGAAAATCATTCTCAGTTGTTATGTGGCCGTGATTTTGCAAATGAAAGACTCTTGCTCTGCCAATTTGACGTTTAGAGCTTGTAATTAACAAAATTAAACAAAATTACCTAAAATAGCGTGACCTAGCCTTTTTAATGGCAGCTAAGTATTCTTTTGTCTCTATTCTAATCATCCTCACTAACCTCATTAGTACGAACAAATTCAAAATAATTTTTGCCCTAAAGTGAGGCTTGATCGCATATGTACTGTACAAAAACTAACTAACAAACCATACCTTGAAAAATGTATCAGCTCCTTTTATAGTGCACAACACTAGGCTCTTGATTACTTATAGTTTGATTTTCCCAGCTCAGGCAGATCCTATATAATCCAAAAACGTTCTGCTAATTACGGTAATACTGTAGTTTGTTTGCTTCTCATTTTTACATTCTTTGCTTTGTAAGGAAAGTTTTCTTTTTTTTCTTTTTCAGTTATTGTGAAGGCAACCAATGGGCCACGTTATGTTGTTGGTTGTAGAAGACAAGTATAAAACACTTTACTTCTTCTTTGTTAATTAAAATAATTTTATACCTTTGCTAACCATGAAGCGATGGTGATGGGGCACATAATATTAAGTCGATATCACTTGCAGACTGCATCCCAGTTCCGGATTCGAATCCCTGCTTGTGCGTTCCACAGTTCACTCAGCTTTCCATTCACTTGAGGGAAGTAAAACTTAATGAGAACCAGTATTACTGGGGATAAGTTGTGCATGAAACGGGATAGGAGTGGCACCCACCCCTCCATAAAAAAAAATAGAGTAGAAGCTATCGAAAAAGGAGCCTCCAGGTTGCCCTCGACTGCTGTAGACTTCTTGTCTTGTCGTGCCAACCAATTTTGACAGCCATACTGTAAGTTTCAACCTGCATTTTAATAGTTTGACTTCTGAAAAAGACAAGGAGCAGTAACAATAATTATTTATGTCCAAAGAAAATGACTCGGGTTAGCAACATATCTTAAATTTATTGTATAGATCTAGATCTCTAGATCAGTGATCCAAGCAACAAAATCAAAGTTTTAATTTTAGATCTCTAGATCTCTAGATCATTGATTCAAGCAACAAAATCAAAGTTTTAGCTTTAGAATACAGCACACTTAATGGGAACGTAGTTTTGTGTGAAAACCTAAATAGGTTGTTAACCCTTTCATGGGTAAAATCATCTGGCATTAGAGAGAGTAAAATCTATAAGTGGCGACTGGGGGTAAAAGGGTTAATTACTAGCCAATAACTGAAGCTCATGACCTAGTGAAGTATTTAACTCTGGTTCACGGTTGGGGTCTTTTGATATTAAAAATTTTCTTATTTGGATGTAACATAGCCTGTGCGTTTTCCCGGGCGTGCAGCCTCGATCCCTTTTTTGTCCACATTGGGCGTAATATTGGTGTCCTTAAATCCCCAGCTATGTTCAAAGGAAAAGAGTTGCAAGTAGTCACGCTTCAAGGTCGTGTACCTCTGCCAATAATAATATTGCAACTTGTGTGTACCATCTGAGATACGTGTATAAGTGAGTATGGTGGGTTACAGTACATCCATACAATAGTATTGTTATCTTTGCTTTAATATCAGGTGGATAAAAAGAAGCTGAAGCAAGGAACACGTGTTGCCCTTGATATGACAACTCTCACCATCATGAGGTACAGGGTGTATGGTGCCTTTATTTTTTACCCGTACAGTTTATACACTTATAGGTGCTTTTTAACCAGTCCCAAGGGACACAGATAGCACTGTGGTAATGTAGAAGTGCTCAGTGGATGAACAAAGAAAACTAGTAAACATTGAAAATATTGATTCCTTTCATCCATCAACATGGTGGTAATGACATTTTGTGAAAACTTCTGAATGGGAGTAAAAGTCAATGATTAGAATGCGGTTTTACATTTGAGAGGTCCTTTTCATGTAATTCCTTGGTCTCTGTTCAAATCCTGATCATTTCCTTGTAACAGGTCTTTTGTTTCTTTTGTTTTTGTACCACAGTCTGTGACATCCATGAAAATTGTTTTCTTTGTTACAAATTAGGAAGTGCTGTATTGCAGAGGAATAGAGAAGGCTATTAAAAATGAATTTGGAGAAAAAGAGTATTCTCAGTTTTGTGTGACCTTGGTGTTATTCTTTTGCCACTCTGTTAGGTACCTTCCTCGTGAAGTTGATCCCCTTGTGTATAACATGTCACATGAGGATCCTGGTAATATTACATATTCTGAAGTTGGAGGACTCAGTGAACAGATCAGGGAACTCCGAGAGGTATTAGAACAAGTTTCAATCGAGTGTCATAAAACCAAAACCAAAGTAATCACTTTGACCAATCACAAAGGACGGATACAATCCGATAAAACAATCAAAACTCAAAGTAATTACATGTAGCAGACACAAAGGGTGGGAAAATGTGCACACACAAGCCACGATTGCTTTTGGTTTCACTTCTAATTGGCTGAAAAAGTGGTACAAGAACTTTGAAACAATCACCGAGTGAAGTGATCCTAAACCAAAGCAATTCTCTAATTACTTTCGACACTCATTTGAAAACCGCTCTGTTTAGATCTATGTTTAGTTTACCAGTTTAGTTTACCAGTTTCAGCACTTGGACTCCTTCAATTTGACTACTGTCTGTTAGTGACAGAAAATTAATGCAGCCGTAGTGGGTCACGCTGTTTTCATTGGTAGGGGGGGCCAGGCTCGATAGTGGAAGGTCCCAAGTTCAATAAATGCAATTACCCCGCAAGCTTGAGTCATTATAGGAAGCGAGGATAACAATGACTATGGTGGTGACAAAAGTGACAACGCCAAAAAGCTGGGCTCTGAGATAGGAGAGAAATAGTATCCTGGTCTGGGTTGCTCGAAGCATGGTTAGTACTAACCAGTGTTAAATACAGTACCATGGAAACCTATAGGCTTTGATACCTGTTAACCACTGGTCAGCACTAACCAGGCTTCAAGCATCCAGCTCCAGGTAATCATGAATATGGCAGAGACAGTCCTTGAGTTTGGATTTAGCACAGAAAACAATAGGAAGTACAACACCATACAGCCAATGAAGTATAGTGTTGAACAAGAGGTACGACCCTACCCCTTATTTTAACATTATATTTTGATCTATGCACAAACACTTGCAGGTGATAGAGCTTCCCTTGACCAATCCTGAACTATTTCAGCGAGTTGGGATTCAACCACCAAAAGGATGCCTTCTGTTTGGTCCTCCAGGTAATAACACTGGATGCTTGACATAGCATTATGAATTGTTTGATGTCAATTAATTGCCCTTTCTTCTCAAAGGAACTGGGAAAACGTTACTTGCAAGGGCAGTTGCAAGCCAGTTGGATGCCAACTTCCTCAAAGTAAGTCCGTATCATAAGTTAATTTTGTAAGATCAAAAGCAAGGAGTTAATGTAATTATTTCATAATCAGTGGGATAAAATACATTCAGCACTTTCTTTAATCTTAGAAAAATTTCCATTTCTTCTCTTAATTCATCTGTACACAGTGACAAAAAAGGTTGTTGTTGTTGCTTTTAAGACCTTTAGAGTTAATTTTAAAATGGTACCAATAGCATTAAATACCATAGCATTTTTATAACTTTAGAATTGAAAACCAAAAATAAATTTTGAATTTTTAAGATCATGCAAAGATTAAAGTGAAAGATTTGTGTTCAAAATAGTTTTGAATGAAAGAAATGTATTTTAAAGTGCGGGTTGTAGACAAAGTGATCCTCACTCTTTATTTTGTATTTTTTAATAAATAAACTTTAACATAATACATTTCACGAAGTAGATACATGGCAGAAATTTAAGTTTAGACATATATGGTTATTGACAATTAAAGCAATAAATTCTTGTCTCTTATAGCAGACACCTAAGTCTAAAATAGTTTTGGCACAATACACTGTAGATAAGTTATCAAACTAACCAGTCTGCCCCTCCTGTTGTGACAATTCCATCACTCCTTTAAATGAAGGTCATACAGTGCAAAACAACAGTTCCATAAAATATTGTGTAAGTTGTCTTTATGAGCTTGTGAAGTTTTTCTTAGGTTGTATCCAGTGCTATTGTAGACAAATATATCGGGGAAAGTGCAAGGCTTATCAGAGAAATGTTTGGTATGTATATTATTAGACTTGTTTTGTTCAAACTGTTTTACATAATGATGTGGCAAAGAAAAAGATGATGATGGTTTCTTATGTTAAAAATTTACAGGCTATGCAAGAGATCATGAACCTTGTATCATCTTTATGGATGAAATTGATGCTATTGGTAGGTAACATTGTTGTCATTTTTCTGTTCTCAAGGTAAAGGTACACCTTATTTAATGTTGGAAGTTCCTTTACTCTCAAGAGAGTACTCTCCCAGGAAGCCGACGGTGGGCTCATTTTACCCCCCTCTTTCCATCAGTGCTCCGTTTTAAGGGTATTTAAAGCTACTTAGGCTACACTGAAAGGAAAGAAGTCGAAACAAGGATGTGAGATCCGGGTATCGAACTCGGGTTCTCTTGCACCAAGGCCGCGCACTAACCAACTGTGCCACCCTTGCCCCTTAACTTATTGACTTACCAAAATTTGGCCTGAGGTCATGACCGAGGGCCAAATATTTTCCCGTCCAGACCAACCTAAACTCAGTCAATAAGCATTTTATCACATGGGCTCTTGACACTATTAATGAGCACTCACAAGATGAAGTTTGAAGTAAATAATTAACAAAAATTTGCATAGAAAATTTATCTAATATGTTGTTTGCATTTGCTTTTCTGGCTGTAAATAGCTTGGATATTTAAAAGTGACAAAATTCTCTAAAATTGCATCACACAGAGCAGTATGTGTTCCTAGCAGGGCTGTACAGCTTTTTCTGGCCCTGCTCCCGTCATATGGTGATTTTCCAAATAGTTTCACGATGGAAGCACACGTTGGGTTGTACGGGCCATATGATAATTTTTTTAATGGGTTCTGCTACTTTCTTTAGGTGGACGACGATTCTCTGAGGGAACATCAGCTGACAGAGAAATTCAAAGAACCCTCATGGAGGTTGGTTGTCATCAAAATAGTCACTTGTCTTATTTTGTTTTCCAGAAGACATACTGCAGTATACCACAATTTTATGAGACAGTGTCAGATTTAACCAAGTCGTGTGTCAATGGCTGAAAGAAGCACTGTTGTGGTAATTTCGGTGTTAAAATGCATCAGGTTCGACCTATGCTCACATGCATAACATTAATTTTCTCCCATCGCAAGAAGACGATATCGGAAGAATGTTAGCAGGATGATCAACACATATTTGATATTTGGTGATTTTATTAAAGTGTCACTATGACGAAATTCGCATCTTTCCTATCTAAGCCATTTAAAGACATAAACATGTAGTCTGTACGAGAAGAAGAATGCTTTTTACTATTTTCAAATATCTCTTTTTGTTCCACGCGGTTCACGAAACAGTTTCAGATTGTCTGAGTTCGGTCGTTTCGATACAAAGTCATTTCGATACAAGTCGATTCGATACAAATTGAAGTCGTTTCGAGAGATCGTCAAAAGTGGATTCGATACATTCTTCTGAGGGCGGAAATAAAATATCGACTTTTTCTGAAGAGGGAAATGTGTCGGCACTTTGATCTCCTACTTCTTAAGGGATGAAATTCGCACAATCTCGTCAAAAAGTAAGGGGGGGGGGTGGGGGGGTGTGGATTTTAAATGGAGTGGCCCCAAGTGACTGGAACGTTCTTTGTGAGCCCTCCAAGAATGACTTCCGTTGTTGTCGTGTGGTCAGTTTTAAATGTGTCACGGACTCTTATGAAACTATGAAAGATGAGCAGGAGCTTTCTATCAAAGAAAGAATTACTGGCCTTCCACTCCAAACTTTGTCTACCCAAATAAGCGTACATTCCCAATCCATCCAGCCTTTTTTGTACCAGACCACAACAACATCATCGGGAGGTTTTTTCATGTGGTGCTGTCTTTCTTTAAAAAAATGGACATCGGTTTGAGTTTCTTGACACATTCTAAACGTGAGAGGACTACAGACATGCATACTTGGCATGCAGTTTAAACAGGCATCGAAGGACAAAGGCACCTAATCCATGTTGAAGACGCGATCTTCTTGAATTTGAAGCTCTTCTTCCCTTCTCGAGACAAACCGACGGAAGCTTTAAACCTTCCCTTCTCATCTGGCAGTTTTTGGCCACACCGACAGTTTTTCTCGACCGGTTAGATAATCTGTTTCGTTGCGCCAAGTTGGGCCGCTCTGCAAGTTTCATTTGCTTGGCCAACTCCTTAGCCATAAGACTCAGGTAAGACGAATCATGGCGGTCGTCACTGCCCTGCAATTTTCCCTCTGGGTGTTAATCCACCCATTCAATTTTCTCCCCAAAGTAGGAAACTTCGCAACTCCGATCGGACAGGTCATTTGACGTTTCGGCATGTTTTGCATGACATCCTTTTTCTTTCGCCAGTAGCGGATCATTGATTCATCAATTTCAAATTCCCTAAGCTGGCTGCGGCTCTGTTCCCAATTTCCGAAGGTCTATCAATAATTCGAAGTTTATGCTCAAACGTAAAACTTTGAACTGGGCGTTTTGAGGCGGGCGTTGAGGCTAAATTCCGTTGAAACTAACTAACTGAAGCACTAACGGAGCGATAGAAACATTATGAGTATAATTACCAATTGTTTTGTATTTCAATCAGTGCTACTCAGGTGTTAAAGAACTATAGAATTTATCGCTGA
This sequence comes from Montipora capricornis, assembly GCF_036669925.1. Classification (NCBI taxonomy): domain Eukaryota; kingdom Metazoa; phylum Cnidaria; class Anthozoa; order Scleractinia; family Acroporidae; genus Montipora; species Montipora capricornis. The sequence continues at coordinate 33,735,819 of NC_090895.1, read as the reverse complement.
ACCTATTGCTTTTACGTAAAGTAGTCCGATCAAATCATTCCAATTTAGCCAGAAATTTATAACCCTGGTTGTACTGGTCATAAAACATCGTTTGCAACGGCAAAATGATCTAGGGTTTAGCTAAAAACTGCTGAGATAATTTGACTGATGCGCCCGAAACTTTTTTAAATTATGATTTTCATCGCTCCATGAGCGACTGGTAAATGTCAAACTTATTTATGAAAGGGAGAAGTGATCCCCGGCGGGGGAGGGGAAGGGGAAGGGGTGCTTCCTTAAATGAGCTATGTAGGTATGTGCGGCCCCACAGGGTATGGGTTTTAAGCCGTTTTGGTCTGAAATAGGGTATCGATTTCGACCATTTTGGTCTGAAAGAGGGTAAGGGTTTCAAGAAGCGGGCCTCCCACCCCCACCTAACTTTTTTGGGAGTACCCCGCCCCAGGTGGCTTCCTCGGGACTCGAACTCATGACCTCTGTGATGCCGGTGCAATGCTCTACCAACTGATCTACGAAGTCGCTCAGTTGAGAGCGGGTCAATTTGTTGGGATCATTTGTTCCCTCGTAAAGACTCGATGAATGAAATGAATGTATATACATGTTGGAAGTGCGGGTTATAGGCGAAATGATTTAAAAAGTGATCCTCGCACTGTCTGTTACAGACAAATTCAGCTTCGTATCCCGTTGAAACCTCCGCTAGGTGTTGTTTTGTTTAACACTTTTTGTCTGATAGTCACGCGTTGTAATAACAGTCAATTAAGGCCGCCTGCGTTTTGTTTGCTCTGTTTCTAAAAAGCACCTGTAATGAAAAATGTGCAAGTAATGTTTAAGTCAAATTCAGACAAGGACCCTAGATTTGGAAATCCCCCAGTCACTAAAATTGCCGTCTACTTAACAAATAGATTCCATGTTGCCGTGCGTCTGTTCAGTAATAGATCACTGATGACGTCAAAATGTGGTAAGAACAAATAAGTGGCACACGAGGCGATAGCCGAGTGTGTCACTGATGTTCTTACCACATTTTGACGTCTTCTGTGATCTATTACTGAACAGACCCACGGCAACATGGAATCTATTTGTTTTATATAATAAAGAATTAAACTTTATTCGCATAAAAGCTGATGGTGACGTCAATCGTGCGTCTGTCCTCTAATAGATCATAGGCAAGAACCAATGAAAATCCGTGAATAACTTGGGTTATTATATAAAGGAAGATCACAAAGTTATCACATAATCCGCGCCTACCTATTACCCGCAGCGTCGATTGTTCAATGCAGAATTAACAGATTATCCGCGGGTAATCGGCCGGAAATTACAGAAAATCCCTCTAGTTTTCCACTCCGTATCCATCATAACCTCAACCATTTGCTTTTTTTCCAGCTGCTGAACCAAATGGATGGCTTTGATGCATTAGGACAGGTACGTACCATTTTTTGCGCAAAGTTGTATGCTTTGGGAATTCCTCCATCAATCTTGAGATGGTTATCTGTGTTTTGAAAGGGCACGCAATCTCCATCTAATATTTGGTTATTTCAGTGATCATCAAAGATAAGGTAATCAACTTTTCTTTGTCCTCTCCTCCCAGGTGAAAATCATTATGGCTACAAATCGTCCTGACACTCTTGACCCAGCCCTTCTTCGGCCAGGTCGTCTAGATCGGAAAATAGGTAAGTGATCACAACTTGTTTTGTGATAGCCTATTCGCCGGAAGTGAAAACCGATTCGCCCAAAGCCCTGACCATTTTATCATAGTCCTGTGATTACGTATCGGGCAAACGGCGGGCTTTTCAGTTCGGGCGAAACGACCTGATTCCAGACAAGAACGTTTCACTGAAAACACCCGCTGCTGAGATCCTTTACCTGAACAATATAATTTCTTTTCTTTCACTCCAGAGATACCACTTCCCAACGAACAGGCTCGCATGGACATTCTGAAGATTCATTCCGCCAAGATCACTAAACATGGTGATATTGGTAAGTAGTTGCAATTTGATCATTTCATAATTTTAAGTTTTATCACAGTTATCCTTATATCGTGTGTGTCTCTCTCTCTCAGTCTCCGACTGACTGACTAGATATTGATGAGTTTTAGTGTTTTCTTGGGGGAAGGGACATTTCAGAGTA
>NC_090895.1:33698701-33728701 GCF_036669925.1 Montipora capricornis | reverse complement strand
AATGTTATGCGTTTGCAATATTTTTGAAGGCCCCTCGCTGTTATGTTATCAAGGAAAATGAGTTTATGTGGTCATTATAATTCAGATATACAAGAGTTTTACGAAACCACATTATTGGACGACTCGAAAACAACTGAGCAAAAAGTTGTGGAAACAGACGAAGCTGTACAGAGATGGGAAAGTAGTCCACCGGCAGAATCTCCGCCGAGCTATCCCGATTACAGCAAGGTATGCTATGAGCGCTGTTGTGATGACTTAAATATGGCAAAGATTGTATTGGTCGTTATATTTTTAAGGAAGTGATCGAATAATATCAAATTTTTCGGTTTGAGGTTTTGAAGCAGGTATAAGTGACATCCTGAAGTAGATGTGGTCATCTATTATAGCATATTAACAAACCATTGTAGCTTTTATGTTGTCATGACTTTATCCGATGTTTGCAAGGTGTTCATGAGTTTCGTGGACGAAATTTTCGTAATTTTGTTTGTTAGTATACAGCTTGTACGTTGTTTGTAAAACGTAATTTCACGCAGGAAACAGGGGCTCAGAAAAATGGTTATTTTTTTCTAATCGTGGCATGTTGCTTCTCTTCACATTCTTCAAAAATAATATTATTGTTATCGACAAATTTTGAACAAACCGTTCATATCCATGTCTGTTAATTAAAATAAATATACTGTTTCTTCACATACTGAAAATTATCAAAGGCTACTTCTTTCTTGCAACGATTGTTAAACCGGCATTTTTCAAGGCATAAATATTGTTTTGCAATGTAAACGTATCTTTTTGAGCGACCTATGTTTTTTTTTTATTATCTTTTCAATTTAGCATTATTTTTAAATTATTGAAAAATGATTTTTAAATCTCAACTGGACATCTGTTTTAATAAAGGAAGAAGTCTTTTTTTTAATTGCATGCCTGGTGGTTTCCTGTTTTCTTTTAATTTATTTTGCATTTAGTTTACAATATTTCATCTTTTTACACCATTTATTTGAAATATTTTTTCTAAAAAGTCTATTTTCTCACAGGCTGATATTAATTAAAATGCCTTCGGTAAAATTTCAGAATATTAAAGGTAGAAAATGTAGGTATTGTCTTGCAATGGCAGCAAATTTAACGCACAGTGTTAAAAAGGGGTTCAATTAACTATAATAAATTATCATATTATTGTGTTTAATTGTTCTAGGCAAACATGGTAATCAAGTTGAAGGTCTTGTGTTGTGTTTGTCAAGACTGTCATTCCTATCCATTTTCTTCTTGCTTTGTTAAGAAAGGGTCATTTATTGCTGTTTATGTTCAACACACAAATTAAAAATCCAAGGCATCATTTTATAGTGATGGCAGCACAAAGTTTTGGATGAAAAACAAAAAAAAATCCCATTCTTACATGTATTTGGCTGCAGGTGAAGAAGAAAGAATGTACCGTAGTTAAAATGAGAAGAGTGTGTTGTACATGTCATTAAAAACCAGATGTAAGAATGTATTTCCTATCATGATAACTTGTGTCACAATTTGCTTTTCAAAAATTATTGCACCAAAACTTATTTTTAGGCCTGGGTTTAGTGAAGTTTGACCTTCAGTATTACCCTTTTTCCCCTGAAGGGTTCTTCATTGATAACGGTAATGGTAATGAATTTATATAGTGCATTTTCTATTAATATATTCAAATGCACTTTACAAGCAAGGGATCTATGGGTGAGATCGGACATCAGCATAAATTATATAGGTGCTGCTGGCAGCCGCTATTAGTCCATTAGCGATCTCACCCAGCACATGAATGAATGAAATGAGGCCTGACCTCAACACTGGGAGCTCCATGCCCTACTCTTTACGAATATTGTGTGGGTTCTTTTATGTCCCACTGGGTTGTGAACATTGAAGGGTTGTGAGACGGGGCCTGCAGTTTATAGTCCTTATCCGATGTAATTACAAAGGCAGCACTTTCTCCTCAGTTATTTTAAGACCCTGAGTGTTGGTCCGGCCGGAGTCTAACTCACGACCTCCCACATGACAGCCCGATGGTCAACCAACTGAGCCACCGGTGTGCTCGTAAGACAGTGGAACACATACGTGTTAAAGGGAATATAATGAGCGTCTTTCATATAACGTGCAATGCATTTTGTTTTCCCCACAAAATTTTGCATAAACTGTTGTCAACTTTTTCCAAGTGCATTTGAAAACAATAGTTTATGCAAAGTTTTGTGGGGAAAGCAAAATGCATTGTGGAATTTGAAAGTAGCTGATTATTATGTTTTGAGAAGACAGCTGTTATCAACCGTTTTTTCCCCTAGGGGTACCCCTTTGATGACCACAGTCTATTGGTGGCCTTCTTAAAAAGCATAAGGTTTAAGTGGTTCAAAAATCTAATCCTAAGGAAATAATGCAGTGTTCCAAATAAGATTTTAAGGCAGGGTGCAAATAGGGAATTCCAACGGGTCAATTCCCACTGATCCCACCAGATTATTATAAATTTTCCATTAATTTCTTGGGTCATGCAGCTGATCTTGTCGGGTTTTTGACCCGAGACCCGTCCCCTATCTGGAACACTGATAATGGTGTTAATACACCTAGTTCTTTTAATTATATTAATGTTGCAGCCTTATTATAAGTGTGAATGAGTCTTATCTTGCACTTATTTTGCAATGTGTTCATAAGTACATGTATAATTATGTGTTCATACACAAACCTGTAAGTATAAAAAACAGTTTTATTGTTCCCTTGAGAACTTAAAACCTCTTGGGGCAGAGTAGAGAACTCACCACATAGGTGGGAGGCAACAGCTCTCACCACCACACCATCCCTGTTCCCTGTAAATGCAAAATAAAAATTGCAAAATGATCTAGACTAAATATTCGCTAGTTTCTGTCCAGTTAACATTGAATGCACTTGTACCATTGAAGAACAGATCCAGTGGTAATTTCAAGCAATTTCAGCCAACTCCCCTACAGCTACTGCCAGTATAAATTAAGGTCACTGTGCTTTAATTTTTTTCCGATAGTTTGTATAGGTAATCACATGAGGCCGAGTACTATTAAGGATTAATTGCACGAGTGTTTTGGAAATTTTCCAAAACACAAGTGCAATTAATCCTTAATAGTATGAGGACTCATGCGATTACTTGTTTATCAATAAAGGGCAAAATTACTCTTGACTACCAAAAATGCCCTTGATTACCAAAAATGCCCTCGATTAAGAAAAAATGCCCTCTGTCTCAGCCAATCAGCGCTCAGTAATTTTGCCCTTTATTGATAAAATATCAAACTACTGTTACAGTAGCTCTATTTGTTCATTACTGTTTTACTTTGAACTATGATAACAATAATATAATTATGTTGTCATCTGCAGTAGATGGCCAACTATTGAACGAGCACATCTCTGTTCAACAGTTTCCTTGATATCTTACAAGTGACTCCTCATGTACCATTTGTTCTTTCTTTCCATTTATGATAACATCAAATTCAGTAAGAAAAGTTACATAATTTGTACAGAAAATAGAAAAGAAGAATAACTTTATTCAAAGAACATTATGGTAGATTTAATCTGTTGTGTTTTGTTTTGATGTGGTTTAATTGTTTATTGCATGTTAATGATAAACAAAGAGCTGAAGGAAAAGTTTTTTTTTTTTCCTAGAGTGGCTTAAATGGAGAAACCAGTCCTCCACCCATAATCACTCCAAGCATATCACAGAGTGTTCAACAAGAGAGCTTTCAGGTTGGTGACTTGTTTATTTTACCATTCACATACCCATTCATTCAGCTATCTCTTTTGTTGGTTTAAAATAAAAAGGATACAAATATTAAGTAATTATGTCCATAAAAAACTTCGTAACTGAACGAAAATAAATATTTGCTTCCAAAATCTGAGTACTGTTCACAGGCTATAAAGTCAAGGCAGTGTTTTTGAAAGGGGCAAAACAACTTGCTTTATGTATGGAAAGTCAGCAGTCTCGCATTGCAATAATAGGCCATTTCCGAGTTCATGTCTACCTCATTTTCAGAGCGAGTCTAAGTGAAAAGTTTTTATGATAGTAATTAGTTCTACTTTACATATGAATGAAAACTAATTTCATAAGAAAAACGTCGCACTTAGACTCACTTTGAAGAGGAAGCAGACATAAACTCAGAAGTGGCCTAACTTGCATACCGGTACTTAATAAATTATTATTATTATTCTTGTGTCATTCCTGCTCCTTTTTAGAAAACAAGTTTTCACAATGGCAAGTTTTAATGCAGGTTGAAGTACATTTAATTCTATCAAAGACCACCCTGTTTATGTCAAGGAAATACGTTCTGAGACTTATTAAGTCTCATAAGTCATTAAGAATAGCGGTTTTGTAAATTAACATGGTTAGATCTCACACAAAGAGCATTAACTGTTCATTTTTGACAAAATCCAGTTCACCTTAATTATTATTGAAGGTGATTGCATGACTAGTTTTCCTAGCATGTTCATCAATGCCAAATACAAGGGAACACAATCAGTTGATGCAATCACGTACATGTAGAACCTTAGATTGGGTCGATGTAAACACTTCCAAATGGCAAGTTGTTCTCAATACATTTCCAAGCTCATGGAGCCCAATTGATTTTAACCGGCAATCATGTAAATGCCACACTTATACACCAGTAGCACAGGCTGATGCCTTTTTTGTATGGGGTGTCAGTCATATCAATCGTTGATTTTGATGATAAAAAACTAAAAAATCAATATTTCACTCATTGACTCGCTCCTTTGGTGCCCTAGGGTTTACAAGTAAAATAGTCTGGTATTAGATTAAAATCAGTTGAGTATCACTCCCAGATGTCAATGTGTTAACACTTGAAGATCTGCACTCTTTTGAGTTAGACATACCTTTGATTCAAAAATCTTTCCAGTCATGGATATTGTTTATTGATAGTAGAATTAACATAATTCATTGTGTAGGTGATATCCTTTTTTTATTTTTTTTTCATCCTGTAATTTGTTTTATGAAAGGTCAAAGTACCCTGATGTAATGGTAGATGATGTGAAAGGGGACATTTATTGGGTGCAAAGATCATCATTTTGTATATCTGTCATCGGTTTGCATTTTATTATTTCACAAGTCAATGGGATATTGTGATTTTCTGACAAGGGCATTTCTCAATTATTTTTGCCTTGAAGTTTGAATCATTCTTTTAGCTTGAATATGAATATTGCCCTAATTATATATTCAGTATATTATTGTTTTAGGTGATTGATTTGTCCGAACTTGCATAGTAATCAGCTTTTTAGCATGCATAGTTCTTGCCACTTAGTAATGCTGACAGTTTGTCAGCTGTGTGATCTAATTCTATGATCATGTCTATCCCATGGCTTCCTTGACAAACAAAATGTTCAGAAAAAAGAATTTAAGCTATAAATCGTTTTAAACTACAACATGAAGAATTTGTGGAGGGCATGCACAAATTTTGGTTGGGTAATGAAGCACATTCACTGAACTGTATCAACACAGTCATCTCAGACAAGCTGTGGTGTTCTTCCCTTTAATTAGCGTATTTTTGTTTTTGTTTATCTCTTCAGAGCAAATCAACATCAGAACCAACACATGTTGATGGCATTTTGGTAAGTTCAAACTAAAAAGTAAGAAAATGTTTAAAATATTGACAATTTCCCTTCAATGACACATATTATTAATAGCAAAGACATGGAGTATTGTCCTGTTGGAAGGAATTTTGCTTTATGTATTTTAAGATAAGTGGAATTTTGTCTTTATAATCTTTCCTTTCCTTCCCTTCCCAAATTTTTGCTGTTTTACGCAATAAATACAACTGTACTGGAACTGTACTGTTAGATTTGCAGTGAAATTTATCAACCGTGCCATGCAAATTTAAGGTGTTAATTGCTTCTGTCCACATCTTGGTCTATTTGCTTTTTGTATTTTTTAACTATCGAAGAGTTTGAAAATATTTATTTTGTTGCAGCAAGATCCAAATAAAAGCTAAGTTAAATCTATTTGGTGTCTGGTTGAAAATGGCTACTTGGAAGAGGAAAATGATTAGTGTGTTTGATAAAAATGACTAAATGCCTAAGTTCCTCTTTAAACTTCTTTGAATTGTGAAATGGAGTTTATTGTTCAGAAATAATTATTATCTTAACCACTATAGACATTTGATTAAATCAAAATCTTAACCAGGTGTTTTTTTTTTGTATCTATGCCCACTCTAGATCTGTTTTCATTTATCAATGAGTCAATGATTTATGGTTTTTGTTGGATGAAGTAATATTTTCCATATACTGAAGAAATATGTGGATCTAAAATAGCATCCCAAACTTCATTTAAATCATAAGATACTGTCTTTTGATGTTAGATGCGAAGAAAGCTTCTACTGGTGTTGTAATCATCAGTAATTTTTGTTTAAACAGCCACAGTCAAAAGTGAAAAAATATTCACAATTTTACAATGTATTTGAGTCTACAGTTTGTTTGCTTTCAATAACTTCTTTAAATACTTGTGGCAGACAGCTATGCCTTCAAGTAATGTTCACAATACAAGTGGCAGTGTGTAAGGCTATTCAGAAACTTGAGACAAAACTAGTTTTGAAATTTAAGAAAATCAAATATTATGGTAGAACTGCCAAGGACTCATCTGGACTTGGAAAGCATCTTCTGTCTTCCAAGAATTTTAGTGCTGACATTTCAGTGTGGGAGATTTTTCTTGCTTAGCAGAACATGCATGATCACTGTTTTGATCATATACAGCAAGTTCAATATGAAGTCAATTTGCATAAATTCTTTTTAGAAAGCCAAGATTCAGTCATGAAACTCAAAATAACACTTAAAAGGCTTTTCATCTCACCAAGTCCATTGTCACTTGTGTCTTGAAACATCACAAGATTTAATGCTAAAAGCCATCTGCTATTAAGACCAGAAAAAGGGTTAGGATATTTTAACTGTGTATATTTCTCGGTCAAATGATGTGAAGTTGACAAGAAGGTAAGGGGACACTTCATGACAGTCAGCATGCAGGATTTATATCTTTTCATCTGGGACTTGCAGACAGCTCAATATAACATGTCCATCATTGAATTATAAAAATAAGAGCATTTGGAAGGAATGTCAAGGCAATTTGGTATTAGGTCACCATTTCAAATTTATGTCAGTCAATGTGTAATAAACATCATTTTATGTAATTTCCTACACTACTGTTTTATGTTAAATAGGAAAATGGCTTAGAAGAGTCCCCTGATTATCAATATGTTGACATTGTTTTGGAAAGGGTAAGTTACAAAAGGCTCTGTCCTGTATTGTGTGGTTCCAGAAAAAGTTGACACCCCTTCTGTTGAGGGTATTCCGAGTTGAACCTTCTGATATTGTTGTCTGACAGCTAGCTATCTACTGCACTGTTGCTCCTGCTTTTCAAACACAAACCTTCAGCCAGCACTCACCATTCTTCAGTGTACAACATTGTTATTTCTTTTCAAGATTGGCACTGTGACTGAGCTTACTGCTGTTGTGTCATAATGTTACTAGGGTACCACTGGGCTTGGCTTCAGTATTGGTGGGGGAACAGACAATCCTCACATGGACGATGACTATGGAATTTACATCACCAGAATAATCAAAGGAGGGGCTGCTGCTGAGGATGGCAGGCTCAAGTAAAACATTTATAATTTTCAACCTGTTGAATTTTTCTTATGTGCAGCTGTTGCGACCAGGGTGGATGATCAGTCACAAGTTGTATGTGCCTTTTTTTTCATCAGTGTTGGAGACTGCATTGTTGCTGTGAATGATTCATCCACTGTAAATGTAACTCATCAACAAGCAGTGGAAGCTTTGAAGGCTGCTGGAGGCGTTGTGACACTGGTAATAATGTTGATTTGCGATTTGATTTGCCAGATATTGTTTGAAGCCAACCAAACCAACACTGTTCATATCTATAGTGCTGCATTGTGTTGCAGCCTGCAATACTTGTGTGTAAAGAAACCACTGGAAATGGCCAATGATCGAAGGAATGGAGTTGTGCATGTAACATTGCAGCTAAATTACGCTATAATTACACTATCTTCAGATTGAGAAAAAATTCATGGCGAGAAACAAAATAATTTTGTAATTTCTTTATTTATTTTAGCAACAGCTAACCCTTTTATTTAGAAAGAGCGAAGGTTAAAACCAGGACTTCTCCAGATATTTTAGTTGCAAAGGGAAGAAATTCATCTGCAAATGCGACTGTATTGGTCACAATTTCGAGCCCTGATAGTTGACATACAGTACCGCTCAGAGATAAGCAAACCACCAAATGCGTTTCAAACTAGTCTTCAACTAGTTTTTGTTTGACTTTCAACGCAAACGCGTTGACCAAAGTCATTAACTTTCTGAAGTATTTGCATCACAAAAGGTTCAATGATGCATTTGAAAAGTAATGTCACAAAATAAAGCACAGTCTCGTTGTCTGGCTATGCAAAGTTCAGGTTGCGGCCTATTAAAAACAAAAAGGTGCATGTTTTACAAAATAACATTAATGTGCTTGTCTGTTGATTTGAGTCCTGTAAGCTTTTATTTTCTCAGGCATGTTTGGAACTAGATGCATCTAACAACTGATTGCTTGTTTTTAGCTCAATATTCTCACTCGAACATCAAAGTACATTAGGTATATCCCTAGTTGATACTTATTTTTGTTTGTGTTTGGTCCTACAGACCTTAAAAAGAGTTAAACCCAAACCCCTCTCCAGAGAGCAACAAACAGAAGAAATAGTACTTACAAAAGGGACAAAAGGTAAGAATCTACAAATCTCAAAAGCTTTGGTTTGTGTGCACTGGTTGTCCTTTGTTGGAGTACCATTGTCAGCTTTTGTCAAATTTTGAGGCTCTTTCTCAAACCACAAAACCAGGGCCAATTGTCTGTGGTCTTTGACTCTATTACAGGCCACCCTTATGGCTTTATTTGGTTTAATTATTAATTTTAGTCTGTTGTAGTTTAATCAAAGGCCATTAATTTGTATTTTAGTATAAACACACAGGTGATTATACAAAATTGCATGCTCTCATTGGTTCGCTATCTCGGATTATCAGCCGATAATCACCTTGACGGACAAAATGGCTGCCAATAGTCGTTTTGCCACTGTAAGTGAAGATGATTTTAGCGTTGAAATGTTTTTTTTCTCTTTTTTGAAATAATCACCTGTGTATTTATACTAAAACAATTATTCGCCTCAGGCTCAGTGATTATCGGTGAATATTCACCTTGACTTTGTCTCAGTGAATATTCACCGATAATCACTTCGCCTTCGGCGAATAATTGTTAAATAAATACTCTAAGCACAATGTGTGGTGTTTGATAGTTAAATAGATTTTTAACCTATTGTCTCCTAAACTGCCCCCATTGACGAGTAAAATCATGTGCATTAGAGTAAAATCTATTATCAACCTCGGTTAATGCATTTCTCATGCTCTGATTGGTTCACTCAATCTAGGTTATCAGCTCATATACCTTAGTTTAACCTTATATGGCAATTGATTGTGCTTTGCTAAGGTAAATTTTTTTTTGCCAGAAAGCGAAATTTCTCTCTGAAAAAAGCAAAAAAAAAAACTTTTTGTTGAAAGTTTGGATCAATTCCGACGTTTAAAAGTACGTGAAAAAGGAAAGAAATGTTTTTGTGATGAGCCTGCATCTGCCTGACCACAAGGTATTTAACACAACATGGCATCTTCCTCAAGTTTTCAATTTCACTCGGATTTTCTCTGACTCTTTTTGCACTTGTATTTCGTACTTCCAAACTTTTGGAGTTTAAGGAATTAATAAAACAATTATTCCATTCACGCCAATTGGATATGAGAGTGGTTATAGCCAACTCGACGCAACGCGCCTCGTTGGCTATTTACCATCTCACATCCAACGCGTGCTCATGGAATAATTTGTTGATTAAGTCTCCCTCCTAGGAGTCATTGGGTTAATTGTTTAAGCATTGACAGCGATTTAAAGGGGCAGTGTCATGCTATTTTAGTCAAGCTTCAAAACACGAAAAGACGTCCTTGCGTCAATGGAAACTGAAAAATAATGCTTTAGTTTTGTTGGCAATGAAACATTCAAGCGCACTGAAGGTGTTCTTTGTTGTTTGCAACCAAGGATGGAGAGGATGGAAATGGATTAAAACTTGAAAAAACTGGCCAATTTTCTCAAGTTTGTAGACACTGTCTTCAGAAAGACACCAAAAATTAAATATGAATAGCTTTTTGTTCCATAAATATATTCCATGTCTTGTCAGTGCATTGTCAGGAATGTTGTATGTGTGAGCTAAACTACAAATTTGTATTTTTACCTATTTTTGACCCAAAAACAGCAAATTTAGCAAGGCAGTTCCCCTAGCAAAACCATGGAATAATAAAGAAATCCTGGATTGTATTAAAAAACATCACCTGTGGTCATTTGTCTCAACTGAAATAAGGAGTGTTTTGATAAAGAAATACTGATTCAGTCCCTAGAGTATAACTTGAATTAACTGTATCATTGTAGCATGCAACATGGCTGCTGTGTTGAATTCCAGAAATGATGGAAGCTAATGGTTCATCATTGGCCCTATTCCTTTCTCTGCAGGTCTTGGCTTTAGTATTGCAGGTGGCAAGGGGAACCAACACGTCCCCAATGATGATGGCATTTACATTACTAAGATCATCGATGGTGGGGCAGCACAGCAAGATGGAAGGTTACAAGTTGGAGATAAAATTGTCAGAGTGAGTATCATGATGCTTTGGTAAAATAAGTATTATTTTGATTCATATAGATCTGCAGATTTACATGTCTAAGAACCCTCTTCCACTTCTTATAAAAAAAAACAATTGGAATGGTTTAGATTTGTTTCCAATAATCTCTGTTACTTCCCTGAGGCAATTCAGTGTCATCTGTTTGCCAACAAGGGGTAATTTTTCAAAATGATTTAAAACTTGGTGAAATCAAAGAGAGAGAGAGAAAAAATAGTAATTAGTGGTCCCTCAGTTGTTCATTTCTCTTCTCTGTTGTGGAAATTCTATAGAAATATGGAAGAGAAAGGATATGCCAGTTCAAATTTGAGAAAGCTGGTGAGCTAACAAGAGAAAGGATTTGCCAATGCAGACTGTAGAGATCTTGTCCTTGCCATAATGTAAGGTTCATCAACTGTCATCCCTTTTCTACAAGAGATTTTCCCCATTGGGTAGTAAAATCCTCTGGCATTAGACAGGGTAAAATCTGTGAGAGTTACTTCCAGAAGGCAAAGGGTCTAAGAGCAGGATACTTACAGTAACTAATCACTTCCTCTATTTGTTAATTCAATCTTTTCATCCTCACAATCCTTGATTTTAACTAAACCAAGCACTTTTTGCTTCATTGAAGTTCCATGCAGGGAAAACGTAACAGTTATTTCACCCTACTTGATGATGATTGAAACCTTTGTTAGTTGTGATGGTCACTCATGTGCTTGTTGTAGGTGAATGATTCTTCACTAGAAGATGTTACCCATGAAGATGCTGTGGCTGTTTTGAAGAAAACTCAGAATAGGGTAATCATTGTGATAGCCAGGGTTGGTTTGTCCTACACTGACACACCGACAATTTCCCCACCAAGATATCAAGATGCTGTCCAATCAAGTAAGTCATCATCATCCTGTGCTGCCAATTTCTCTGGGTTACCCTGCTCATAAGCAGGCTCACCTTTTGACAGATTGCCCCTCATCCATCCCCTGCCACCCCACCCCAATTAAAGAGTTTGGGGCTGTGGTGAGAGCACTCGCTCATTCCATCATTTCATGATTCTAAGACTTCTACTTTGATTTGATTTGATGGACTGTCTCCTTAATCAGCAGAGCACTTGTGCTCAAGTAGTTATTATTATTATTATTATTATTTGGAATTTTCTCAACATTATACCAGTTTTGCTGTTCAAATGTGATGTTATGTTCTTCACCGGCCAGGAGGTCCATGTAGGGAAAAACTGTGCCAAGGGTCTTGAGTACAAGACCAAGGGCACAGTTTTATACAGACTGATTCTATTTTTAGAGGGTAGGAGAAACTACAAGGAAAACTGGGACAGTCATGATTTTATTTTATACATTGTCTCATCAACGTGTCAGAAAAAGTATGATAAAATGAATGGGGATTTTTGTTAACATTTTGTGATTCAAGTTTTGCTTTCAAAAGTCAACAAACTTGGTGAGCTGTAGACGAAGCTATTTCAATGTTCAAAGTGAGTTTTCTTTATCCTCTTTATTTGGGTAATAAATTTGCTTTTGCTGTGATAGCTTTTGTTAGAATCCTTTTTTTTGTCAGAAAGTTCAACAATTAACACAAATTGAAATTGCTCATTAAATTTGCAGCTTCCTTCAATCGTCACTTACTGTCCTTGTTTACCATGACCATGGTCAAGAGTTTAAAAAAATTCTCCCTACTCCCAAAACCAATCAGATTGCTGAATTCTCAGGATATTGCCCACTCACGGTCAAGGAAGTAAATAATAAGCACTTAATGACTGGCCCCAAGGGAAACAGTGAGTTTTGTTTCCCCGAGACCCTCAATGTTCCCCGAGGCGAAGCCGAGGGAAACATTGAGGTCGAGGGGAAACAAAACTCACTGTTTCCCGAGGGGCCAATCATTAAGTGTTTTGTTATACCTTCCAACTCAAAATAGAACAATACACAGATAAAAATTATTTGCTTGACGTCGGCTGGCGTACAGATTTGCCGCCGTTTCAAAGGTGCACGACCTGATCACGTGTGAGTCGAAAGTTCAAGTTGTTGTTGCCCTAGGGCGTCATGAAGTCTTGTTCGCCCTAGGGCGTCATGAAGCTTTGACCAATGACACGTGACACATTCTCCTCCAATCAGAAAACGTATTTGAGTTGGGAGGTATAACAATAATACCGGTAGTTATCTGATTAATATTACTTTCAGCCCCATTTAATCAATAATCACTTTTATTACAGGCCCATTACTTCCTCCCCCATCTTCTCCAAAGGAAGAAGAGAAGGCATCATCGAC
Organism: Montipora capricornis; assembly: GCF_036669925.1. NCBI lineage: Eukaryota > Metazoa > Cnidaria > Anthozoa > Scleractinia > Acroporidae > Montipora > Montipora capricornis. The sequence continues at coordinate 33,715,736 of NC_090895.1, read as the reverse complement.
AGTTTCAACCCTTTTGCAACCCCCAGCCCCAAAAGAGGACACATTACCAAGAGAACATACAAACAGTTTGAAGAAGCCTCAAGCTCCAGCAGTGCCTGAGGATGACGGTTTCACAAGGTCAGCATCTTAAATTTTCCAAACAATTTGCAACTTGCAACAGTAGTGTTTGGTCACACAAGATCTGACATCTCATCAGTTTGGTGTTGCTTTTTGTTGGCTTCTTTGAACTTAAGTCTGTTGAGGTCTGTTTTTGGAAATTTTTATTGCTCACTGTGGGAAGCAGGGACTGCTCTCTTGGACCCGGGGCCCAAAGAATAAACCCTTGTACAATCTTTGACAAAACTCTTGGGAAAAATTCCCGCTTAAACATCATTAGACATGCACTCACAAAGCATATTAGTTGCTCACCACCTCCCCTCCCCCCCTCCTCTCCCCCATGTCTTAACCAACATTGGAATAGGGGGAGGGGGAAAGTAGGAAGAATTTAATCTTTTATCACACAGACGAATTACGGAATGATCATTTTACAGTGGTGTCACATTTTCCCAACGTGGATTGTCCAAGATTGTAGCCCATGAAGAGCTATAAACTATTGACAAAAAAATATTTGCTTAACAGGGAGTCCCGGAAAGTAATCCTAAACAAGGGCCCCGGAGGACTTGGGTTCAACATTGTCGGAGGAGAGGATGGTGAGGGGATTTTCATTTCATTTATCCTTGCTGGAGGTGTGGCTGACTTGAGTGGGGAACTTAGACGAGGAGATCAGATATTAGCAGTAAGTTACTTATTCATTTTGAAAGTGTTTGGAATTTCTTATTTGAACCAGTAGCATCGGGACATTAGAGTGATTTTACTTGACCCGTGACCCGTTATTGTGTAACACTACCTCCTAATTAGACCTATTGTTTTTCTGTTACTCAGACTATTTAGATCTAAAACGGTAGTGCAGTAAAGAAAAATGTAAAATGAAGAATTTCACGTAATAAAAGAAGAAAAGTATTACAATAACTGTCGTATAATTTATCTCTTCAGTTGTGTCATTATTGTGTGTTCTGTTTTTGTGTCAGTTTTTTCATCCTCAATCTTGTATACACCATGTGGTAGGGGCTTTTACGCACATATAGCGTGTAATATTCCACTCTATATTTCAAGGGTCAAGTAAAATCACTCTATAATTCTTTGATTGAATGTGACGTCATGGTGTCCATGCTGGTAGAAAGAAAAATAGCAAAAAATCTTTTGGGAATCAGACTCTTATTATTATACAAAACGTTAGGTACATTTACTTTCCACTTTCTCCTGTCTTTAAGCGTTAATGAAATGATTTCACCTTGAAACAGTTTTGTGTACAGGAATTGGGAGTTGAGCAATTTACAATGAAATATTATGTCTTTAGTTTATTTTAGCACTGAAATATTAGATGCAATATCTGACTAACGCCCTGATAGAGGCTGGCGAAATATTAATCGTACTCGTTAAATTGTCATTTATTCATATACCTCTTTTATCAGGAATAATAAATTTATCAAACTTTGATGAATTTATCAAAGTTGTTGCTATTTATTGCGAAATTTTGGAGATTTTACGGTATTTTGTGGATAACTCGCTACCTGCTTGGGGTGTGAAATATTTTCAGTGAGTAGTAGACGTGAAATATCTTGTTTTTCTTGGGGACTAAGTAATATAAAAAAATGCGGGACATCAAAAGCAGGGTTAAGGTTTCATGCAGATAGTCTACGTTATTTTTAAATTTCAAGTTTAGCTGAGGTTTTTCCTTTGTGGCAAGGGTAATATAGACCAGTGTGACAGATTATTAATACCCAAGATATGTCAATAAACGTCGAATTGTAACTTTGCAAACTGTCGTGGTGAGAAAAACCGACTTAAAACGAAGCCATTAGAATCTTTTTTTAAAAAATCGAACTGGGGAAGATGAAACACCCTCACCGTTGAGTAATAATTTTAAAATTTTGATTTTAATTCAAAGTAACAACATGACCCAGGGTAGAACAAAGTGTTTTAACCACATCATGGAAACTATATTTTGCGCTGTTAACAGGTCAATGACACGGATTTGCTAGACGCCACCCACGAAAAAGCAGCTGCAGCCTTGAAAGGTGCCGGCAGCACTGTAGCCATTGTTGCTCAGTACAAACCAGAAGGTAAGTGACGTCTTAATAGTTCTCAACTCGGCAGTAAACCTAAACAATTCGTTCCAATTCTTGTAGGAGTAGCAGGCGTAGCATATTAAGATAGTGCGCGGCTTTCGGAGCAAGAGGTGCCCAGTTCAATCCTTGGTGACCGCAACGACTGATCCGTGTAGCTCTCGCTTTAAATGCATGTACACGAAAAACGGAGCACCGGCAGAGGGAGGAAGGGGGGGGGGGGGGGGGGTAAAGGGCGCTTTGTCGGCTTCCGTTGCTACCATTCTCAAATCTGACGGAACTACTGACGAAAAGCCACATTCAAACTGTGTAAATGTGCACGGTTGATGAGTGAAAGGTGAATCTCTGCATCCAGCCTTCTACTGTTTGTATATGTTTCTGGTTTATTATAAGTTGGCGTCATGATACACTACCGTTATTCGCATCTTCGGGTTCTAATCCCCCCCTGTTACAGTACTATCGTCGGGGAAGTTGCCCTTTGAAGAAAAATGCAGTTACGCTCTACAGATGGTTGTGACTCGGCAGGTACAAAACACAGGTCACAGGTCTCGTTCACAGGTATCTGTTTTACATATGCAGAAAAAAAACCTAAGCGCTCATTAAAGCTAACCTTAGGCCTAATCAGATCTAAACAAGTGTTTTTAGGCGTAAGGTTCGCTTTAATGAATGTTTAGGTACGTTTCTGTATTGGTAAAACAGAGACCTGTGTTTTGTACCAGCCCGTTGTGACCATAGTCAGGTGGGGCAATACGTAACATGCGTTAGACTGTCGAGGCGAAGATGCTACATATGTATATTTACATATATAAAATGTCGCCCTCGACGGTCTTCAAGAACTGACCATTCTCAAACAAGTCCTACAAATGATATACTTAGTGCTCAAGGAAGGACCGGTTCTCGTTTCCTTGTTTTGCCCGAAAGTTGTTTGCTGTGTTTTTGTCGCACCTGACTAGGGCGGATCTATTCCATTCACAGTCCTCTTCGAATACATCTAAGTGGTATCTGTTGGATTTCTGAAAAATGCTCCATTTATGTTTATTTGACTTGCTACGTTCCTTTTGACGGTCCCACAAGCTTGAAGCTTAATTCCCTACATCTACTCAACTGTTCTTTGTTGTTATTTAATGGATCTTCAAATTTCAAACTTTGAATATCTTATAGCTTTTTTTTGTGTGTGAAACTCTCATTTCTATTCGACATCCCACTTCGGTTGCAGCTGTTTCCGGGTTGCCTGCATTTCAATTCAAAATTAACTTCTTTTTTTTTTTTTACTTTACCGCTTTTTTACGATTTAGTTGACATTAATTTGGCAACCCCCGTGAAGGGCCAAATTTACTCTGTTGTTCATCACTTTTGTTTCGGCGGTGTCCAGTATCTCCACGAACTATATGGACAATTTACTTATTTGATTCTTTCCAATAGGATTCTTGTTTCGAGCACGAATATTAAGGGTTATCTATTTTTGGACCTTAGACGGGCTGCAGTGACGTATGTGAAAAGAAAATTATGAAATACTATCTCATTTTCAGTGGTGACCGCATTGGTTTTAAGCGAGTAATAGATATAATTTTGTCGACCAGAAAGACTTTCATTAAAATAAAATACAAACACCCTTATTTTCGTTTTTAGGGTTAATTTTTGGTGCAAGAATATATTCCGACTTGAAAACCACCCAATGAATTGTGCAGTTGGAAAGTGTTTTTTTTTTGTCTCCTTGCCATCTTTCTGGTTTTCGTTGAGAAAATTCATTTCGTCGAAGTATATATATAATTTAAGCCATAAACATTCCACGATTCATTAACAAGACCGAATTTAAAGTGAAAATCAATTTAGTTGTGTGTTTTAGAGATGGGCTTTTTATATTCTTGTTTCTTAGTCGTTTTGAATTGCCCCGTTTATTTCTGTATTTAGAAGGTCGCTATGCTAGCCAGGGAATCAGGACGTCATAGCTAAGCCATATAGATAATGCACTCGACTGATATTTTCATTTAAGAACAATATGTTTTGTTTTCGTTCGGTTGGAACATTCTGCGGTCAGTTGCGAATGAAGCCCATTAACAATGGCCTACAGACCCAGAAGGACGGCGGCTTGATATCCTATTAAATATGAATGCAGGCTGGTATTATATGGTCGCACAAGGTGGTGGAGTAACTCTGCTGTCGCTTGTCAGTTCTTGGCAGATATCGGGGCGATAACCTCTTATCTAAAGGCCGGAATCGTGGTTATTTAAGTTTTCGTCGCTTTCTTTCCGCAAATATTGGGTGCAGTTGTTGATTCATCGACGCGCGAACTGTTTTGAGCGATCGTGAAGACACGAATATTGCGTTACATTTTGTTAATCTTCTTGGGAGTTTATCTTGGTGGATCTGATTTTCGAATCTTAGCGAGCTTTTCTGACTCTTACGAATTGATGAAACGATCTGCGGCAAGTGCTTGTGTAAGTTGAAGACATATCTGTTGGAAAATTTGCATATTCAGTCGGCCCTTCTTGTTTCGAGATTCCGTCTGTTATTTTAACGAAACGCGACGAAGTTCCTTTTTCACATTGCTGCATAAAAATTCTTAATTTATGTGTTATTTCTTCTGTTTTATTACAACAGAATACAACCAGTTTGAAGCGAAGATTCATGACATCCGCGAAAAAATGATGAATAGTGGCAGCCCAGGGACTTTACGCACGTCAGTAAAGCGACAGCTTTATGTGAGGTGAGGCAATAAACTAGCCCACAATCATAAATATCTCGACTGCTTGTTAGCTCGCTTCGCCGTAATCAACCTGTCTTTGGTTCTCAACACAACGTGTACGTTATAATTCACAACACCAATATTTTTTGCACTCTACGTAAAGTTGGCCTTGTATTTAAACCCAGTAGACCCCTGTGAAGTATCGATGAATCGTTTTTCGGTGTTTTGACGAGTGGTTTATCATTGAATTTAGCCAACTAAGTGAACATGTGGAAATTGCAGTGCTCGTAAGGTTATCCTCACGTTGTAATCGTGGCGGATTGATGTATGGTCATCAACATTCTTTAGATGTTCGTCATTATCTCCACTCGCAAGTGCCAGTGATGAAACCCTTGCTCACGAAAGCTTATAATTTTGAAAGTCATTCTCATTCGCATTTATTCTGTTATTTTGTTTCATTTTTCACGACAAATATAGTGGTAAATTTTTTGAGGAAGTGTGACTATATTCAGGCGTGACGGGTCTCAATTTTACCGTCGATTGAGTTTTAATTGGACCATCCCATAAACACAGTTTGTTAGATTCGCTTTAAAAAAATGATTTTTACACTCCCATTTTCTATAGACTGGCGACCGGAAAATCTTAAAGAATGTAATCAATCCGTCCGTCTGGATGAAATGAAAAATGGCCGTTCTTTTGAAGAGTCACCTCGTCACGCTGTTTATTTTTCTTTGCAAGTTATTTCCAGATGTTAATCTCTGGACGTAGTGGTTAACTTAAAGCTATTGAGCTGCTCTTCCCTGTGGTGCTGTGTATTATGCTGTACGAGAAAATCATCTTCGCGGCTTAACACTTGTACTTTTTGCCGCTTTAAGTGGCGATGACAGTGCCTGGGTGGTCTCTTCTTCTCCAATTAACTCGAGTTCTGTACCATGCGAATGATCGTCGACTAACATAGTTCAACGGCCAGTGGGAAAAGTGGACTGGAGTCTGGCCTCTGGACGGGACGGGACGGGACTGGACTCTGGACTGGACTCTGGACTAGACTGGGGGGCAGGGGGTTAGTGTTTTTAGTATCAGCTTTGGTTTGCTTTTGCTTATATTTTTCGGTTACGCAACAAATAACCGAGGTCAATTGTTAACACAGCAGTATTTGGCGCCATTTGTATTTAATTTGCGCTGGCAGTTTCACTGTGGGTGAAGAGGACACACAAAACACAGACTCCGTAACTATTTTATTGTTAGACAAAATCATGGAACCATAACCTGTGAAACATGATCGGCAAATTTGGGAAATCTGTGAAAATTGACCTGAGTCAAAGTACCCCGTGTGACTTTTCTTATCAATGTTTTCTGTCATTGTTTTGCACTGTTAGGGGTAGATACGTTGATTACCTGTCGTGATAAATCGTTTAATTAAAACGGTAACAATTCGAGGTGGTAACGTATTTGTAATTGAAACATCGCCATGGGAAAATAATTTAGCTTTCCCAGCACAAAAGTTTAATGCTGTGGTTAGCGATGAGCGCGAAAAAACTGCAGATGACAGAAACTACAGACGGAAAGAGTTCCTGTAATTATTACTTAAAATAAATGGAAAAAAGAGCTGCCAATCAAATCCGTTGATTGACGTTTTATCCTATTGCTTTAGTGGCTCACCCAAATTGTAAGTAAACGAAAAATATAACCAGAAGCAAACCAAAGGTGATACTAAAACACTAAGTCCCCCTCCAGTCGAGAGTCCAGTCGGTCTTTTTGCAACTGGCCTAGTTCAACAGAAAATTGAAGGAAATACTTGGTTTTCCCGGGCCCCTTTTACTAATTGCACCTTCTTCGCTTTGTACATTGACACCAAATATTTGGAGCTAAAAATGAGTACTTCAGTTCTCAGTGAAAGTCGTGTGTTTCCTTGTTTGTTCGTCCAGCCATTCTTGATGTGAATTAAAGTAAGCAGAGCGAAGATCGTGTAGTCTGCTGTGTTTATATTGAAATATTCTCCTGTCGGAATAAACCTAAAAGAGAGTATTCTCTGAAGGAAGAATGAAAATCCCAATACTACTTTGCCGGTCTTTGTTGTCATAAAATATTGTATAACGGCAATACTGTGACATACGTTTGATTGGTTCTTGTAATATTGACCATTTGGCAAAACCTGTTAAATATCGGCCCTGTGTTGAATCCTCTTGTGTTCAATCATGCAACAAATCAACCATAGCAACTGTTTTTCCAACTAGTGTGTACACCTTTTTCCAAAATGGCCGGAATTTAAATATTCTTTTGTTTTTATTCAAATTAGCCCTTGATGCCTCGTTCTTAAGCTTAAAATTCAAAAGGATAGTTTGTCTTGAACGATGCAACAAGGGGCAATTTGTATGCGCATGAAATCAGCGGCCATTTTGGAATAAGGTGTATTATGGCTGAGTTTCCTCTTTGGGATAGGTGAAACCAGTACGTATTAATGCTGCAAGGGGGGGGGGGAGGGGGAGGGGGTAGCGAGAATGTCAGAAAATAAATTAGGTAAAAACCAATCGTGCTGTTCTTGCGGCATTCTTCGTGGACATTTATCAGCTAGGCAACAACGTAGAGGTAAAATTGAATGATTTGTTGAGAAAGCGAGTAGACGATGGTGAGTTTTCTGTAACCTTTCCTCTCTTTAAGTTTCAAGGTGATATAGCCGAGCAGAAGTGCTTTACTAATTGGGCAGACAGTAAATTACGTCAAAGCAGAAGAAATGAAATGTTGGTTCCAAGTGGAAAATCGGAAGTATCCGGAAAAAAAAAACCGCTCTGAATAGAGTAGAGACTCGGAGAGAAGAGTTATACGAGATCCGAGGGATTTAGTCCATTGAACTATTAAAGGTTCAGTTGACACTGAATTTTCCCGCTATACAGCTATAAATGAAGTAGTAGAGAAATGGTTTAGATTTTTTGATCCCTCAAGCGCCCTCGGATGCCCCCAGATGATGAGTAAAATCGTCCGCCGTTAGACAGAGTAAAATCTGTTAAGTCTAACTCCCAGGAGTCAAGGGTTAATGAAATTAAGAGATAATATGTAGTTTTTCAATGGTCACTCAGGGATATTCGGGAAAAATCCATTGGTTCACTCCAATTGGCATCACGTAGACCAACCTTGGACAGAATAGAAGAATGGCAAATAAGAAACCCCCATACTTGCTGTTGTTGGTGTAAGGGGTGTTGGGGGGGGGGCATCTTTATTGTCCATTTGAAATGTCGATGATTTTAGCTAAACGTGTGGAGTGATCATGTCCTCTCGTGTTTTTACAGGGCTCTATTTGATTATGACAAGACCAAGGACAGCGGACTCCCCAGCCAAGGTTTGAGTTTTAAATATGGTGATATACTTCACGTGACCAATGCAAGTGATGACGAATGGTGGCAGGCGAGAAGACTGAATGCCCTTGGGGAGGAAGAGGGAAGAGGTGTTATCCCGAGTAAAAGAAGGCAAGTATTGCTTCGTGCAGTCATTATTTTTATCACTTTTATGTTCGTCGTAGATATAGCTGAGGGACCGACCGACGAACGGCAACGGGTATTCTTTTGGCAGCTCGTCTTCCGGACGTGATGGCGGAATGAAATACCAGCAATTTACGTGCCTTCACACCAGTGCATATTGTTTAAATGTTAGGGTTGTTTTAAGGTCAGGGTTATCGTTTTATGGTAACTGCTTATGTTTAGGGAGGGAAGGACTCTTAAGTGATATTTTTTTTCTGTATCTCTAGACACAAGTGATCTTTAAACAGGAAGACGCACTATAAACAGAGTCCTGGGAACAACAGAACAACAGATAACATTTTATGAAATTACATACACATTGCCATAAGGGGCGTTTTTTCATGCACAAATTATCACAGAGCTCGGTTGCGTCCAGGGTTGATTGATAAATCATTTGCATGTGCGTAGGGCACCACGCCCTTTTATAATGCGTCTTCGTGTTTAATTTGAGGAGAAAGGTAAGAGGACACTGTGTGTCTTAACATAGATAATAGAAGGGACTGGTTTTGAATCTCGGCAAACATCAAAGGAGCAAACAAAGATGCCAAGATTTAGGTTGGAAAGTCCACGACCGTGCACAATCTTTGTTTTGCGCTCATACACTATGCATGAATTACTTAATCAACACGTTTTTATTGGTTAGTTCCCCAGTACGGAGTAAACAACTAATGTGTTTTGTGCATGGTCAAGGCCAGTAAAGAGAACAAAAACCTACAACAAAGAAATTTGTCGGGTTTCATAACCATTCCCCTCTGTTAACTATGGTCTTATTTGGTGCATTTCCGGACATGTTTGAGCTTAAGGGAAAAATAATATAAAGATTTTTCCAAAATTTCCAAACGCCCTTCATTATCGGATCCATTTACGAAAGTGATTTCTTTGAATCAGTTGATTCGATTTCACTGTCAGACCCTTTTGTAATCGAGTCTTTTATTTATCTAGTATACAAAAATTTGGTTTTATCAACGGAGTTGATAATGTAAATTGGCCACCGTACAGAGATTCTAAAAGCTAAAAGCTTTTTGTATACTACTTCCCCACCGACGCAGCACCACAGTTTCTTTAGAAACTAGCCCTTCATTCATTTTATTTATCTAGGGTTGAAAGAAGGGAAAAATCGAGAATGAAGACGGTGAAGTTTTCAAGAAACAGTGAGGAAAACAAAACAAAGGTGGTTATTAAGGAATACACCTTTTTACCGATACGGCGGCCATTTTGATTTCTGTTGTTTCGAAAGACATTATGGGATGCTCAGGGGGCAAATTAATATGTATTTGCCCCCTGGGCATCCCATAATAGCTATTCGAAACCATAGAAATCAAAATGGCCGCCGTATCGGTAAAAAGGTCTATTGCTAGTGTATTCATATATGTTATGACGTGTCAGAACGCGTCCTGTGCGACAGGCGAACGTTTATTGAACTAGTTTCGTTTAGCAAGTGTTTTTGACGGAGTAAAAGCACCGCCTTTTACATCGCGTAATAAATTTAGATTAAGAGTTCTTTGGGGACTCAGACCTTGGACGCTTTCAAGGTCCCGGCGAAACATTTTGCTGGGGCGCACGTCGCATCCCTTCATTGATGTAATAGAGAAAGCCTTTGATAGAAATAGGTGTGAGATATCCTTATTTCATCTACGTGGGTTCACAAGTTCCATCTCAAATCGAAGGACGAGGGCGACTTCGATTACGAACACATGTCGGCCTCAATCTTGACCCCAGAGGGAGAGAAGAGCTTTGGGGAACCCTGAAACAAAGTGTCTTCTCGTTGGTTTTCGTGAACTTGAACAATAAAAAGCGTCTCTAATTGGTGCATTCATGTTAGCATGAGGAGTGAGCAGGCGCCGTAAGGTTCAAATAGCCAATTTTTGGCTATAAGAATCCTACGGCGCATGTTCTCCTGCATAGAGTTTCCCATAGCCTTGGGTCGATCCGAGGCTCTGGTGACGAAAATGATGTCGGCCTCCGAACCTTATGCGCATGCCTTGTACGGAGAACTCGTACTCGTCGTCCTAGTCCTCCGATCTAAAAATCCCTACAATTTCCAAAGCGAGAATACACCGTTTCGATAATTTCAGTTTTTGCAGTGTAGCGGGACAGTGGTCATCTGGGGGACGTTTCTGGAGAGTCGCGAAACTTTCCTGGCGTATTAACCGTTTGTGCATTCGAAAGGAAAACGTTTCTAGTCATGAATCTTTGCAATTGTTTTTTCACTGGTCTCGAAAACATGTTCAAAGAGTTTTTTTTTTTTCAGAAGCAGCAGATCATAGTTTCACGAATTGCTTTTCGGGCCCGAAAACGTGTTGAAAAACAGGTCCCTGAATATTGTTTAATGGCTTTTTTTATAGCTCCTGCGAAGAGGCACTCGGATTTTTTCCGAGTATCCCCGAGTAACCACTGAAAGATTTCATTGGACATTTTTCTTCCCTTTGCAGACATCATTCAGCGAAGGCTCTGGTGGTCGCAAACGCAGCTTCAAGTTTTCGAAGAAGCTTCCGTTCTTCAAGAAGGACTCCGAAAACGAGCAAACGAGTGACGTGGAGCCGAGCTACACCTCAAACGCGAGTGACAGTGAAAGTAGCTACAGTGCCAAAGCAGAGGATAATATACTGTCGTACGAAGCTGTTGTTCAGCACGAGTTGCAGTACACGCGACCGGTGATTGTGCTTGGGCCACTCAAGGATAGAATAAATGATGACCTTATTTCAGAATTCCCGGATAAGTTTGGCAGCTGCGTGCCCCGTATGTAACTTTTCCTTCCTTGTGTGCATGCGTCTGTTGTTTGTGGCTTGGATTGGAGCGTGGGTATGAGCGCGAGTTTTCCATACCGAGCATACGCACGTGGATAAAACGAGATCCACATAGTGCTCAGACTTAAAGTCGTACTTTAAATCTAAACGTCACTGTTTTGTAAAGGTGATTAATCCTAAACTTTTGATCCTTTTTATTTCTCGCAAGACACTACACGCTCGAGGAGAGATTACGAAATGGACGGACGCGATTATCATTTCGTGGATTCACGCGAGGAAATGGAGAGAGCCATTCAGAATCACATGTTTATTGAAGCAGGTCAATACAACGATAACCTATACGGCACCAGTGTACAGTCTGTCAAGGAAGTCGCCGAAAAGGTAAAAGGCCATTCAATCGCAGTCCAGTACTCTCACATGAGCAATTTGCCATTACGTAGAAAACTGCCAAATTGAAAACATGCGTGCGTCCTGAAAAGTGATCAAAGATTCATTCCTTCAACCGGGGTTAACATTTGTCATCTCTTCCATAACAATGTAGCGAGAATGTATTCTGAAATTTTCAGTCCTAGAAGGTTTGGAATTTTGCGGGACAATTCTCACCTGAATTCAGGCTCCAACGAGTCTCTTCTTGCTCAGTGACAGAGCATCCGAACTAGTAATCGGAAGGAAGGTCTTGCGTTCGACTTCTGCAAAGGAGCACTCGGATCTTTTATCCGATTCTCCCCGAATCCTAGCTCCCACGAGTCTCTTCATAGCTCTATCAATGCCTCCGAACTAGTAATCGGAAGGAAGGTCTTGCGTTCAACTTCTGCAAAGTAGCAGTCGGATCTTTTTCCGATTCTCCCCGAATCCTAGCTCCCACGAGTCTCCCATAGCCCTATCACTGCCTCCGAACTAGTAATCGGAAGGAAGGTCTTGCATTCGACTTCTGCAAAGTAGCACTCGGATCTTTTTCCGTGTATCCTCGTGTCAGTATCTGAAAAAAACTTCTTCATAACAAGCTCCCAGTCAAACTTTGACGTTAAACTGTGTTTAAACATTACACCAAGCTCATGAAGCTTTATACATCAGTCCCGTATTTATTCACAAAAACTTTACTCGAAACTCAACTCGACGTTTCTAAATTTTCCGTTTCACTCTCCATCGACGCGGAACCACAATTTAGAAAGTGATCCCTTCATTCGTCTTTTATTTGTTCAGTTTAGAAAATCAAAGCTCTGCGGGACAAGTTTTAGTCCTTGTCTCCTTGGTAACTTTGGTTAGTTTAATGGCTGCAATGTTCTCAAGCCTCACATGTTTTATTTTGAATCCTTTGCACAGAAGAAGCACTGTATTTTAGACGTTAGTGGCTATGCTATCAAGCGACTCCAAGTGGCCACACTGTATCCAATTGCAATTTTCTTGAAACCAAAATCCGTGGAGTGCATCCGGGACCTAAACAAGCGGTTGACGGAAGAACAGGCGCAGAAGACTTACGACCGCGCTCTTAAATTGGAACAAGAATTTGGAGAGTATTTTACAGGTAGAGGAAAGTTTAACTGCTTTCGTTTCGATTTCTAAAGAAAATGATTGCTTATCAGTAGGATTGCACTGTCAGTTTATATGTAGCCTGGGAGCAGTCTCTCTTAGGGCCGATTAACACGGTGCGATTTTGGCGTATGCGACAAGCTTACCACAGGCCTACGACATGACTTACGATTGTCGCGGCGTTTTAAAACATGTTTTAAAATGCTACGACATTTTTTCTTACGTACACAACAATCGTAAATCTCGACGTGGGCCTGTCGTAAGCCGTTGCCGCATGCGACAAAATCGTACCGTGTAAATCTGCCCTAAAGCACTGAGCTAGGTTGGTAGATCGCAGGCTAGCTTATACGGAATGCCGTTTGGGCTAAGATAACGTTAGAGGGCTTTATGGAGCACTGTCATGCTTAATTTTCTTTTTTTAGGTCAAAAATGGGTAGAAATCTAAATTAGTACTTAAGCTCATACGTACAACATTCCTGACAACCCACTGACAAGATATGAAATATATTCATTGCACAAAGACATATTCGTATTTAATTTCTGGTGTCTTTCTGAAGACACTAGAGAGCTTAAGCACGAGCGTTTTTGAGATGCGGACGGTGACCGGAAGAGAGCATTTCGCGTGCCAGGACAGTGATGTCTCCCAGATCTTTATAATAATCATCTCTAATGGAGAAAAGATACTAAGCAATGAAAATGTGTTTGTATAGAGACCAGTTAAAAGTGAAAACAGCTCACTTCCGGTTGCCGTACGCGTCTCAAAAACGCGCGTGCTTAAGCTCCCTACTGTCTCCAAGCTTGAAAAAATCGGGCCAGTTTTTTCAAGTTTCAGTCCATTTCCATCCTCTCCATCCTTGGCTGCAAACAACAAAGAATAGCTTCAGTGCACTTCAGTGGTTATTGGAAACAAAACTACAGCATTTTTTTTGGTTGTCATTGATGTCAGTCACTGCCCCTTTAAAGCAACAACAACAATGAACAGAGAAGGGCACGTGCGTGGTAGAAAATATCCAGTTTCGACTGCGTTCTACCACTCTAAAACTCTCTAACACAAACTTCTTTCCCCCTGTACATTTTAACCCTTTCATTCCCGCGATCAAAGCGTTCATTCTCGTAACTAGTACCATAGATTTCTTTGTTGAGTAGTCATGAGAATTTTGTGTTTTGTCAAGACTACACCTCAAGGTGATGATAATCTTCATTCTCAATACCTGTCTTACTGACATTTCATTGAAACTGTGAAGGGAATCTACATACTTATCACTCCCGGAAGTCAAAGGGTTAATTTAACATTAAAACCATAAATTGTTGAGGTCGAACTCAAGAGGAGAGAGAACTTTTTTTCAATCATTATCCTGTGTTCTTGTGATGAATGTTTTTGACGTGAAAATATCCAAAAGGCTGACGCCCTTTCGATTATCTTATCCTTCAGCTGTTGTTCAAGGTGAGACGTACGACGAAATTTACACGAAAGTAAAAGAAGTGATTCGCCAACAGTCAGGCCCAGTGATTTGGATTCCTTCCAAGGAGAAGCTCTGACTCGCGTTACCATAGGCTATACATACAATATAATCAAAAATATACGCAGCAGCGCCAACCCTGGATTCATGGTGACTGATCGACGTCGTGGTAGTTGCCACTTTAGTGCGACTTCGGCCACGCGACGAAGAGAAACGAAATTTAAGCCTAAACGAGTCCAAGTCTCTTGTGTTTCCACAAAGGCTTGGCAAAGTTGGGCATTTTTGGGGGGGGGGGGGAGGGGGGGGGGAGAGAAATGAGTTGCTTGTCGATTTTCGATCTCAGTTCGAATGCGACTCGATGTTCGAGCTGAAGGATGAGTACTAGCAACTCACTACAATGAATTGGAACGTGCTGCCCGAAATAGTTCTTTAAATTCTCAAAATATATTTTGTTTCGAATTTGGTGCACACAAAACCACGGCTCTATTGTCAAGTTTATTGGTTGGTTGTCATAGCATGAATATTTCCCTCATAACTATCTTTTTTTTTTGGTTGACTAGCTTGCGAACCAAGCAGAAAACGCTTGAGTATTGTTCGATTTAGTTCTATTTTCTTCTTTCTCTTTCTTTTCCTACATTGTTACTCTCCTTGCATTTTTAATTGCCGTCTTAATTGGTGTGCAGTTCTTTCCACTATGGTTCGTCCCAAGCTGCTGCAAGCCTATAAAACTGAAAGGCGCCAAAATATGCAGTGAAATTATACGACATAGAACTCTTAATGAGTAATGAGAAGATTTGATCTGTGAACTTGGTATCTCGTCCTAGTTTTTCTTCTTCTTGTATTCTTCCCTATAGTTTTCTATAAATTATTGGGAAATTCTAAATATTTTCGAAGTTGTGGGTTGCAAACTGATCATGGCAATGATATCTTTGTTTTAACTCTCTCCATTGCGGTGTAAAAACGGAAAGGAAAGGTATTTGTCGCGTACCCTTTTCAGCGCACCTTCCGTTCCACGCCTTCCTTACTTTGCATTCTTTAGTTTAAAAAACAATGTTATCTCCTTCTCAAAAAGTCCTACTTTTACAAGCTTTGACTGAAGCTTCAGAAGCATCATCTTACTTTTAGAGGCTTCTTTGAAGCTTTGATCAAATTGTTTCCGCGTTGGGCTAAAGTGGAAGGCCGTGCGTAGGGGTTGTAGATTCGTCTAAGAAGATGACATGGGTAATACTGAAAATCATATTAAAACAAATTGGAATTTTTAAAGAAAGTGAATCAAACCTTCGTATTATTATTTGTTTGTCCTGGGTTCAGGAACAAATCTTATTTGCCCTCGTTATTTGTAATTTCACGAGACCTTTCCCAAGAGGAGACTACAAATCAACTGAAAATCAATTCCCTCGAGTCCAGGAATCGGGTTCCTTCTGCAGGTGCCTGCAGAAATACCCGGGAATGGATCTCGGACCACAATATAAAGGAGATCTTTGTGTTTTAGAACAACATTCTCCTCCCAAGAGACAGCAATTCTTTCCATCTGCACCGAAAATGAACCAACCTGAGGTCTGACCTTGCTCGGTGCTCACCGATAGAATGGCAAGGCTTTTGGGAATGAAAATACCTATTATTGTGAACATTATAGGGAATTCGCGCACTCGATCTTGAACGACAACAGCCGGCAACTTCACAATGGGCCTTATTCACGATAGCCGCCATGTTGGTTTTCAAATTGTCATGCAAATTAGCCATGTGTTATGCTGGGGGGCAAACATCGGAAAAAAGGCAAATTGCGGAAAGTCGGCTCGTCGAAATATTGAAATAACATTGCTAAAAGTACATTTTAGCAATTAGAATTAAGTACCTTATATAATAATTTTATATCTTTTGATTGCCTTTGACATTTTGACTTTCTACTTCGTTATCTCCTCATTTTTCACAAAAAAAACATTGAAGTAACTTGTGTAATCATTCTATTTTACTACTTAGGTGATAAACATTCAATGAGCGTGAAACAAATCATCTGTGTGGCTAAGATGTCCGTTATAACCTCTCGAACTTGTGTTTTTTGCCCCCTCAAAAGTGTGTAGCTAATTTGCATGATAATAGCAAATCCAACATGGTGGCCATCGTGAATAAGGTCTACTAGCCACTATAAAAAATACCATAATACTCTTTGTTTGTCCCCCCCAAAATTTTGCATAAGCATTGTTTTTATTTTTTCTTGGGACTTACAATGGTCCAATGAGAAACTGGGAACAATGGCTATGCAGAGTTTTGGAGGGACAAACAAAGAGTATTCTGGTGTTTTTGGTACTGGCTAATTCCTTGCCAATAAGTGCAAGGAAGATAGAAAATTGTGTTGGACTTAGAATTTGCATTTCAGTGAATTCCTTTGTCACTCTGCAAAACATCGTTAGCCCGCAAGGTAAATCATTCCTGGAGTCTATTAAGGCTTGACCAACCTAATTATTATGCATATTTTTATTTGAAGGAAAGCATTTGTTCAAGGTCTATGAAACTTTGCAGAAAGTTTGTTATTGGTGTTTTTATTAATTTGCAAAAATATTTTTTGTCACATTTTGGTCACGTGAACCTAAAACAACTTATTACGTTTATATCCTTTACTCCAAAAAGGGGAACATTTATACTTCAAAATTTTGAAATCATTTGGCATTAACACGTTTAGTACAACTGTGCTTACCGAAGGCCGCCTTTTAATGTGGTACTCCGTATTTGCCTTTTAAGATATTTGGATGTTTGTCATGTCACGTGACCTATTTTCCTCAATTGTTCATTGCTCTTAACATGTGGACATAATTAAAAGGCATCATGACAAAGCTTTTAGAAGGGGTCATCGAATAATTAAGAAAGAATATTGATATAATGTAGCTGAATGCTCCCCATTTTTGAGTAAAAAATATAACTGTTGTAAGTCGATTTT
>NC_090895.1:33648701-33696201 GCF_036669925.1 Montipora capricornis | reverse complement strand
TGAAGAACATTTATTAACAAATGGTGATTTTTTAGCCTTGGCCTTTTTTTAAAGAAAGTAAATGTAAAAGAACTTGAAGCTTCGTAATTAAGAAACGAGAGGGCAAACTGGTTGGCTCCTGTCGATTCCAGTTCAAGTGTAGCGTTCTTGAATTAACAATTTATTTATAATTAGTATCTGCTAAAACTGTGGATAGCGTTGAATGCGCGCTCTGATTGGCAACTGAAACTCCAAATATCTTTTGTTAGTATATACTAAAACAGTGGATAGCGTTGAACGCGGGCGCTGATTGGCTCGTCAAACTCCGAATATTCTGTGCTATTTACCTCCGAGAAACTCGGGAAAAAATGGCGTCCCGATTTGCATCCGTGACAAGTGAAGAAAACATCCAAATTAATTTTTTGTGCTATATATTATCTCACTGTTTTAGTATGTACTAAAACAACTATTCACCTCAGTTTCGGTGGCTAGCGTTGGATATTTACCTCGCCGCTTCGCGGCTCGGTAAATATCCACCGCTAGCCACCTCCACTTCGGTGAATAATTGTTAACTATTCTAGCCTGTGCAGCTGGCGGTACTGTTGACGCAGAGAATGGGGATTCAGGATGGCTTAGTGGTTATCAACCGCACCTCCCACCTCCGCGACCCAGGTTCAACTCTGGCCTCGAGGTCGAATGTGGGCTGAGTTTCAGTCGATCTCAATCTGACTCCGAGGGTTTTTCTCCGGTTACTGCTCTGGTTTTCCTCCCTCATTAAAATCGACTCTAGATCAGTAACATCCGGGCGGATACCCTCGTATAGGGATAACCTCTGGTATCTCTCATACATGTCCAATATACCCAAACGGATGCGATTCGTCTCGTCAAACCGATGGTCCATTGGAACGAATGGTAGGATTGGTACCGATAGAAAATGATGTCATTCCAATGGTTTTATTGGTGAAAAACAAGTTCGCTTTTAGACCAAGTAGAAGCGCGCTAATAATTATTATGAATATTCCTCGTTCTATAAGCCAACCACACAAAACACGTTCGCTTTCACCAATAGAACCATTGGAATCACCACTAACACCAATTAATGAAGTCTATTTGTGAGTATTGGACAACCCTCGTATCTCTCCCTTTCATTGTATTGAATGAATAAAGTTGGTATTATACTGGGGAGGGGTCATTCTCGGCGTGGCTTCGCCACTCCTTAATTTGCCTCTCGTGCCAACAATACCACCAGCTACGTAGGCTATTGCTATTCATTTCTGAGCAATTTGCGCGGCATTTGCGCCCGAAAATAACGTCATCGTTGCAGGAATAAAGGAGTTAAAATAATCTCTTTGTGCTATGTTATCTCACTGTTTTAGTATAAACTAAAACAACTATCCACCTCAGTGTCGGTGGCCAGCTCGGCAAATATCCACCAATAGCCACTTCCAATTCGGTGAAAAGTTGTTAAATAGCGTAAGTTAGGCAGTATGTCCTGTCTCTGCATGCGCGGTTTTTTCGACACAAATACTGTCGTACAGCTGTACGAAGTCCACGCGACAACGTAAATCTATTAATGGTGTCAGGTCGTAAAACAATTCGTTTTTCCTTTTTTGAGTAGAGAACTTTAAGGTTTAAGCTTGATCTACTGCTTGTATTGATTGCAACCGTCAGGCTGTACCCGTATTGAAACGGTAACATGTTAAACCATGGCAGCATTTTTAAGCTGCAGCTAGCAAATTTACTCAGTAGCTGTTCATAAAAGATAACATGTGTCAGCGTCTTCTTTTCTCTTGAAAATTTCACTTTTTCCTTCAAATCGATTTTCGTCTTTTAAAGAACAGTGAGCTTGTTACACCTGATTTGCTGAAGTTTTCACTGTTGTCGCTTTTGCGATCTTATATCATAGGAACAAAAATGGAAAATTACCAAGCTCATTCATATGAAAAATTTGATTCACTAGGGCAGATGATGCTAAAAAAAGCGGAAGCAACAAGCACTGATGAAGCAGGAAATTTTCTTAACACACCGACTACGAAAGAGAAAAAAAAAGAGGCAAAAAACTAACCTTTTCTCGGGTATCATATGATAAAACTTCCTGCTAATTTCTTCTCCCAACGCTCAAAGGAGAAATTCTGAACTTTGCCAACTCCGCAATATCTTGAATAGCTTACAACTTCCTGTGCTCATAAATTAATAAGCCTTCAGTGGACCCCTTAAGCGAGGCAATAAAATGTTCTCAGCGCTTGTATGTCCTATCTGATATTCCTAAAATAGTTAATTTTCGTCATCTATTTTTCCACACGATTTCCTTTTCGAATCATTTTAGGAAGTACATGAGCAAACAGCCTTGCTTTATCGACCGCTGATTTTCAAGTTACACTTCGACCACACGATGACCATGCTTTTAAAGGACCGTTTATTTATAGAACACACTAACCAGTTCGGACCGGTTTAAAGTGGAATACCGTCTATGCCTAATTGGTTCCGCGCGTTGTTTGGAAGCTAAAGACGTTTAATTTTTAAGAGTGTGCTAAACTTTCGAAATGTGTTCTTGCTGGTAACCGATCAGTGGCGGCTTCCATTGGTGCTTAGCCATCTCGATGACACACCGAAAGGAAGATAATACAAACGAGGAGAAACTCCATGCAAGTACAGAAAATGTGGCACTTCGGAAGCACCTGAAACGGAATAGACTTAAAAAGAAAGGAGGGGTTTAAGAACTTCAAGGTTTAAGGATAATATGCTTTTAAAACGTATTTAAAATGGACTGTTCATCGAAAGCTATTAATAAATAATGTGTAGTCATTTACCGCAGACTTAGGACTCGGAATCGTCTTTTGAACACATTAAACCACATAGCAAGGAATTTCTCCGTGCGCATCAGCTGCGTTCGTCAAAATTTTTAAAGAAATAAATTCATGAACAATTCACGTCTGTGACAGCTGACATGGTATGAATCGGTGGCACCTCACTGCAAAGACTGAGTCCTCAAAAGTTGGGACCACTTTGCACAGAATGATAAAGAGCGCCACTGGAAACAAGGCTCCTTCTTTGTGTGTTTTGCGGCGGTCCTTCCTTGGTTGTAAAGAGGACACAAAAGACTGACAAAAATACGACTGCTGCAAAGGGGACTGGGAAGAAACAATGTTAATCGAGATACACCATCTTCATATGCATTGCATCGTCGGATTGCACAGGTCAAACCTATCCTAGTTGTTATAAAATGATGCAAAAGTCCTTTTTTCGAACTATTTGTTACTCAGCCCAGTCATTGTGAAACCCGTCGCTAGGGACCATCGTAAATTTTAGAAAAAATCAGAAACCCATAAGGGTTGAAACGTGTAACGCGCGTTCACAGCTTCCGAATATTCAGTGCGAACTGATTGGTTGAATGTTTCAGTGCTAAGTACCATATTTGGAAACCCCTCGCTCTTGTTGTTCCAAATATGGTACTTAGCAAATTGAATATTCTGAAGCTTGTTTCCCAGCACACAAGAGGCCGTTACACGTTTCAACCCTTATGGGTTTCTGAAAAAATATAAAGCATTTAAAATTCTGATTGTCGATCGATTCGGTTTTTTAAATGTAATTTTTTTCGCCCACGCAGTATTCTCCTTTTTTTGAAGCAGGAAAAACTTTTTCGTAAAAAAGAAACCTCTATTAATTATTTTTTATTTGTACTTTATGATATCCAAATGATAATTGTAGGACGAATGGTCCTTTTGTTTTGGTAACTACCATAAAAACCCTGAAATAATACTCTAAAGATAATAAAATACAATAAAAAGATGGATGGTACCCTCTTGGCTAATATGTACAGAGCGCCAATTGTGCTAAAAGGTTAAAAGCATGGCTCATCTATTAGATTGAAATTAAATTTTTACCAGATTCAAATCGCCCAGAATTAACATGTGTCTGAATTGGAGTCTGACTAAATTAACATCTGAAAAAATCTTAGTACGGCAGTGCGGCAATAATTTCTATTTAAGGTTTTTAGCCATTTTTTGTATGGGACGTCATAAGGCCGGTTGCGTGGGTGTTCATAGCTATCAATTGAACGCTGTCTTTCGTAAAAATGATAAATAATTTTCCAATGTGAAAATTAATATTGCCAGGATAAAGAAACAACGTGGAATCAGAAAGTGAAACTATCGACGACTTTGCTGACTTGAGACTATACTGTCACTGAGTTTGTTCAGTTTTCGCTGGTTAAACGACGAGACTCAATTCGGTGTGTGTAGCCGGATTTTATTCGCGGCAACGGTGAGCGTTACAAAAGGAATTGAAACAAGCGTGCTTCACGTCCGATATGCTTCTTAGCGTACTTTTTCAGTTAAGTGTCCTCTGAAAACTAAGACGAAAAACAGCCCTCAGCAGTGAATCAGTGATCAGTCTATACGCCGACTCCCGCACTGATCCAGTCTTTGGATGTTTCTCCCGCGTTGTACAAGGTAAAAGAATAATCAACAAGTACTTAACAGAGATTGAATTTATATTTTGAAGTGACAAATTCGTTGTGTCGACGTTTTCTTTCCTGAAAAAGGCTTGTATGGCATAACCGAATGAGGTGTTGTGGTAGTGGTTCGCTTTAAATCCTAGTCGGTGGGCAAATTTCTCTCATAGCATTATTGTACAAATAGGGGATGGGTTGATTGCCTTATATTTTTACTTCTGGCCATCGACAAACGCAGCACTTCAGAAATCCCGTTCCTTTTGAAATTTTCCCCTCGATTCGTCTTCTTCGGCAAAGGGAAGCAGTTTTGAAGATTCCAATTGGAAGAAAAATAACATTCCT
This sequence comes from Montipora capricornis, assembly GCF_036669925.1. Classification (NCBI taxonomy): domain Eukaryota; kingdom Metazoa; phylum Cnidaria; class Anthozoa; order Scleractinia; family Acroporidae; genus Montipora; species Montipora capricornis. The sequence goes on along the minus strand of NC_090895.1, from coordinate 33,691,427 downwards.
CGAACCAAGAGGTACAACTGCGTGAAGATAAGGCAATTTGTCGTTACGAACGAATCTTGGGCTCTGTATAGAATTTGCCCGTTAAAACAAGAAAACTATTTTATTTCACGAATATGTCGGTAAACATAAGTAAGAATGGTTTCAAATTCTTCGTCCTGAATCAGAACGTTTCCTATTGATTTTGATGACAAAAGAAAAGACCACGTTGTAAACATCAATCGACGAAAAAAAATGCGTTAAATTTTAGGAAATTTTTTCAAGATTGGGTATTTTCGCAGGACAATGAATATAACACTTATTCTGAAAACAGGAACTGCTAAAAATAATTTCCGTGTTAAAATGATAAACAGGAAGTAATAGCTTCTAACCTGAAGCGTATAGTGACTGAAGGACCACAAAACTTACCACCTTGTCAGAGTTGTTTATAGTCCATAGTTTCTCTACAAAATCGCTAAATTTTTTAGTTGTCCTGTGATAGAGTTATGGTTCGTTTTATATCCCATACCTTTGATTCGGATGATGTGGTGTCTCCGGTACGATAGATAACATTCAAAAGGCACCCTCTGTCGCAACCAAGGAAAGTCTCAAGTCTGATGGTCTTTCCCACTGTACCGATTCAGAGAAAGAGGAATCTTCCAGTTTTCTTGCTTAAAAGTGGCCATAGCAAACCCGGATCTAGTTGCTTTATAGGAGATCAGTGAAAAGGTACCGGTGATTTGGTTTTGACGCTGTAGTAAGTACAGACAAATCTTGATCACCTGCAAAATGCGTAGGAGGGAGGGATGGATGGTAGATGAATGTCAACCCGTGATGTGCTGCTCAATCTTCCAATATGTTGCCTCCCTTTCTTGTCAGTCATATCTTAAACAAGGACATTGCATCTACCCACGCTCACTTGAACTGTGTGGCACTGAGTTTTTTTGGTAATTATAAGGATAATCCCCACGTTGTAACGAGTTCGAACGCGATTGGTTCCCTCAAGCCGAGATGAGGAGGCGGAGAGAATAATACACTGATGTCAAATTCAGCTGTCAACGCAAAAATAAAATAAAATAAATGATTCGAAATATTCACCACGCAAGCGACTTCTTGCACGAAAGTATATTTTGTGAATTTGAACGCTAAAAAAGACCCAGGCAAGCATTAAGAGATAAAGGTATTTTAGAGAGAGCTTTTCTTTCGTGATTGTCCATGAAGCATGTACACTGACTGACAAGAACGAACTGAAAACTAGCCAGTCAAAATATGACCTCAAAGTTGTTCGTCTCCCGCTGAAATGGCTCCCCCACAATGAAAACTGTAGTGTTTGAGATTGCTGTTCGAGTTGATTTACATGGAACCCACACAGAGACTTAAGTGATTTTCAGTGAGCACGGCAAAACGCCAGAGCAACTGAGTGTCAGTTTTCACTAAAATGAAACGAAAAATTTGATGTCCATTAAAATTGTCAGTTTCCTTGTTTCTATAGTAGGTCCTACTGACTGGTGGGTTGTGATCCGAATAAAACAGAAATGAAAGATATTAGGACAAAAAGCTGACATTTGCAGTTCGAGAAAACAGTATTGTAGGAGATTTTACATCATTAACGACCTCAATCGTTTATCAGAGAGTTAGATAGGATCCGACTTTGTACGTAATTATAATTTGTGTCATCTTGTAATCATCTCTGAAGTCCAATAACGACACAATGGACATAGAGGTTGAAATTTATCTTGTTTGAGAAGTCACTGAGTCAACAAAAATTGTACCAGGTGAGATTACTCATCCTTACTGTAACCGGTCCTTAGGCGGCCGAAATGAGGTATTGATTTTTAGTAGAAATTAAGAACAAACAGCGGTGATAAACGTGGTAAACCAACGCAGCATTTTATTAAAAAGTTTCGTATGTACAATTTTTCGAAACGTAATGTGCTTTTTATTATAACAAGTGCTATGGCCTAAGAACAAGAGTTTATAAGATATGTTATTTTATCTTAACTGAAAAAACTTCAAGTCTTCATGAGAAAAAATATCCGTTACGTAAGACCCTAGATATCACAGTTTAGGACCTTTGACGATATCTCACCCATCTAATTAACCTTTTTCTTGAGTTTTATCCTAATACAGTTAAAGTCACTTTGTATTTTCCTTTGTTAAGCAAATTGTGTATTTTGTGAGAGAATGGTACATCACAAGAGCCGCGGATGACAAACTCTATGTAAAGATCTATGTAACCCCATTTTGGGCACCGTCAGGCCGTGGGAACGTAATTTTCGCTAGGGTCGTTGAGAGCATGTTATAACCGCACTTGTTCAACGTGCGTTTTCCAGGTGGTAACACCTACGTATTTAAACGTGTACGTTATGTTTTTGTTTTCTTTTTTCGAATACCGTTAAACAGTTGTTTCTATGACATCCTACGCAAATTCATACCGTCTCAATGTGGTTCATTTCTCGTTCGTATCTTGGATTGTTAAAGTGCCGCTGTGATTAAAAACATCCCTTTCCTTTTTTTTTTCTTCAAAATTTGAAATTGTGTTTGCTTAACATCTGACTGGCACAAAATTTGAGCTTTGATTTTTGTCCAAAGGTGGTTTACTTTGGGTGTAAGTTTTGGATTTCATGGTCCGCCATTACTGACGTCAAAGGCTCACCAACTTAACTCAGCGAGTGAATGCAGCGTATTATATATGCAAAACGCGAGTTTAAAAAGTCTGAAAGCCCAAAAATCCCGTGCTGCATATTAATTCTGCGGCGTACACTCGCATTGCGTTCTTAAACTAGTGAGCCTTTGACGTCATTTTCTCCTCGATCCAACTCTCTCAAGAACTTAAAGAGCTGACTTAGTAATAGTCCATTTCCGAGTTGCTGCATGCCTCAGTATCAAAGCGAGTCCTGGTGCACAACAATTCAAATGGAAATGAGTTGCGTATTCTTATGCAAATCAAACTAATTTCCATTTCAATAGTTGAGCACCAAGACTCACTTTGAAACCGAGACAAACAACAACTCGGAAATGGCCTATTATTAGGAACGGCTATGGATCGACCAATTAACTTCGACGTCTGAATCAACGGGCGTACTTATCATATATTGTGTCGATCGAAACTATAATTAAGTTCGGCTCGAGAAAAGTACGACGTCTGAATCGGGCTTAACTCGCAACTCAGTCCTTCAACTTATAGTGAGATCTCGAATGCAATAATTATCTGTCCGGAATGGTACATTGCGGCGCAAACACATGGGTGATAATTGGAAAGAAACAATTCAGACTTTCTGCTCCTCGCTTTCGTGAAAACGGGAGACCTTTTACCTTGAATACTCCGTGATTTTTCAAAACCATTTTTAGCCGTCGTCACTGGTCAGTAACAGTGTTTTCATTTTTAAATTAATGGAGCTTCCGTCGATTTTGGGTCCCTTACTTGACCATACATATTTAATTGACCACTTCCCATAGGGGCTTTTCAGGGCCAATGAAACACAATGAATGAAACAGCAGAACAGAACAACAACAAAACCAGAAAAACCAGTGCCAACTGGTTTGTCTGGTTTTATTTTCAAGAGCAGCCGAAAAGCGGAACCAGGGGCTACCAGGATCAAATTCAACTTGTGGTTCGAGCAGGTCTTGAATTCGCAGGGATCTCCGGATCTCAAGGCAACGACCCTAACCGCTTGACTACACCTCACTACTTTCAGAAAATGAAACGTAGGGAATGTTCTCTCTTACAAGTATAAACATTCACAGACAGTAAGCTTATCCTTTTTATTCACTTCTTCAGGGGCACCCAACGTCAATTTTCGGAAAATATCTATTCGGAAGAAGATTTGAGGTCTGGAATTTTTGGAACATTTGTTGTAAAATTTCTTGCTTGCCTGCCTGTCCTAGGATTTCCGAACTTCTAAAAAATGGTGTAATTGCCCATTTTAACGGATTTTCACCCTAAAAAGGTCACCTAGAATTTTCGGGAGCCCTTTTTCTGGCTGAAAATTTTGAAAAGGTAAGTTTTGATCCCTATAATTTTCGGATCACTGGACTTTCAGCTAGGATATCGCAACAGATGAAAACTTTTTAGGGCATAAAAAAATGACTATATCTACCGTTTAAATACTATAATACGTTTAACGATGCTATGTCTAAGTGGTTTTGAACTATACTCTCGTTGGGTGCCCCAGACTTCTTTGGTTCTTTGGATTTTATAACAGCAATATTTACGCTTTTATTTGTCACTACTTTACTCTTTTCAGTAGCAGTCAAAGTATACAATAACTATGTACAAAGTTTATGAAATAAGTTATCTCCATAAAATTCAATTTGTCCGATTTCAATTTCTATTTTTCAAGCTATAAAACAAATTCATGGCATATGCTATTTATGTCCTATGGCAAGTAACGAAAGAGAGTACTGTCTTTGAGTTCGGCTTTCCAGCATACAGTAGGATTTAAGTGAGAATGATGTCAACGATGGCATGATTGAGACCCTGGAGATTCTTGATGATAGTAGCAGTGATAATAATGCTCACATGATGGTGATGATAATGTGCAAGAATGTAATAATGATAGCGATGAGTGGAAAGGAAAGTTGTGTCCTATTTACAGTCTTGTTGTTGTTGTAAGTTTCATACACGACGGCATGTTCCACCAAGCTGATTGTGTAAAAATAATAATTCGGGATAGTGGATAACTCTTGGCTGTTTATTTCAATCACAGCTCCTTTGGAAATGACATCATCAAGGGCTGTCACTGGATGACGAAGATGATGATGATGACATGATCTCTACTTCATCAACACCGGCTTCTTGGCGTCCATTTGCCACTTCCTTGTTGAGGTCACTGGTTATCAATTCCAGGCCAGAGGATGCTGCATACTGAAAACAATCAAATTAATTTATGTCAAATTTTATTTTGTAGTCTTGCGCATTAAAGACCTCTTCTCTTTACCACCAATGTATCGGATCACTTCTTAACAGAAACTATATTTCAAAAATTCATTAATAATTCATGAGCCTAACAGCCTATCAAAACACCGATAAAACGTCACATGTATGAGCTTTATATCCTGATAAAACACTCCTCGTTAGTATTCTTTATGTAAAGAATACTAATAAGTTAGTATTCTTTATGTAAAGAATACTAATAAGTTAGTATTCTTTATGTAAAGAATACTAATAAGGCATAGCTTGTTTTTCTTGTATGCTAATATTCTCCTCTCACAATTTGAACCATTGTTTTGAGTCCAGAGGGACATGCTCTTTGTGGAATGTTTTTGAAGCCGTTCAAAAAACTCGCAGCACATGTTTTATCGGGTCTAAAAACACTCGGCTACACCTCGTGTTTTTAAACCCCAATAAAACACTGCTGCTCGTCTTTCAAACATTACATCAGAAAAACCATAATTAAAGTAATGAAAAGATAATCAGTTCATAAGTTCAACATTTTTGTTAATTAGATGTTATACCTGTAGTGAAGTGGGTCCTCCTGAAAGATTGCTCTGCCAAGAATAAGTAGATGCTTGGCCATTGGTTTGACCTTTTTGAAAAAAAAAAAAAAAGGGAGATAGAAGGTGAAAGGATTTTATAACTTTCCTCAGTTTTGCATATCACAGATCAAAAGGCCACTTCGGAAAATACCATAATACTCTTTGTTTGTCCCCCCAAATTTTGCATAAGTATTGTTTTTGTTTTCTCTTGGGACCATCGTAAGTCCCAAGAGAAACTGGAAACAATGCTGATGCAAAATTTGGGGGGACAAACAAAGAGTATTATGGTATTTTCCGAAGTGGCCTATCTCAAAATTAAACACCCTGGAGTAGTGAAAAAAGAAACAAAAGACGTTGCATTTAATTAACTGAAAACATCAAGGAATTCCTTTACTATAGCTTACCCATCAAGTGGACAGTCCAAATGAAGACCATTTACTCAATAGCAAAGCTTGAGAGACAAGTCACGGTCTGAGTTCAAATCCCACAGATTAAGAAGCAAATTGGACGTCTCCTTCCAGTTGTTGTATTAACTACATTTCTCTAAATAACTCCACAAGCTTCAGGCTTAACATATCACCATAACTGTGTTAAAACATGGTCTTCACTTTTTCTTAACTTTGAACGACCTAGACCTACAGCTTACCTTGATATTTAACCAGTTTTAGTGCTAATACTGATTAGAATCTGTACCAAGGATTTCATGCAAAAGCTGAAGAATGCATTTTTTTGTTTTTTTTTAAACAAGACTTACCTATTCCACTGGTAGTTTCTACACTCGTAATTGATGCAGATGTCTGTACTATTCCTTGTAAATTTGAATCTCCGATAGGCTGACCAGTTTCCATGGCAACACCTTCCATAAGTCTCCCAAGCCACCCTGACCGCATCTCAATGTCTTGAGGATATGGTCTCCGGGGGTCACCTGAATACAACAATACGGTCAAATTCCACAAACTGAAAATGTCGTAAGAAAGTATGACCTTGAAGATCTTCAGTTGAATGATCTGTAATAAGGATTTCAAATGCAAATTCCTATGAAATTGCTTCTAAAAATGACAATCAAGCTGACATTATTTGAGTGGTGACACATCATGGTTTGATGCAAAGATGCAAAACGTGAAGTGCCTTTTGCAGCATAATAGACATCACCACATAAAATACTTTGAAAGGCAAAACAATCAGATTACCTTTAACCCATTGATTCCCAGGGGTTCCCCATTCACGAGTAAAATCGCCTGGCATTAGACAGAGTAAAATACTAAGTCTGGCCGGTTTAAGCGTGAAAAGGTTAATGGGACATTAACCCTTAAATGCCTAAACTTTTACCGGATTAATCACTCATTTTCGGTGAGTGATTAATCCCAAAAAGAAAAATTCAAAGGCTCCCATCTGCAATATTACGTGCAACACCATAGAAAAATGCTGCTTGGCAGATTTGAATAATGTTACTCCTTTGCTGCATTTATTTGAATGATCACTGTGTTTTTTACAAACCTACCTGGCATCCATGATATTGGGGCTTCTACAGCATTACTGCTACTTATTCGATGAGCATACTTGATTAGTTCTTCAGATGAAACTGATCCTGGTGAAAAAAAAACAATGGCACATTAAAAACTATTGTGCACATTGTATACACAACTGGCCAACCTTTTGACAAGGTGAGGTTTTTCCATTGCACTGATCCCCTTGTCTTGAAGGCATCCAACTGCTATTGACATTTCACTACTCTGTTTTATTAAGTAATATGTCAAAGATGAATGCGAGTGTTTCATCAGGGGTTCCAAACACCAAGAAACAAACGGAAGCATGGTGTCATAGGTGGAGTGCTTTTATTGTTTTGAGGTGTTTGGAACCCCTGATGAAACACGAAGCATGAGTTTTTGACATGACTTCTCAACCTTTTTTATGAAGTTTAATGTAATGTGATGATCTTTTGTCTTATCAGACGAGTGATACTAATTTGTAAAGGAAATGAATTTTCAATATTTGGGTGAGTGCAAAAGGACGTCCTAGAGAGTGAGTCAGAATCATGTCGTTTTGGCCTGCCAAAATAGTCTCCCCAAGGAAATGATTTGGTTAACGAGGCTGTTCCGGTTAGAGGTACAAGTGATGGTTTTTTATTACTGTGGACTTTTCAAAGACCACAAACTAGACAAGGTTCAAGCCTTGGGTGCAGACATCTGCAAAACGGATGCTCTGTCACTGAACTTTTGGGTGTCAAAATTCGTTTTAAACCCCGGGATGCTAATGATAAACGGTACTACGAAAGTTTTATGTTGAATATTTGGAAAATTGTGTTTATTAGCATAAAGGCTCATTTAAATTCAAGTGTGACTCTTGATCAGATTTTGAACTAAGTCAGGCGTTTCTTGATCTGTAGTTTCATTGGGTATTAAGATTCATGCACCTGACCAAAATGGGACACTTTGATTGGCTAGTAACATTATGAAATATTAATGAGTTTGAGAATTATTATTGAAAAGCGCTGGAAGTTGAAAGAGTGGATACAAACATGAACTTAATCTTGCTAAATGATGACAAGAGAAAAAAAAAACAAGACAATTTGGTGCAATTAACAAGGCTATTATGCCCTTTTCAAGAAAACCAAATTGTTTCCTTTGCTTCTCATAGAGATCTACACATATGCAGTTTGAAGATCACACTCTAGTTCAACAAATTATTTGTGGATTACCATTCTTAGCTTGATTTATCGCAGACACCTTCTTCTTTGCTTGGAACAAAGCTTGAGACTGGAAAGGCAACCAACAACAAAATCAAACAGAATACACAACTATGTTCATTCTTCCAGAAAAAACAAAAAAAGCAGGATAATTAGGTTGTTGGTTTCTCTATTACTTATCCACTGCATAGTCATTTATCTGGTGGATAGCGCTATCCATCATTTGAACAACTGGGACCTGCTCAGTTATTTTCAAGTTCTCACAACAAAATAATCCAAAAATTGTTATTGAATTCAACCAAAATATGCCCATAGTTTCAGGAATGTTATTACCAGTACTTACTAAAATTTTTTCAGCTTCTTTTAGTTGTGATTCAAGATTGAGGATCTCTTGATCTTTTTTGGAAATCTCCTCCTTTATCAAGTGAATTTCTTGCTGTCTGGCTTGTTGCTCTTGCATTTGCTTGATAGCTGCTTGCAGTTCTTTGTCCTTTGCAATGAGCTGTTCAACAGCCTTACAAATATTGGAATATTCTCTGATTAATAATTGAGTGAGGGATAATAATAATAATAATAATAATAATAATAGGAAGAGTACGATGGACGGATGAGATGATAAGCGATTTACTGCAATGCAAAAGGAAGGCACTGGAATTAGCATCATCAAGCTACCCTCCACGCCAAGAGAACGGGCGAAAGAAAGGCTACATGAAGATAATGAAAGAACTGTGGGACGAATTGGGATACCAGGGTCATGATTTTACGTGCCAGAACCTAAGAGATCAAGCGGCGAGGCAGGAAAAATCACTGGGGAATGTTGGAGAAACTATTTGCAAACGAGTTGGAGACCACCTACTGAAAATGATAGAGAAATCTGCGATATGCTTGATAATAATTCTCAATCTTTGCAAACACAAACTTCTGTACTGTGTTAGCAGTGTAAAAGATAGTCTATTCTGGACCCCATGCTAAACAAGTTGGTAATATGTGCAAGACCAGAAATTTATGGGCAGGTCCACAGCACAGGTCACAAGTCACAGGTCATTGTTTTGCCAACATAGAAACAACCCTAACTGTTTACCAATGCCAACATTAGACCTGAAAACCATTGTTTTGTTGGCTTTAATGAACGTTAAGGATTCTCTTTGTATTGGCAAAACAATGACCTGTGACCTGTGTTTTGTACATGCCGGAAATTTATGACTTAATGCAGCAAATGTGCCTAATTTCAAGCATGAACTTTGTGTCTCTGTGTCCTCTGCTTATCACTATGGTGTGCTTGTGCTGCAGGACACAATGCGGGAAGACAACGGCTGCTGAGTATTGGTAATATTTCTGGTTAGAATCTCTCCATTAAGTTTACCCTGCGAGCAGTTCAAGGTTTCTAAACCAACTGCTTGGAGAATACATTAAGTTCAAAGCCAAGAAGAGTCGCATGCTCTCATTAACATGTTAACTCTTTTCTGTGGCACAAAATAGTGAGTTTCAAAGGAACTTACAGCTCTACGGGATGGGTGAGGAGAAAGTGTGAAAGGAGGTAGGGCAAATTCGAATTCTGAATAACTGTTCTCCCTATCCGCCCCACCGTGAACAGTCCCACAGTCTCATTCCTAGGAACCTGTTCTCTCGTAAATAAATTTTAAACCATGTTTACCTTTGATGTTTCCCCACAGCCTGCATCTTGCTTTGTTGATCGGTACAATGACGCAGCCGAAAGGCTTTCGAATAATTCTCTACAGAAAAATAATTAGACAAATGCAGTAAGCTTAATACTTAAAGAACTTGATAACGTTTCAGCGGGGATTGACAAAACAATTAGGAAGAAGCAATCGGTTATCACAATCATGGGTTAGGAACAAGAGTTAGAATAAACACACACTTTGCCAACTTTTCATAGTCATCCAGTATGGTATTTATCACTTCTTTTGTGCTTCGATCTCTTGGAAAAGCGGAAGCCATTTTGTTTCGAAACTTGAGTCTGTGATTATCTTTATCAGCGGTCTTCCAATTTTTCCTTCGGTACCTCATGTATCTCTTATTATAGTGTATTTAAATTAATTGTAATAACTTTTTTTTGTTGCTCAGAAAATCCTTCATGTACTGGTAACCCTGTAGGGTAGTTGGTGTAAATATGGCGGATAAATCAGACCTTGAAACAAGTGAAGGTAATTTGACGGCAAAAAGCACCCCTAAAGATGCCTTGGTGATGGGAGCTATACTGAAAGAAATGGGAATCAATGAATATGAGCCAAGAGTTATTAATCAAATGCTGGAGTACACATATCGTAAGTTGGTTGTTTTAAAGTTAGCTTAATTGTTTGCTTAATCATGCCCAATTTTTCAGTAAATCGGGCATGGTTTTGTTCTCCGTGCCAACAAGATGTCAGGGTTTATGACAAGCTGAGACTCTTAGGTCTGTTGTAATCCACCTGAAAGACATTTGTGTACAAGCACTGCTTCAACATGAACCTATGATTGGAAGATTAATTAAAAAGTCTCCTAGCCATAATCGCTACCGTGTACATGTACATCACTGTGCTGATCAGTCCTAAAAGTCTCTGCTTACGAGCCAGAAGGCCCATCAGGCCGGCACTTATCTCCGATTTCATTAGCATGAAGCGACTAGGAGTATTTCTACTCCCCCCTGGATGGGATGCTAGTCCATCGTAGGGTTAACACCAGCATTTCGCTGGTACCCATTTATACACCTGGGTGGAGAGAGCAACCATGAGAGTAAAGTGTCTTGCCCAAGAACACAACACAATGTCCCCAGCCTGAGGACCCGAACCCGGACCACTCGATCCGGAGTCGAGCACTCTAACCATGAGGCCACCGTGCCTCCCACTCTGACTGACCAGTCATAGGCTGGTGCAATCTGTAAATTTAGTCACTTGTGTTTTAGAACTTCTGATGTTGTGCGAGCAGGGTTCTTTTTGCATAATTTAACAACACTGAGTGACTTTTTATTGAAGGCTATATTACAACTGTTCTGGAGGATGCCACTGTTTACTCCAAGCATGCTGGCAAGAAAGATATTGACGCAGATGATGTGCAGTTAGCCATTCAATCAAGACTTGACCACTCATATACAAACCCTCCACCGAGAGAGGTACACTGTAGAATTAGTGTTCATCTTAACTAGGTTTTAATTTAGGTTGCTTATAAAGCGAAGTTAACACAAAAGTCACTTGTCAGTGTTGTGATGTGGGACACCTGACCATTGCAGTCTGTCACAGTTAAGTGTTGTATGCCTACCTCCCTTATCTAACATGTAGGAAACATTATTTAAAAAAACTCACCAATAATTCATGACTAGAACAGACTATCAGGTCACCGATAAAACGTCACTCTCATGAGCTTTAAAAGCGATAAAATACCCCCTTATTATTATTTCCAAACTTGTTCATGTCTGCCATCTCTTCAAAGCGAGTCTAAGTGCAAAGTTTTTGTGATGGTAATTGGTTCTACTTTACATATGAATGAAAACTAATTTTCATAAGAAAAACTTTGCACTTAGACTTGCTTTGAAGAGGAGGCAGAGATGAACTTGGAAATGGCCTATACAGTTTTAGTTCTCAGTGTTTGAAGCATTTGTTTTGAATCAACTTTCTGGCTATTTTTTCATCCACTTTTCTTTAATTAATTTGTATAAGTTTAAAATAAACATTGTGTGTGAATGCATTTTTCAGTTTCTCATTGAGATTGCTCGCCAAAAGAATCGGCACCCTTTGCCTCAGATACAAACAAAGAGTGGCTTACGTCTCCCACCCGACAGATATTGTCTAACCTCTACAAATTACAAGGTTAAGGCACAGAAAAAGGTAATAAATTATGATGTTCAAGGGAATGATTAAGAGATGAAGATGTACAATAATAAGTGAAACCAAATGTAGATCATTGACAATAAATTATTATTATTATTATTATTATTATTATTATTATTGAGTCGACCAAAGTAACAAAGGGAGCTGTTCAGGAATTTATGCAGTGAAAGACCATTGGAGAGCCAGCCAACTTAAGGTGTTGTTTCTTACTTTTTTTAAAGTGCTAGTATGACCAAAAAAATCAATTAATTTTTTTCTTGGATTTCAAAACTATGTTAACCCATTGACTCCTGGGGGATCCTCATTGACGAGTAAAATTGTCTGGCGTTAGAAGAGTAAAATAATAAGTATGGCCGGTTTAGGCCGGTTTCGGGGTGAATGGGTTAATTAAACACTAAGTGACCCAAGTTCTAAGCCTTGATTTCAAAAAGACACCTGTTTATTTTTACTGGAATTGTCCTGTGTAACGGTCTGTCATTACTAACTTTAAAATCTTGAGAGACCTGGATTGAGGAAAAAATTACATCAAAGGTTTGCTAGTTTCAGAATGAAATCTGTGTGGTTGTGGCTGAATTAATATTCAGCATGGGGATTTTGGGTTTTCAGACTTAAAAACTCTTCTTTTGCATGTATAATAAACTGCATCTACTCACAGAAATTTTATGCTAGTGAGTAAATGACGTCACTTTTCCCTGGTCAGTCTTGAATGTGGGTAATGGCAGACTGTGAAATACAAAGCCAACATTCAAAGTGTAAACAGCTTTTGGATAAAAATCAAAGCTCAAAATTTTGCCAGTCTGATTTTGAGCAAACACATTTTCAATTTCTGAAGAAAAATCATGGTAGCATCTTAAAAGATCCTCTATGGGATCAGATGACATTAGTAGCTGTCTTGGATGATCAAACCAAAGTACAGTCTTTCCTATTAAACTAAAAGGAAAAACTCAATCCTCAAAAGTCTTGCAGTTAACCCTGTTAACCCCCATTGATGAGGAAAACCTTCTGGCGTTAGACAGAGTTAAGTCTGTAAGTGGCCACTGGGAGTTAAAGGGTTAAAGTTTATTTGATATTCTCTCCATGGTTTTCCATGAGTATTTTGAAATTAATAGAAGCCTGAGGTCTAAAAACTGCAAAATCCCCACAATCATATTCATTGTCTCATGTGCAGAAAGAAAACTGTTTTATTGTTTTTGACATTCAGTTCTTTTTTTTTTTTGTCTTGTATCCAGCATTCTCAAGTCCGTGCCAATCCTGTTGTGGCTCGAACAATCTCACAGTCATCCTTGTCTACACCTATTAAAACCACACCAGCCATTACTGTTAAAATGCAAACTGCTTCTCCAGTCTCTTCAACTGCAGCAGCTGTTCTCAATGTAACAACACCATCTACCTTGCCTTCTATTGGTGTCAGTGGTATAACAATCAAAACAGAAAAGGTAGACAGTACAGCCGTGCACACAGCGCAGAAACCAGGGGTGGTAACTTTAGGGACACCGGTGTCAAAGGTAGGTATCGAGCAATCAAATCAAATCAAATCTTTTGTGGTAAGTTTCTAAATGAAGAGGATTTGACTTCATATTTTTATTGTGTGAACTAAGAAATGAGCCTCTCAGGTAATTTTAGCCATGTTGTACATGTTGCCTGAGCTGCACTCCTACAACCCACCCACCTTCCTCTTTTGGGATTATGCAAAAACTATGGGCATAATACCAGGTTACTGATAACAGAGTCATTTCACTCTTGCAGGCAAAAATTGAGCCAGTTTCTGCTGCCACCGTATCAAGCCAACAAAAAGCTACAACACCAACCTTGATTGTCTCTCAAGCAAAAGTCATTCCTGCCTCCATGCTGACTGTTTCAGCTCTTCCAAGCATGGATGAAACAGTAGCTAGTACTCAGCAGCCAATGATTACTCCGCTCAAGCACAAACACGAAGATGAAGATGACGATAATGACTCCTAGGATTCTTCAAATGCAAACCTTTAATACACGGAAGAAAATGCTGTTGATCAAGAAATACTAGTTATGCTAGGAGTAATGATCCAAGGAACTGCTCATGAATGCCACTTTTTTTTTCAGGTTTTGAAATAACATTTTTCTCTTGTATAATCAAATTTTCATAAATCTTTTGATAAAATCAAGAAGAGACAGTCTCGTTGTTGTACAGACATGTCCAGAAAAGCCCCGAAATGGATGCATATGGATTTCAGTAGGTGTTATTAAGTGTCCCCTTGCTCAAAATTGGGTGTGTATTTACCGGTAATTGGGTGCATTTCTGGACATAAGTGTCGAAGTAAAGGAAAGTCGTAGCATTATCTTTCAACAGTAGTGTTCAAAAGGCTCATTATGTCAGCTTTGCTGAACCTCTGAAGTTTTAAGGTTACACAAAAGTAGTTACTTAGAATTGAATGTCATTTTCTTCCCTCAAATTTTAGTATATCTAATGTTTAGAAAAATCATCATTTTACCACAATTTCTTGTAATCTCACAATCTGATTGGCCAATTTGCCATTGTCAATAAGAGTCCAGACAACGCTGCTTGCGTCAATTTGTCACGCAATGTAATAGCCAATCAGGAACGCTCATTTTGGGAAATGAAGCAATCATATTGCGAGAAAGTTATAGACAACATAGACAACGCTTGCTCTTTCTTGTGTCATGATTTGGTCACGCTCTGAAATAAACACTTTCTTTGGCTTTGAATATTGTGGTAAAAACAAATGGAAAATGGTTCAGTGTTGTGTGTACTCTTATTGACAATGATATAATTCGTCATCACAGTGGTCAAAATTTGTTGTGGACTCACAAGGCACACAACATTTTAACCACTGTGATGAAGAATATCGCTGTCGCTAAGAGTACAGACAATGCTGAAGCACTTTCGATTTGTTAATTTTCTCGTGTGCAGTCAGAGATGACTGTTTTTCTCTTAATATAAATAATGTAAATATTTAAGGGGAACAGTTTTTGAGTGGACCTAGATCTATGTTATTAATCCCTTCACTCCTTGAGCGCCCTCAATTGACGAGTAAAATTGTCTTGCGTTACAGTAAAATTTGTAAGTCTCACTCTCAGATCACGAAGCGCTAAAAGCCTCTTAATAAAATGCCCCTCATTCAAAAATGTTTTCAATGATTGGATGCTAATGTTTTTATCCTAATTATGTAGGATGCCTGTGGCAGACCATGTTATAAATGGGGCTGAGTTTCGTCGTCATAGTAGTTGTTTACGTGGTTATTAGTCGGGGTTTCTATTGTTTGATCACAGAGAATTACTCCTGCTGTTAACTTGTGCCTCCATGATGTAACAACTCTCTCTCTCAGCTTGCAAATTTCCATGTGAAATGGCTATAAAGCTGACTTAAGAAAAAACGTAATGTGAAAGGTTTGAAAATGACCTTTCAAGACAAGAATATATTTAATTCAAATTGCTCTTAACCAGAGCAACTTCATTTGAAAGTGGTTTTGGTTTTCACTGTTCTTGTAATTTGACAGCAAGAGGACGTACATAATGCCAATGTTGGTACTTATTAATGCACAACCTGAATAGCTTCTGTGTGACACTAACATCAGTGCCTCATTACCATTTTTGAGCAGGTTGTCTAGGTCGCAAACACTAAACCAATAGACCTTATTCATGATGGGCGCCATGTTGGATTTGCTTTTATCATGCAAATTAGCTACACACTTCTTAGGGGGCAAACGACACAAGTTCGAGAGGTTATAACAAACACCTTAGCCACACAGATGATTTGTTTCAAGTTCATTGAATGTTAATCACCTAAGCGGTAAAATACAATCATTACACAAGTTACTTCGAGGTTTTTTTAGTGAAAAATGAGCAGATAACGAAGTAGAAAGGCAAAATGTCAAAGGCAATCAAAAGATAAAAAGATTTTATAAAGGTACTTAATTCTAAATACTAAAATGGACTTTTTGCAATGTTATTTCAATATTTCGTTGAGCCGATTTTCCGCAATTTGCTTTTTTTTCAATGTTTGCCCCCCAGCATAATGCACGGCTAATTTTCATGACAATATGAAAACCAACATGGCGGCTATCATGAATGAGGCCTATAACAATCCACGCCAGGTTTTACCATTACTAAGTTCTTTTTCATTATTGCCTGCCTTCTCTTTCCACTCTAGCTACCCAATTTCATAAACGACATACAAAGGAAATGCTCACATTCTCATGACACGAAAGCTTTTGATGCTCTCCAAACACTCTGCTTAGAACTCACATTCGCCTCTGGCCACAGCCATCACTGACAATTGCAACCAAACTTAACGTTTTCCATCAACAACCATATTCCACATAAATGCCACTATGCATCTTGTTATAAAAATACAATTCAATGGTTTATTGACATCATTCTTTACTTTGATACAACTTGTACAATTACTTGTACACCTTGAACTTTTAGTTCCTTTGCAACAATGGCCATGCAAGTCCATACACTTAATGATATTAATCACTCACTGAAAAACTATGTCTCCATTAACCCATCGACATCCAAACCGGCTGAAACCGGCCAGACTTAGTATTTTACTCTAACGTCAGACGATTTTACTCGTCAATGGGCAACCCCTGGGAGTCAATGGGTTAATGAGAATTCTATTGAAATTTGACGACTTGCTTAACTTTAAGTGAATTGGAAAAGGAACTGTTTTCATGGAATTTCCCGTTGTCGCATGCGAAGCAACCACAAAAACCGCTTGTGAAAACACGGCCACAGTAGTTTAAATTTTTATTGTTACAATGTTGCTGGTTTGCATGGTCCCAAGGGAAACAGTTTTGTTTTCCTGAGAGTCCTGATGTTTCCCGCGACAAAGTTGAGGGAAAACAAAACTAACTAGTTTCCCAAGGCACCAGACATTAAGTGCTTTGTTATATATTTAGACTTTTCTTGAGTGAAAGTCTAGGTACATAACAATCACATTTGTATGTCACATAAAGTCACAAAAGCATTTATTATGTTAACTTGATCTGTTATCATTGATAGTTATATTCTTCTATCCTTTGAAGTTGTCTTGTCCTTGAGCGCTTCGCATTTTCAGCTGCCACGGCACGGGCAGTAGTTGTTGTTTGCAAGTTCGCAAGTTTGGAAGTGCCACTGAGTGGAGTATCAGGGAAAACTGTCTGATCTCCTTTGACAACAGGCTGAACAGCCTGAATCTTTTGAACAACAGAGTCTTTAATGACAGGTGTCAACTGTAACAGGATGAGGTAGCCAGTGATCTGTGCCAGACGCATAACTGACACTGAATCATCTGTGCTTCCAATGTGTGCTGCAGACTCTACAAATAGGCGTCTCCTCAAGCGCTCTGATGCTAGTGGACAGATGTTGTCCACTGCCTCAGAATATTCAATGTCAGTCATGAAACCTGGTCTACGCCCTGGCTGTTGTAGAAGCTTGACTTCAATTTCTTGAAAGCGAGGTTCTCTGTATTTCAGGATAATGTAAACAAAATACTGTGAGACTAAATCTTTAGAAATCTTATTCTCACTGAAAGAAGTGTAGCCCATAGCGAACTGTTCAATGTCTTCTTCATTCATGAAGGGATAAAGAACACTGGCAAATGTCCTGATCTCTTTCACAGCAACCCATTCAACCATATCTATGAAATCATTGACAAGCAAGACATAACGGATCACAACAGGGTCTAAACTGCCACACATAGCTTGAGAAAAAAGCTGAATGCTCTTGTTATCTGGAGAAAACTTAACAACACTTGCAAGGAAATCATAAACAGCAAGATACATAACTTCAGGAACAAGATAGCGTTCATGGAAGAAAGAATACAGAGTGTCCACCACAGAGACAATTTGCTCGTCTTCAACTGCATAATCATCTTGCCAAATGAGAGACGAATAAAACTGTTCTATGATAGACAAAACACGATCCTCTGAGAGTGACCGTGGAATTTGTCTCTGACTGGATGTGCGAGAATAATAGTCATCCCAGAGACACTTATATGATGTTGTTAGATGTTGTTGAGCTTGTAAGATTGAAGCTTCTTCATAGAACAAAGTGCTACTTGGTCTTATGGCTGGTAGGGTACCGGTAACACTATCTGGGGTTTGAGGTATATGCTCTGTGTGTCTTTCTTCCTGTAATATATGTACTGTCGGTCTTACTATCTTGATATGAGTGCAGTTATGTGGCAAGGACAAAACTTTATGATCTGTTACTTTGTGTGGACAGAGCAGGGTTGTTTCTCCACAGCTTGGGCAAAAACGTGCATCTTTAAACTCGTGATAATTCTTTCCTTGGTTGCAAGAATAGTATAACATTGCTGCATACTTGCTGAGTATTTTCTCATGAGGGATAAATGGATCTTGATGATGTGCACTGTTCATAATCTTCACAAAATCAATCTCTTCATTATCTTCTTACTCATTTGGCTGGTTGTCTTTTTCTCTTTCAATGTGGAAAAGACTCTTCTTTCTTTCTGTTTTTTTAGCAGCTTCTTTTTCCATTGCATCAGCTTCATCCTCAAGCTGTGCCAACTGATCTTCAAGACTGGATCTTTGAATTTCAATGAGCTGAAATTCACTTTTAATATCAATAATACTCAGCTTAAATCTCTCCTTAACCTTATGGAGATTTTCTTCTTGCTTTATTCTTGCCTCATGTTCATCATCTGGTGTTGCACGGAAGTTACTTTCACTTCCACTGCCTTTCAAATCTATGTCACTTGTCGGAGTAGCTTTGGTCTCCTCCAGATAAAACTCAAACTCTTCAATAATAGCATTCTGCATGGTGAGAAGTTGTTCTTCTAGAAGCTTCGCTGAAGCAATTTCCTGTATAATTTGAGCTTTTCTTGTCAAAATGGCAGGTTTTTTAGGATTCTTTTCGAACACTGCTGAATCATTAAAAGCTTCTTCTAGAGCATCATAACCGTCTTTGAACTTTTCCAGAAAATAGTTTCTTTCTTTGGCTTGAGCCAACTCTTCTTTAAGACTGGAAATGCGCCTTTCATATCTGTTTGTAAAAGCAAACGTGTAAGAGTGTTAACAGTAAAGTAGGAAGTCGCCTGGTGGGGGGGGGGGGCCGGGTGGACTTTGCATAGCTCTAGAGACACAAAGAACAATGACATAATGCACCTATCAATGTTAAGCCCCAGGGGCGGTGGGGGGGTTCGGGCTACCCACGGGGCTTTGACTGTGAGGTCTGTTAGTAACCCTAACCCTCCCCAGGTAGTGAGGGAAAGGCCCTGGGAACAAGGTTGCCTGAAAATAACTCCGCCATCTTGGAAAATACCCAGACGGCGTTCAAAGGACCTTCCCACATTTGTGAGAGGTCACTGAACGAAAGGTGAATGGTACATACATTGCACTCTTATTGTGTGCAGCAAGGTCAAAGGGAATTATTTTGGGGTGGGGGCTTTTGATACTTCTGGCCAATTATGTTGTCGCGGGGGTGGGGGATTTGACTCATTTTTTCAGAAAAGGTAAAAATCCCCACCCCTTTCCCCACACCCCCCACCCCCCCCTGGCCCCTTCCTGGGGCTTAACATTGATAGGTGCATAATGTACAAATGCTGGTGGACAAACAAAAGGAGCCAATGAGAGATTTTACTTTTGTCCACCAACATGGTGGCAATGACGTAAAATGAAAATCACCAATAAGGTATGGTCTGTCTTTGGATTAAAGGTACCTCTCTTTTGCAGCCTGTTGTGTCATTTGTTCATATTGTATGGTTGCCGCAAGCTTCCTTTGTTCCAGACTGTTGTTTTCCAGTTCAATTTCCATGTTGTAAATCTTATCACTGCCCTCCTTTAGGGTTTTCCTCAGTTCCTGGATGCTCTGATTACGTTCTTTAAGCTGTTTATCTTTCTCGTTGAGTTTGTTTTCCAGCTCTGTGATATTTGCACGCAACACGTCGGCGTTTTTATCACGTTCCTCAAAAACTCGGTTGACAAGAACGAAGAATGGAATGCGTTGGATGTAAGGGGTCTTGCTCTTTGACTTTTTGGGCGGCATAGTGGTATATTCATCGCTGTACACAGCATCGTACAGTTCATCTCGCAGCATCTTCAAAACTTTCTTATATACTCCAATGCACGGGATCACTTCATCGAAAACATGAAAACAAGTCGCCATCCGCTCCTCGCTCAGGCCTTTCTTTGGAGTATCCTCCACAAGAAGGACCTCATACCTTGTTGCAGGTGATCGAGAAGACAAAGCTCTTCTGTCGGGATCCATCTTTCAAGGAAATTGCAAGTTGTTGTTGTTGTCTTCGTTGCTAAGGTAGCATCCAGTTCTTACCAACTTAGGATCGGATATACCATATATGGTATAAGCATAAAGTGCTCTATATGCATGCTAGCATGCAGTTCTTTCCGTAACCTAAAGGAATAAGTTGGGGAGTATGTCATACACCAGGTACCTACCATGGAACCGGGTAACTACGCTGACCGCCCTTTTATTGTTGCACAGGCTCTAAATCTTCCCTTCCACTCTCTCATCGAATTATGGCTTCGGAAGTGAGTATAAGGGAAAATCTTGTTCCATCCTTTCTCCACCGGTGATTATTTGCTCGAATTTCGGGAATAGAGTGTCACCGACAGTGCTCTAGTATTTCTCTTGAATGAAATGTCGAAAACTATGGGTTGTGTGTTTGAATTTTCGTTTTTGTCGTTTGCATAACATGGCGTCAGAGCTTTCAATTATATTTTTTTTACCTTATTTCAGGAAACCAGAGAGTCAAAAGTGAGTCAGTTTACACGGTAAGTTACAAAGACTTGACCAAAAACACGCAAAGTATTTTTTCTGTGGACATAAAAGTAACAACTTACGAATTTCCAGCATTGCAAATGACTGGTTTTCCTGTCTGGTTTGACGCCCTTCTCTAGAGGTGCAGGCTCAGAGGTGCAGGCTGTGATCCATACTTCATATTGTTCGCCCTAATTGTAATTTTAGACGAAAGATATCGAGACAGTGAAGTTGGAGCTCACAGAGTATGGGAATAAAAGGAAAGGAAAGGAACCTTATTTAAGTGTCTAGTTGATTTAGCACTAGAGCACTAATTGGGGACACTGTAAAGTGAAATTAGCAATTACAGTGCGACGCGCCTTACCGTGGCCACGTAACAAAGTTTTTTAAAACCTATACGCCAATCAGGGTGTGTGAATTTGATTGACAGTCACCCCTCCTTGCAAAGTTCTCACGTTTGTAAGTTAAACACCGTTGAATGGGTTGTTCAGTTGACGTATTTATGCGTAGTTGTCAAATGTAAAAGTTTGCTGGGTGGCCACGGTAAGGCGCGTTGCACTGTAACACAACAAGTCAAATGTTGGTTTTTGATACATTAGTCTTACTACAGAAGATCCTACATAAATACATACTTTTAATTGATATAGCAGGTTGAAAAAGATTAGGGCAGCCATAGGTTGATTTGGACCTGCAATGTAGTTTTGAATGATATACAGTTATAATAGAAATAAAAGTAAATTGTTTAAAATTTTAGTAAAGTTAATACACGAACCTCGATAGATAGCCCTGCATGCGATTCAAGTTGTAAATATTGCCTTTACACCATGAACAATCAGGTCAGCTCACCTGGCTGTATATCATGTGTGTTCAAGCACCAAATTGAATGAAGTACACAACGAAGTGCTTGTTTTTGTTAGCACTACTAAAAGTGAAGTTAAAATTAAAACAAATGGCCTATATTCTGTAATTAAACTACACTATGAGTCACTTATAAACAAATTTTCTTTTTAGCTTGTACACAAAAGGTATTGTTCTTGGCTACAAAAGAGGCCAAAGAAATCAGCAAACAAATACCTCCCTTATCAAAATTGAGGGGGTGAATGACAAGAAGGAAACT
Organism: Montipora capricornis; assembly: GCF_036669925.1. Taxonomy (NCBI): domain Eukaryota; kingdom Metazoa; phylum Cnidaria; class Anthozoa; order Scleractinia; family Acroporidae; genus Montipora; species Montipora capricornis. Next base: position 33,669,625 of record NC_090895.1, on the reverse strand, counting down.
GCTTTCTACCTTGGCAAACGGCTCGCATATGTGTACCGTGTCAAAAGGAAACGTTCAGCCAAAGGAGAGAAAAAACCAAGAAACGTCCGCGTGATGTGGGGCAGAGTTTCCAGATCCCATGGGAACAGTGGTGTCGTTCGAGCTAAATTCAAGCGTAACCTTCCACCACAAGCTATGGGCAAGATTGTTAGAGTGGTATGACTTCTTTTTGCTTGATTTCTTTTATTTGAAAAGTTACCCATCCAATGAGCTGTGATGAAATTGGTTGATTTTATTGAAATGCTTCAATTGAGCATTGTTGATGCTGCACTACACTTGAACAGAGCTCAGTAACTACATATACTATCTATAGTTACAATAATGGTATTTTTGTTGGGTTCATAAGTAAGTCAGTCCTGATAGTGTTCAGGATAAGAGATATGTGAATTGTATGTCCCAGTGCTTTTAATAAGTAGTGTCCTCCAACAAAAAGGATCGGGTAGGGAGGCACAGTGGCAGAGCGGTGAACAGGCTGGTCTACTGATTACAAGGGTCGTTAGTTCGAGGCTACCTCTGCCATTGTGTTGTTTCCTCGGAAAAGAGACGTTTTTCCACGGTCTCTCTTCACCCAGCTGTATAAATGGGTACCAGCAATATACTGCTGAGGGTAGGGGGGGGGGATAACCCTGCGATGGACTAGCATCCCATCCAGGGGGAGTAATAATTCTCCCAGTTGCTGGCAAAACTGGGATAAGGTCTGGCTGTATGTGCCCTAGTTGGCTCATGCAAGACTTTACCTTTTACCTTGCTACACTCAGAAGTCAGACTGCTTTTTCCCCAAATTGAAAAAAATAAAGACAGATTCTTTCAAGCCTACATGTAAGATCATTAAATTTCATTTTGGCAATGGCAACATGAAGGTTGTCAAAAGGTCATCATCAATGAAAAATGTGCTTTGGAATTGTGGTGTTTAGAAGTGTTATCTTAAAAATGGTATAACCCAAACACCCCTAGAGAAAGTGGCCATTAGACCCCTTCTTGTGTTTCCAGTCTTGTAAGAGCAATCATAAATTGAACCCCTCAGTGGATATATGATTGACACCACAGGTGTTGAGTTTTGTCAGATAATTTTTTTTTTTAAGTGAGGGCTGATGTCTGGTAAATGGTGCATAGTAATTTTGACATGGTCACTCGTCTGTTCCTTTGCAGATGCTGTACCCTTCAAGGATTTAATTTTTTTAATTCTTGTACCTCCCTGCTGTACAGAAAATAAAGTGCTCTTGCCATTATGAGTTAAGTTTTGAACTTGTCTGTGTATCATCCTTCTGCAACCTCTCATACCCTCATGTCATCGTCCCAGGAAATTCTCTGATCGTTGGATCGCACAGATCGGGAAATGGCCCATGAAAGGTTTCGAACAGGGGTGGGAATTCCTGGAAATTGACCACTGACTTCCCAGAATCACTCCAACTGTTATATACAGCACGGCCTCTCTATCACCGCACTTGTTAACATACCTCATTGAAGACCTTGCGCACCTCAAATAATCTATTTTAAAATTAAAAGAATTGAGCTCCAGTTCAACGAGAAACGCATTCTTGAGCTTGTCTGATCTAAATTTTTTAGGTCAAAGCGCCGTTCTTAAAACGGGTAGCTTTTCATTGGTTTCTGTTCTCGTTGCTTAAGAGAGTCATTGAAAACTAAGCTCCAAACATCAGGAACCGGAGCCTAGACGTAAATATCCAAAATTAGCGCTCACACGGGGGGTATTTTCTGTCAGATTTTAATCGAATTCCGAGGTTCCCTCAAAAACCACGATGTCAGGAGGTGTTAAAGGTCTCTGAGACGCATGGAAAACGCCAACTGGGCATTCTCCCGTAAAATTTCCGTTGCAGTCGTGTGACAATTGGAGAGATTAAGCATCGCATTTACGGCAAACGTCGGACGAAAGTTTGCGTTTTGCCAGAAGTAGAAGAAACTCGTTTAATATGTGCTCATTTCTTGCGTGTCAGCAGAAGGTATCAAGTAACTTTTCAAAAGAAAGAGACGAGTTAGAATAACATAATTTTCATGCTTTTATGACAAGCAGCAGCCCATCGTTTCGCGTTTACCGTTTCACGTAAACTCGATGCTTAATCTCTCAAGATCGCCCCACAAAAACTGAGTATCATCAAAGAGCCAAATAAAACGCAGCACCAACACAGTTCTGAAGAGAGTGTTTTTAAAGTCGAGTTGAAAGCCTTTGGTCAAAGCCTGTTGGACTCCTTTGTACAGCGCATGGAGGCAACAATAGTTGCATAGGCTTGCCAGCGATTAATTAATGCGAAGGCAATTATTATGATGTCACAAATTGCGCACGTCATAACAATTGCTGCTCTTATCATACATACTTTGAAATATTTTATCAAGGCGCGTGATGGAATTCAGCGCGAGATAAAGAGCTTCTGAACAAATATTTCGCAATGTGATGTTTGTCGGGAAATCCCCCTTCTAAACAAGAAGGGAATTCGGAAATGAGCTGTGTTTTTCTAATATCTTAGTAGCTCCAAGTTTTGTGTGACAAACAGTTGAAAACCACAATGTCGCGAGGGCACGGCAAAGGAGAAAGGAAAAGACGAAAGCAAAACGTTCCGATTAAGGATCTCGAACTATCAATGGTCTCCCTGTTAACCAGGGAAGAGGGAAATCGGAGAAAGGACTACTTTTTACCTGGACACGTGACCGAAAGCGACAAAAGCCAGGAAAGTTTCCCAAGCATCGATGAGGACCTACCATTGTCAATACATGCAGTTGGAATTGGAAATAACTCAAACTACATCGGTCAAGAATTTAGTGGTATCACTGATAGGATATCAAAGGTAGATTTTTTAATTACTTGTCCGCTTGGCCTTCATAAGGGCGTGTCTATCGCAGACAGAAATAAGTCTTTCCACTCTTCCCACATATCGCTAGGGTCGTAACATCTCTTAATGCAGGATGCCAACTACAGCATTTGAGCCATTGAAGAGTTATCGATGATTTATTCATTAATTTCTTTAGAACTTGTGATGATTAAAATTGAAACTTTACAGCCAATATTGAAGGCAACTTGGCCAATTGGTTTGATCGCTTACCTGAGTTAGTCCATTCTGGGCTGCACTTGTAACTAGCCAACTGGTTCAGTTTGCCTCTGGCCAGTTGGAATTCTCAAAAAAAGTTGCCCTTTTCTATTGTATCTCTGTTTGTTTCATTGGCCTTTAAAAGTGGGGAGTCGGGTCAATTGAATACTAATTATTATTAACCGTGAGCTGCGGTTGGGTTAGTATTGGTGATGTGAAACAAGATACAATGTCAGGTTGATTAGCATTGAAGAACGCCTTCAGATGCAATACCAATAAGTCCGATGATAAGCTGTTTCAACCAAAAAATGTACTGACATTTAATTGTAGCCCGCTCGCAGACTAATTTAATTGCGCATACATTTTTCTTGGAACGCAAACCGGAATTCATGTGCACGAAGAGAAAATGTTCGACTCTTTTAGAATCTTATTTGCCTTGTGACGTTTTAATGTGTGAGAATCGTTTTGGGGTGAATTTAGAGGTGTAGACCAAGAAGTGACCACAAATGTTCTGAAGTATCACTTTTCTGTCCTTTCGTATCTTCCAGCTGCTGAGTGATTATGAAGATATGTATATAGACAAAGATCAACAGGTGAACTTTTTGTCATTAAAGTTATTAATTATTCTAAAACCTTTAAGTGTTTTAGTCCAATAAGATTTTGCTGAGGTATCCTTCAGTATCAGCATCCAGAATCTCTAAAAACGAATCCGGAGTGTCTGACTTTGTCAGTGAGTGGCTGCCTTTTTTAAGTCTTCATTGAAATTTTGAAGAATTGTTCACATGATTTGAATCGACAAGGAAAATAAAACTTGTCTCTCGTTTTTTTCAGGGATATGCCATGATGCAGGAACAGCTTAGTGGGCAGGTATAAAACTACTAATAAATTTGTCTTCTTCCCTCTTGCAACGCATTTGCAAGGTAAATAGCTATTGGCCGTATTTATACCAGGCGACTAGTATAAATACGGGATATAAGGTGGACGAATTAGAGCGTAATGTGAAGTGCTAAGTTTCCACCCCATATGAACAATGTGAGCGTTAGCCCTACTGATGGAAATGGGCCCACACAAGGACAGAGAAAAACTCTGACCAGGGTGGGAATTGAACCGCGACCTTCGGGTTAGATCACCGCCGCTCTAGCTACAGGATGGAATTAAACGTCTCAAGTTAAGTGCATCTAAATGACGCACTTAAGGACGGTGCCTACTATTGTTATTGTGCATACGTTCTGCGCATCTCCAGATACTCGGATTTCCTATCGGTGATGCTTACTAATACAGGGATATTTTTGCGCGGTTTGAAACTACCCGGAGAAAGTAGATCTTAGTAAGTACTCTTGGTATTCAAAAGAAAATTGGGGGTAACCATGCATTTTTCAGAGATAAATAAGTTTCAATTTGCGAAAGAATGTCATACATTGCTTTGCATTTTAAAGCTTTTTACAAATATTATTCATGAATTATCTTTGAAAAATGTGTGGTTACCCCCAATTTTCTTTTCGGATTTCAATAACACTTGTTGAGATCTACATTTCCTGCATAATCACACACCGGGGCAAAAATATCTTTAATTAGTAGGCACCGTCCTTAACAGACGTCTAAGCCGTCTAGTATACAGACGAGACACACTAAACTGGGACGCACTTAGCAATGAAGGGCACGCAGTCTCCTTAGTGATGAAATCCTGGTATCTTTTGAAGAAAATCATGAATTTGATTTCTAGCCGTCGAAGCTAAGTGCGTCCCGTATTTATATTAGTCGCACTTACAGCCAGACGTTTAATGCGTCTAGACGTCCTCTAGTATAAATACGGCCAATGTCTTTGCAGAGAGTTTGCTCTCGGGACTGGTCTTGCGTTGGTCCCGCTATTCGCGATAAATTAATGAAGGCATGAAGCGTTTCGATGTTTGAATCGGGGATACTTGGGAAAAAGCGTAACAGGAATCGAGCTAATGACCTTCCGATTATCATTTTGGAGTTATTCTAAAAATCTATGGGATTCCGAGGTAAATTCCAGTTTTCAGCTTTATTATCAATTCAAGGAGTATTATAGAAAAAAATGAGTTAAAAATAAGATATAAACAAATGCGTTTTAACTTAGTTAACTTAAATCGCTATTTGTCATGTCTTTCCTCGCAGTTTGCTATGGAGAGCTTACTATCAGACTACAAGTCTCTGTGCCGTGAAAGAGAAGATGTAAGTATTACTCGTATGATGACATTAGGGCCGTTTTTACGTGACAAAATAAGCCGCGGCTTACATAAGACGCGAACACCCCGTATAAATGGTACAAAATCTACATTCACGGCTTTCTCAAGCCGCGGCTTATCCTGGCCTGGGCGTTTTTATCGCGTATTATGTACTCCGCGGCCAGAGTAAGCCGTGGCTTATTTTCTCTCGTAAAAACGGCGCTATTATTCCTTTGCTCTTTTTTTACTTTTGGTTACATATAGCAGGTAGGGTCTTGAATAGAAAATAGAAGTAACATTAAAAAAAATGAACAATTTTTGGCATTTATTTTTACTTTGTTTTTTTCTTCGTTTAGCTGCTGAATTCCCTGCAAGATGTAAGTGAATTTTCTTCCATATCTTAGTCCATCAGCATGGTTCAACGTTTTCGATATATTCTTAAGTCGCAGGCAGTGTGATAAGCACATTTTGGCCAATTGTTTACAAGGAAAACAAACCGAAGGAAATTAGAATTCAAAGTCACTGTCGGCAAAAGATTTTCAAAACGTTTTATTCACTTTGTCACACATGTCCGCGTAGGAAACTGGTTTTTCAGAAGCAATGTTGAATTCAATCATTAGACAAACAAAACAAACAAACAAACAAACAACAAGCAATGTTGAATTCAATCATTAGATCAGGCTTGAAGGAACGATTCCGACCACGCGTAATTCTGTGGTTTATCGGTTAACATGTGATCTCTTTCTTTGTTAGTCACTTGACATGGACGAGGAGGACATACTGGATGAGGTAGCCTGGTGACTTTTGTTATTTGATAAATACCGGAAAACTGGACAAGACAATTTTAACTCTTCTTTTACTGAGTCAGAAACTTTCACTTTATTCTCATATGTCTATTCTTAAGTTATTGTTTAGTTCTTTCTTAATAGCTTGAACACATGAACAGAGAAAATCTTCAGTCTGTTGATATGGAAGGTGCCCAACAAGCAATACAGTAAGGATACAATAGATTACATGCAACAGACCTAATCATTTTCGACGAAACACAATGAACCAATAAGAACTCAGAACGTGTACCTGAGTAGTATATAAATAGCAGTTCTATCATGTGGATCGATCCTAATGTCAAGATCCTAATGTCGTTATGCAACTCTTTGTCTATGTGCAATCAACTACAACGGTCCCGTTCAAATTAGGGAGCTTAAGCACGCGCTTTTTTTGAGACGCTGACGGCAACCGGAAGTGAATATTTCGCACGCCAGGATAGCGGTCTCATCCAGATTTTTATAGTAATCATCTCTAATGGAGAAAAGATACTTAGCGATATAAATGTGGTTATGTGAAGACAAGTTGAAAAGAAAAGTAGCTCACTTTCGTTGCCGTCTGCGTCTCAAAAACGCGCGTGCTTAAGCGCCGGTAATCAATTCATGTCTGTCTCCTCTTCAAAGCGAGTCTAAGTGCAAAGTTTTTGTGATGGTAATTGGTTCTACTTTACAAATGAATGAAAACTAATTTTATACGAAGCATTTCAGACTCGCTTCGAAGAGGAGGCAGACATGAACTCGGAATTGTGAGGGTTTCGTTCACGTTAGTTCTTACCACGTTTATCTATAACGAAGGCCCCACTGAGTCATTTTAGAAAGGGTTTTGAAGTAATTTCGAAACGAAGGGGCGGCTATAAGATGACCAAAAGGCAAGGAAAAAAAAGAACCTTAGACGTAAAAAACAGTGTTTGCCACCCAGCGTACGGGTAAAGAGTAACTTGAAAAAAAGGGGGAAAGGTTTATCTGGGATCATTGAAAAAGAGATATTTCATCTGCATAGGCTGGGTAGTGATCTATTAGTCTAAGAAAAAGAAATCAATTAAGTATAAGTTCAGTCAAGCACTTTCTACAAGGGATAGTATGTATGGAGAACATTGATTTCAGCAACATTTCCTTTGTGTTTTTTCGTCTTTACAGAGATACTCTCCGAAATATTAAGAGCACTACTGATAAACTGCAGGATATGAACAAGCAGATGGTTACATTAACGCAAAAGGGTGAAAGAAATGAGAAATTAGAAGAGTATGTTCAACTTATTTATTAACACGAGCTATTGTAGCAATAACGGGCAGATTTTGATTCGTAAATCAAAAGGGCTAAGAGTCTTTACAGTGGTTTTGAGTTGAATGGCGTAGCAAAAAAAAAAACTGTCAAAAATGTCGGGCATGTAAGCAAATATCAAGAGAAAATGAGGGGACAGAGAGGGAGGGTCAAGGCGTTGGCCGGGATATGTTATGTCCACGAAAGTTATTTTTAGACGAGCGAAAGTCATTGTTCTAGGGGAAGTCTGTCTTCCGAGACGTCCGCATGCAGTCTTGCTTCGCTCTCAGGTTCTTAGTGAAAAGAGAAAATGATGGCGCACGTGGAAGGCTTATGAATATATATTTTCTTTCAAACATCGGACCGAGGTTGGCCTGCATGCGGACGTCTCGGAAGACTTCCGCTCGTCTAAAAATAACTTTCGTGGACTTGACATATCCCAAGGGCTGGACCGGGAGCCTCCTTCTCTGTCCCCTCATTTTCTCTTGCAAATATTAAATGCACCAACCACAGCGAAAATTGGGAACCGGCGCCACTCGCCGAAAAAACTGGGGCGAACAATTTCATTCATCTTATTTTGCTTTCGCCACCAATAGGCTTCGAATGTGGCGCAAGATTTCATTTCTTTCACTGAATGTAGCAATTTAAAGCCAAAGCAATCAAAATAACTTTCAACTTTCAATTTCCGAAACTGAAGTATTGGATTTCGGAAGATATTGAATGGGGACTACCTCGTGAAGCCACATATTCATATTAGATGATATTCTCCAAAGACGTCATTTGAAGCGAGAAACGGTTCTAGTTTTTTACCTTGAGTAAAAAATCCGAAAACTTGTATTGCATTTTCCTTTCCAGAGAGAAGCGACAGTTGGAAAGAGAACTGAAAATGTACAAGAAGGCGGCCGTGCAACAAAGAAAGGAGATGTTCTCCAGTAAGGCTTGAATCACCGTTTAAAATCATTTATGCCCATATATAAAGAACTCAGTTATGCTCAGAGGGCTTCGTTTAATAATTTAATTGTCGTTTTCAGAGCTCATCTTCGGAGATCCCACATTGTAACATCCTCTCCACCTCCAGTTTACTTGAGCCTCGTTTTTAAAACGAGCGAAAGTGCGACATTTAGGGAGGGTCTCTCGGGATTTGTAATACACCATTTAAAAACGCGGCTAAAGTGAACTCGGAATGACCTCAGGCTATTAGGAACGAACGATTAAAAAACGAATACTGGCAAACGGAAACACTTCCGGAGCTTTAGAAATTATTTATCTTTTCTCGGATGCAATGTGTCAATCGTACAATACCTGTTCGAGCGGAAGACAAAGGTCAGAAGAGGATTGCTTCAGTGGTTTTAATGGACGTTTTGTGTTTGTAGGGCGATCAAGCATTCGCAAAGATCAAACCCAACAATGGAAACTAGTGGCTGGTGAAATGGTCGATATGCTAAATATGGTACGAAATGCGGGAAACCTCGGTAAGGCACGTGATTGTAACGTCTGTGACTCCGTACGCATTGCGTACTTGTGGGTAGTGGAGTAGGCTAACATTATGTAGCCTTCGTGCACACGTCTTCATTTCCTGTGTTGCACACGGAAAAGGGACATTTCTTTTTTTTTTTTCCGCGTGCAACAAAGTAAGTATGAGGCTTCTGCACACAGGCTAGTATTGTGTATTAATTATTTTTGCGAATTAATTTTATTTTTCTGTTTATTGTGTTATCCAATTTTGTGTCGTTTTTGCTTTCCGATTACGAACAGTTTGATACTTTCACTTAAGTAAGCCCTATCGGATAACCTGGGTACCTGGATGGAAAACCATTGGGAAGTCTTCGAGACGATTATATCTCATCTTTTTTTACTTGATTTCTTTTTTGTATTTGGTTGTTAAAGGCTTTTTTTTTCGAATCTTCTTTTATTCCTGTATTTGGGAGGAATAGCAATGGAATCCGCGAATCTTGCGCTCTATGCAATAATGCCACCAATGCTAAAGCCATTGTTGCGGTTGACCATTGCCCTTGCAAAGAAAACAAAGGTCACAACCAGGTGATCTGGTGACGTAACTCGGAGGACTGGGGAGAAAAATTTTAACGCCGTATCCCACAACCGCGCGCGGCCTTGTTTTTCGAATTCAACATGGCAGAAGCGAGGTGAGATCTCGTCGGGTCTACTTGAATGTTCATTCAGTAACAGGAAATGTGGTAGACACGGGATGATCTGTTGAGTTTTGGCGATGGAAATACTGCAGGGAGTTTGGAAACAACACCTAAGGCCGCGCGCGGTTGTGGGATACGGCGTTAAAATTTTTCTTTCCAGTCCTCCAAATTACGTCATCAGATCACCTGGAAGTGGGACGCAAGCAATAACTATACAATGGACATCAATTGTTGAAATTCAAGAAAATCCTACATTAGTTTCGTAATTTCATGCACGCGCTGCTGGCCTCACTCACTCAGACAGCCCCGACGACAATATAGGTATTTGCACTTACACTACCCACAAAACGAATCCTTCCTTTCAAAGCGATTTAGACTTGTTTTGATCATATGGACGCTAGTTTTCAACGGATGTTTCTCGTGTTTATTTGTTTTTCAGACAGGGAGACTTTGGAACAAGAGCTCAACCGTATATTAATGACTCTCAATACTCAAACCGAATGCATTGACAAGTAAGTGAATTGTTTCGCAGGTGCGCGTTATAAGCCTGCAACACGTACCCGTGTTATTTACGCTCAGTTAAATGCTTGAAAGGCGACAGTGTTCTCTGAAACAGGAATGATTGACAATCTTGCACCCTGACCACTACTTGCCAACCCTCCTTCCTCCCCTCCCCCCAAAAGAAAAACCCGACTGAAGAGCAATAGTCTTTTTTTGGTTTCAGCTTGAAAAGAGATTTGAGCAAACAAGAGAAGGCAAGTAAAGTGTAAATTTCATATGTTATTTCAGACTTTCGCAGCAGTAGTGTTTCAGTTTAACGTTTTGTAGGGCTTTCTCTTGTAATCGTAACACGTTCAAACTTGTTTTCATGTCAGGCTTACAAAAATCTTGAAAAAGATAAGAACCGTTTAAACGACGACAAAACGTTAGTGGAAGATCAGCTGAGGGCGAAACAGCAGGAGCTGAAACAATGCAAACAGGTTAGCAGAAACAAATTAGAACGGTTTTCAATTGAGTGTCGAACGTTATTAGCGAATTGCTTTGGTTTTGCATTACTTCACTCAGTGATTGGTTCAAAGTTCTGGAGCCATTTTCTCAACCAATCAGAAGTGAAACCAAAACCAATCGTGGCTCTTGCGTGCACATTTTCCCGCGCTTTGTGTCGGCTACGTGTAATTCCTTCAAGTTTAGATTGGTCTTCTAAATTGTCTCCGTCCTTTTTGATTGGCCAAAGTAATCACTTTGGTTTTAGTTTTACGATACTCAATTGAAACTCGCTCTGTCTGACCTTCTTTCCTCTGTAAATTAAATGCCTCGAAGATAATTACAAAAAAATGCCAAATATGCAGATAGCCTTGTTTTTAATTTAAATGTAAAACACTCGCAGTGAATTGCCTACACAAATCAGAAATCGAAGGAAATTCGGCATTGATCAAGCCCCGAGCGCGGGAAAAGGCGCGCAGACTAGTCAGGTTTTGTTTCCGTCTGATTGGTTGAGAAATCAACCAGAATTCGATTGAATTACACGCAACCGCGGGAAAATGACTGCATGCAGGCCGCTATTGATGTATGGCTTCTCGCTGGTTTAAGGAATGCCAATAGATTTTTAAGCCAATGAAATGATGAGAAGTATTTAAAACTGCGTTAATTTCGAAGATTAGTCTTAAAGGTGCTGCCGACTCTCAGTTGAGACAGAGAGAAGGAATCCTTTACTACCACGTCTTGCTTAATGTCGCGGAGGCCAAGACAAAGGTTGATTTTAGAATTGATCTCTATTTCTATGGAGATGATTTCTTTACTCCAGTTAACCGCCATTGGCGTAAGTGAAAACATTCTATTAAGAAATGTTTGCTCTCGTTTGATACGGCCAATCATGGGTAGAGTGACTTTTAATGCAGCGAAAATGAAAGAAACAAATTAGACTCCAAAAAAGATCGATGTGAGTCAGTGGAGAAATGAAGTCGATTGTTTCGATTGCAGTATCTTCGGAAAGTTATGGCTGAGAGGAAAGACGCTGGGGAAGAGAAAATCAAAACTGCCGAAGATGAAATACATTTGACGGAATCAGCGGAAGAGGTAATCAAGTTCAGAGCTGATGCGCTAATTCCCCTCATTGTTGTCCGTGTAATTCATGTGGAAACGATTTCATTGTCAACATGAAGGAACATGAAGTTCCTCTGTAATGCAAAACAACTTTTATTCCAGTAGGATTGGAAGGAATGTGAAACACAAATATCTTTCTCATCAAAGATTTAACCAAGAAAAAATTAAGGAACGTTTAAATCCACTTCGACTTGTTTTGTAGGTCATTCCCGAAGATGCCTTGACGACTGACATTCTGAAGGCTCAAGTTCGAGATGCGCGGAAATTGGTGCTTAAATTAGAGGAAGTAAGCAAATGGATATAATTTATTCTGGGAGAAAGGAATGAAGACCGTTGCCATTTTTTGGTAAACGCTTTATTTTTGACGAGGCACTTCCCGTCTCTGACTCTACAGACTTTGAAAGAGGGAATCATTATCGTATTCTCACTGCATAATTAATTACTCATTGCAAAACACGCCGTTATTCCATCACATTCCCCCGTTTCCGCCCGTGCTATAGCGTCAGTAATGCTTTGCGCCATTTCGAGTTTAAATTTGGTCTCTCCGCTTGGAGCGTGGTCTTTTCGTCCTGTACCCCACAAAGACAGTCGTCGTCTTTTGCGACCCACCCGCCTCCCCTGGTGGAGGTTGACCAAGCCCCTACATGCTCTTATCCTCGTTGCATGCCTACTGCCTCATCAGTCGCGGACTCTTCCCATAACTTAATCTTATGCGATGAGGTAATTAGTATGCAGTGAGGATATGGTACTATCCTTTTAGCGATAATACCTTAATTGCAAGACAAAAAACCCAGTCCTTTAATTAGAGGAGAGTATATATAATGTGATACATTTTTGCTGAGAGGTGCATTTATAGAAGTAACGGCTGAATAATTACAATTAAGGAAACCAGTCCTTCTTAGCGCCGATTGTATGTATCGATTGGCTCATTTAAATGCATCCTGTAATTGATGTGCTAAGGCAAAGTAACAAGTTTGGTTTTGGAACTGCCGAGCTCATTTGAAAACCGCGCTTTGAAATTTATGTAATCATGCTTTCAATTGTATGCATTTGATTTTATGGTATGCATTTTCCTTTCATAAATTCTACAGGAGAACAAAGAACTACAAAGGAAACTAGCTGCACTTTCAAGTAGTTCAGAGGTGTGAAATAATGAGGCTTGTATTTTCTTCAGTCACAGTTTGTCAAGATATTCGATTATTACAAGGGTTGCGGAGAGAGGTCTGACAGAATAAGCGCTGTGAATGTAACTGATCAATCAAATATTCATTAAATCGGTATTAATATCCCCCCAAACCCAATCTATTCGGGATGATGTGTTCCTTTTTTCGCTGAACTCGACTGGAAAAAATTCGATACAAGAAAAATTGACCAGTGCGGCTTTCCTAACCGTCTCCTCGTTCACAATTTTTTCCTTTTTGAAAACTGCAGGGAAATGAGGAAGTACAAAGAATCTTGGTTGTTCACCAAGAGAGTACAGAGGTGGGTTTGCAACACATCAAATTATCCTGCGTGGAACAAGCGTGGAACAAAACTTTTTCATGTAAACTTGCATCAATATCTTTGGTAAATGAAAAACGTTTTTTTTTCCACAAGCCTGGCACTCTTGAACCAAATACAGAGCCGGTTCCAGTGAGTGCCCTCGATGAGTGCCCTCGATGTCATTCCTATAAAGAACAGATTGCAAACCAGTTACAGGGATTTAAAAGCAAAGAAGAGCTCATTGAGAGATTAAAAAGGGATTTGAAGAAACTGAGGACACTGCTGTTATCAATTAAGGTAACTCGTTTAGTTTAGATTAAACCAGCGCGATCCCAATGTCACTAGCACTATCCCACTATGAAAATAGGCCGTCACTATGCGAACATAACTTGCCTGGCGTTAAACGCGTGCAAGTGAAAACGCAATCAAAGATCTTACGTTGTTAACACTTCCATTTCCAATTCCATATTGTCATGGTTTCTCTCCTACACTCTCTCTATAAAAATAATAATAATAATAATAATAATAATAATAATAATAATAATAATAATAATAATAAAATGAAATTAGCCTGTATCCTTCGAGGATCCTTCCTTGTCATCCCCTAAGTTGACTACGGTCGTGGTTCATTAACTTGACCCTTAGATTTCAAGTGGAGTATAGGCTCCCCTACCTTGTCACCTTGAAAGAAAATTTCCGGTAGGCCCACACCCTAACCACGTAAATTACCTCTTCGATAGCTGTGTTGCCAGCATGGTTGTCCTGGTGGTGTAGTGGTTATCACACCCGACTAGTAACGGGGGGACGTGGGCTCAAATCCCGCGCAGGGCAAATGTTCTTTCAAAACATTTATTCAGTTATATGAGAAACCCATAAGGGTTGAAACGTGTAACGGGCCCTTGTGTGCTGGGAAACAAGCTTCCATATTTGGAACAACAAGAGCGAGGGGTTTCCAAATATGGTACTTAGCACTGAAACATTCAACCAATCAGTTCGCACTGAATATTCGGAAGTTGTGAACGCGCGTTACACGTTTCAACCCTTATGGGTTTCTGGTTATATATATCCCATAATAGACCTCTTTTAAGCCCCAAAATTTTGCATAATCATTGTTTTCGATTTCTTAATTGGGATATGAAGATGTCCCAAGACAAATCGAAAACTATGCTTGTGCATTTTGTTTTTTTTTTTGTTTTTTTTTTTTTTGGGGGGGGGGGGGGGTGTAAAAGAACTGTACTATTAGAGAATAGAGAAAAACTGTGCACAAGATCTTGATTACTTCGGCCGAGGGCGGTACGCGAGACCGAGTACCGCTTTCAAAAGTCAACGAACTGGGCGAAATGTAGAAAAATAAAAATTGAAAGTTCGCTCATTAAATTCGAAGCTTCGCTCGTCACTTAGCGTCCTTGGTTACCGTGACAGTGGTCAAGAGTAAATAAATAAATTACTTTTTTATGTCAGTTACGGAAATTTGATGATATATCTATACAAAAAGACCCTGGTGATAGATTTCTTTATTCTCGTCACTAATGTTTTGAGTCCGTGAGGAGAAAATAAATATCAGTCACTCATGGGAATCAAAGGGGGTAATTCAGAATTTCTGCCGTACTCATGTTTTTTTTTTTCTTTCGTTGTTTCTGTTTCGTAGGACACTTCTAATGTTCAATCAGAGTTGGCAATGATAGAAGAAGTCAAAGAGGAAAGGTTCGAGGGCCCAGGATCCCCAGAAATTAAAGGTAACGCACTTATGTTTTGTCAACCTCGTTACCAGGGTCTCTCTTCTCTACCTCCCTTATCGTTAGGGTCAACCAAGGAACCCACGACCCGGAGCCTACAGCTCCTTTGTGTTCGAATCAAGGCGTTTTTCACAGACTGATTTACTTTTAAATTGAATTTCCCGCGAATGAGACTCCCACAGGAGCCCGATGAACAATTACAAGAAACTAACCTTACGTCAT
This sequence comes from Montipora capricornis, assembly GCF_036669925.1. Lineage (NCBI taxonomy): Eukaryota > Metazoa > Cnidaria > Anthozoa > Scleractinia > Acroporidae > Montipora > Montipora capricornis. The sequence goes on along the minus strand of NC_090895.1, from coordinate 33,654,582 downwards.
AGGAGAACCGAACCGGAACTGCTTTTTTTTTTTTTTCGGAAAAGGCACTCTTAAAATAAATCGGTCTGTAAAAAATTCCGTGACATAGGCCCAGTATGGGAGTTGTAGGCTCCGGATCATGGGTTTCCTGGTCAACCTAACCCTTATGGATCCTGTCCTCAACGACACTGAATTGAGGCAGAGGAGAGAGACCCTCGAAACGAGGTTGATGTTTTGCCTCTTGGAGCTAATTGATGTCTAAGCCTTTAAAATCCGCTCCAGTAATCGAGAGGAGGGGTTTTTAGTTTTGTAACGTCAAAAGTTAATGTTAGCTTTAACAGTTTCAGGGGACGTTTCCACTGAACTTCAGTTGTCGTCTGAAAACGAGTCCAGCGAGGACGAAGCTAAAGAAATTCAAAAACCAAAGAAGACAGGAAAAGTAACAACGTCAGCAGAGGGTGAGTCCAAGAAACTCCCTGGGAAATCATCAAGAAAGGGCAAGAGTAAAAAGGCCGCTAAACTAAAACAGAAGGGAAAAGAGGACCAGAGTGAAAAGGTGTGGAAAAAGATAACGAGGAAGATAAAGAAGAAAAAGTTATAGATATGGACAAAGATGAAGATAAAGGCAAAGCAAAAAAACCCAAAAAAAAGGAAGGAAAAGGAGCCGGTTACAAGCCCAAAAGAGTGCTAGTGGGTGAATGCAGGGAGGAGAAGGCGCCTTACGTAAAAGTCAGAGAGGCACGGATGGTAACCCTAGCAAATAAAGTAAGTGCTTGCTATCTTACATGATATTAAGCTGTCAGTAAAACGCTCTATAATCGTGCGAAATGTTTGACCAAAAAATGTGCTAAATTTCTCTCTCTCAATAAAAGGGAACGCAGACAAGTCATTATGATCACCTGGCTGAAAGTACCACTCGGAGGAATGCCACTGAATGGCAACTGCTGGGAAGGAGAAAACCACTGGCTGAAACTATCATGGCAGGAGTCACACCAAGTGAAATGCAGGAGGAAACAAGAGCTGCTTCGTTATTTATAAAGGAACAGGTGAGAAAATCAGACATCAGTCATGAGGCAGCTTAAGGTGATTCCTCAGAAAAAAAAAGTTGTTGAACGATTTTCTTGAAACTTTTCCTGAATGTTCCCTACTAATATCTGTTTTGAGAACTACAATAAAAAAGATAAGTCACCGCGCTTGCTTAAGAGATATAATGGGCCAATCTTACCCCATTGATGCCTGTACTGATACTAAACACGCGCGCGTTATTTCATCGGCTCAGCGTACATTTTGCGGTAGCTAAACGAGAGGGTTTTTAAAGTAACACTTGAAAAAACACCTGATAGGTAGAAAGTCTAGAACATGTGGAACACAGTCTTATATAGTTTATGTAAAAATCACTCAATTTAAAACGACGTCGACTCAAAACGTTTCTCGAATCGTTGTTTTCAAGATCATAATTTACAACCCTTGGTAAGGGGCTCTGTGTACGTCTTTAGCTATATCTTTTTTTCCCTCCGATAATTTTTTTTAATTATTTTTTTTTTATTAAAGGGGATAATTGTACACCAAAATTATGCAATAAAAAATATAGGTCACCGTGCTCGTTTAAGAGTAAAACACCATCATACCTGTCTATCTCGATTATCGTAGATCGAAACAACACAATTCGCCATGTTCTCGGAGTGCGCGCGCTTATTCGCAAAGAGTTATGGGTCATTCACAACTCCTCATTCATTTCAAAATGATCGCTCTTCCATTGTTGATCTTTTAAACAGGCAGACAGGTTATGCGATGAAATATCCAGTTTTGTGGAATGTGGATACAGTCTCATCGAACAGGGAGGTAAAATTTACTGTTTGAGTTCTTTATTTGAGTTGCTATGTGCAATCCATCTTAAACACCTGGCCCCGGTTTTTCAAAAGGTGGATAGCGGTACCCACTGGATAAATCAGTAACCACTGGATAACTCAATTGGTTTTGATAGTGTTCATCCGCTGGATAGTGATTTATCCGGTGGATAGCGCTATCCACCTTTTGAACAACCGAGGCCAGTTCTGAAATCCTATTCCTGGCCCAGTTGTTAGCTCCATATAACTCTGTTAAGAAACTGTCACTTTGACAGGCGTAGTCGTGGAGAGAGTTATTGTAGTGCACATCAGTTTTCAATTGATAACTGATAGTCACCCAACTAGTTTAAGTTATGTATTTCAAATTCACTGCTGTGAAGGCTAATTCAAACATGTGCGTTTCTGTTACACGGGCAGCTTGCTTCTTGAATGACTCGAGAACTGTTAGAGCGTAAAAGGCCAGATACGATTTTTCAACACTTTTCAAGAGAAGAGAACTGAAAAATACATTATCGTTTTATGCCCTGAAGCGTCGCCATTTTGAAAATACAAAGGAAATACTAGAGCTAGAAGTACTTAAAACCCAAAAAAAAGGCTAAAAAACTCAGTTGCCTAAGTTTCGAGAGCTTACTCGCCGCACCGTAGCTTTCAGCAAAGCCATTCATGCCAGATAGGCTAACAGGCAAAAAACAGACCGTAACAGTCTTTGGGTCTTATTAGTAAGGAGATCACTAAACACCGGACTTTGAACTCAGTATTTAAACAACAAATGCTACCTATATGACGCTGTTTCGCCCTGAAGGCGTTTCCCGGACATAAACGAGTACAATCGTCTGGTGTAAGACAGAATAAAATTCATCAACTGGCCCTCTTAAAAAGAAGAGTCAATTAATGATTAATAATGAACTATTGATTATTTTCCTCTCACAGCAAAAACAACGCGAATGATGATTGACACTCACCTGGGTCAAAATGCAGCGGAAATGCTAGAAAACGATGATCCTGCCTTACAGGTACATTCACTGCTCATCATCCGGTGATGCAACAGAACTTCATTATTTCGCTGGAATGCAACCACGATGGCTACCTTATAGCAGCTTCTTCAGGGCTTTTCCGTGACAGATATGAGCAGTGTGATATTATGTGTTTTAGTCAATCCCAATATGAGCACAATGTTTGTATTTTTTGTGGATACGGGCTTTAGTCCGTAATGCACTATGTCATCGAAACGCCGATCTTTGTCCGTAAGCCCGTCGTGACAGTCTGTGGTGGCAGGATATGTCCGCAAGGCGTGCGTGTTTTTAGTGCTTTGCAGCTTGAAATGCAGACTCGGCATTCGATCAAAAGCGCCAAAACACAAAAGGGTAGAAAGGAATCACAAATCGAAAGTTTTGACTACCTTTACGGTTTTGGGTTCTGCTGAAGCGTTTTCTGGTTGAAAATCTAAAGTTATCTCGTTCCTGCTTGGTAATGCATATAAACAACAACATAAATTTTGCAGAAAAATGTCGTCAGTAAACGACAGACCACCGCCGCAAACTTAACAGAGGAAGGGAAAGACATTTTCAGTTAGTTTATTTTAACACAAGTAGTCCTCATCGAAACCAACTCGTGAAAAGAACATTGTCATCCTTGAACCGAAAACCCTCGCAGGCTAACCTCGCCAACGAGTGTCTTTTCTTCTCCCTTGAACTGGCTGTTTCCTTCAGCCCAAACAAATAGTCTGGAAAACGAACGACACTGAATACTATCATTGCGATCTGTTCTCGGGTGTGATCCGAAGCCTTCTGTTCTCGACTTGCTCACTGCGACGCAATCACACAATAGTTGTGGTTACACTAGCCCTTTTACCCGTGGGTAAAAAGCGTTTGCCCACGGGCAGACGTTTTTGTGTGTAACCGCTTTCCCTAGACGGAAACTACCCTAGGGTTAGATCGAAAAGAACAAAAGAACTTCTCATGACAGTTCCTGAACTGAAAAGTACAGTTTATCTGCTCCCTGCTCTCTATTACTTCTGAAACTCGAATTCCAACTAATTACAGCTAGATGTGGTGATGCTCACCGGGGCTATGTGTTGACCTTGACAGCGACGGCAGGAAGCGTCACATGCGCCGATCTAGTTATGCACTGTCCACACCGAAGGGCAGAGCAAATAGCAAGAGCAAACAAAATTGATTATCATATCAGCATTTTCGTGCAAAAAAAGACTGACAAGCACACGAGAGCTTTTTCGCACTTCAATATAGTAAGATCTTGCACTGTGACTGTTAAAGACCAAGAAATCCCTATTCAATTCAACAGTGTTTATTTTGGTACTACTAACTATTTATTGGATCTTAACGTTTCTTCTAGCTGGAAATAGCAAAAGAAATTAAAGCTCTACAGTCTTGTAGTCACCGTAGGCAGAGTTTTTTTGCAAACAAAAGGCGTCGCTCATCTGTAAATCTGGAGCGGAGAGGAACGCGGAGACACTCAAAACTACCATTTTTTGATGGTCTTCGTAGAGAATCGCGGGCGGACAGTGTAACAGGACAGGAAAATACGAGAAAGGAGTTAGAAGAAGCAGAGAGTGTTTCAAGCAATAAGGAATTGGAAGTAGGCAGCGACAGACAGAGCAGAGTCAATCCCTGATGGCAGCAAAAAAGAATCACAAGATCAACAAACCTCAGGGGAGGTGGACCAGTATCGAAAGAGTCGGAGACAAGAGCCAGAAGTCGAGCCTTGTCAATATCTACTCAGGGGTCGTTGATATCAACCAACCGGTTTTCGACTCAACTTTCGTAAATAACAGCCCATGGAGCACACTTCAGAATTTTGCCGATTCTCTCACTTCTTTTACTGGTGCAGACGCTCTCATGTTGTGAACTCGGTCAGACTTGTCGTTGAAGGATCCGGGATGATACCTACAGAGGAACAAGTCAAGGAGCAGGTTAAAATCACAGCTCAGCATGCTATCGACAGTGAGTCTGCATGATATAGTACATGCATATCTTTATTTCATTTTCAGAGATTTCAAAACCGTGGGTGGAAGCGGAATAATTAGATCTCAGTAATTCATTATTCCAAGGCCATTTTACCGAGTTATTTATTATTCGCTATTGGAATTTTGTTCGACATGCATTTTCGGTATTCGTTTTTCTTTAGGGAAACCGTAAAATTCTTTATACCGAATGTTCGAACGCTAAATATTCCTTATTTAATTCTTTTTCAAGCCTTAGTTCATTATTCCGCTTCTACCTCCGCTCGTACCCCATAAATCTTGAAATGCACCCGCGTTCATATGAGCCTTCGTCAACTGAGCCCCTTCCTGAAATTTGACTGTAAACACAGCAGTGTAGAGAGATAACAGCCCAAACAATTTCCTAGTTGACTTGACCGTCCTTCTCAAGTGCAAAGTCACGTCTTGCGTGTAAAAAAATCCATCAACATGAAAGATGAACCTTAACTTCCATCGCAAAACATTAATTCGCACTATATTAATATTGCTTTAAAAAAGAAGGGTAAAGGTTTCTAAAACGCGGCAAACGTTTCTGTTCTGTTTTGCAGCAATCCAGTCTACAGCTGAGATTTTGAATAATCAGTTACAAGCCGAGGTATATTTACCCAAAATAGACTGCTATTACTCAGTATTCCCAATCATGAACGTTTTTTAACGGTATATCCATTTGAGCTGTTCTCGTATTTGGGCCCGGCTTCGTTCCCAAGGTGGACTTGCAACTCAATAAAAAGGCTATTCCCATGCCGAGGAAAGTGAAGGTATAGTAACTGTACTAGGGGAACTGGTCATTATTTACAGGTGGGAGAGGGTCGGTGGAAACAATGATGAAATGAGATGCCTCAATTTGTTGTCAGACCCCACTTGATAGAGAACAACAACACTTGTAGTGCCCCCTCAATTAATAAACAATAATCAACGAGTGTCCCCAAAAACCAACTAACGCAGTGACTTCCGACCTAATTAAAATCGATGATGAGGACGCGATGATGATGATGGAAATGATCATGTGGTGGGTGTGATGGATTTGTACACACAGATAAAGAAAGTTTATAGTGTT
>NC_090895.1:33642069-33644201 GCF_036669925.1 Montipora capricornis | reverse complement strand
ACCCAGCGTACGGGTAAAGAGTAACTTGAAAAAAAGGGGGAAAGTTTATCTGGGATCATTGAAAAAGAGATATTTCATCTGCATAGGCTGGGTAATTGATCTATTAGTCTAAGAAAAAGAAATCAATTAATTATAAGTTCAGTCAAGCACTTTCTACAAGGGATAGTATGTATGGAGAACATTGATTTCAGCAACATTTCCTTTGTGTTTTTTCGTCTTTACAGAGATACTCTCCGAATATTAAGAGCACTACTGATAAACTGCAGGATATGAACAAGCAGATGGTTACATTAACGCAAAAGGGTGAAAGAAATGAGAAATTAGAAGAGTATGTTCAACTTATTTATTAACACGAGCTATTGTAGCAATAACGGGCAGATTTGATTCGTAAATCAAAAGGGCTAAGAGTCTTTACAGTGGTTTTGAGTTGAATGGCGTAGCAAAAAAAAAAACTGTCAAAAATGTCGGGCATGTAAGCAAATATCAAGAGAAAATGAGGGGACAGAGAGGGAGGGTCAAGGCGTTGGCCGAGATATGTTATGTCCACGAAAGCTAAATTAGACGAGCGGAAGTCATAGTTCTATGGGAAGTCTGTCTTCCGAGACGCCCGCAAGCAGTCTTGCTTCGCTCTCAGGTTCTTAGTGAAAAGAGAAATTGATGCGCACGTGGAAGGCTGATGAAGATATATTTTCTTTCAAACATCGGAACGAGGTTGGCCTGCATGCGAACGTCTCGGAAGACTTCCGCTCGTCTAAAAATAACTTTCGTGGACTTGACATATCCCAAGGGCTGGACCGGGAGCCTCCTTCTCTGTCCCCTCATTTTCTCTTGCAAATATTAAATGCACCAACCACAGCGAAAATTGGGAACCGGCGCCACTCGCCGAAAAAACTGGGGCGAACAATTTCATTCATCTTATTTTGCTTTCGCCACCAATAGGCTTCGAATGTGGCGCAAGATTTCATTTCTTTCACTGAATGTAGCAATTTAAAGCCAAAGCAATCAAAATAACTTTCAACTTTCAATTTCCGAAACTGAAGTATTGGATTTCGGAAGATATTGAATGGGGACTACCTCGTGAAGCCACATATTCATATTAGATGATATTCTCCAAAGACGTCATTTGAAGCGAGAAACGGTTCTAGTTTTTTACCTTGAGTAAAAAATCCGAAAACTGTATTGCATTTTCCTTTCCAGAGAGAAGCGACAGTTGGAAAGAGAACTGAAAATGTACAAGAAGGCGGCCGTGCAACAAAGAAAGGAGATGTTCTCCAGTAAGGCTTGAATCACCGTTTAAAATCATTTTATGCCCATATATAAAGAACTCAGTTATGCTCAGAGGGCTTCGTTTAATAATTTAATAGTCGTTTTCAGAGCTCATCTTCGGAGATCCCACATTGTAACATCCTCTCCACCTCCAGTTTACTTGAGCCTCGTTTTTAAAACGAGCGAAAGTGCGACATTTAGGGAGGGTCTCTCGGGATTTGTAATACACCATTTAAAACGCAGCTAAAGTGAACTCGGAATGACCTCAGGCTATTAGGAACGAGCGATTAAAAAACGAATACTGGCAAACGCAAACACTTCCGGAGCTTTAGAAATTATTTATCTTTTCTCGGATGCAATGTGTCAATCGTACAATACCTGTTCGAGCGGAAGACAAAGGTCAGAAGAGGATTGCTTCAGTGGTTTTAATGGACGTTTTGTGTTTGTAGGGCGATCAAGCATTCGCAAAGATCAAACCCAACAATGGAAACTAGTGGCTGGTGAAATGGTCGATATGCTAAATATGGTACGAAATGCGGGAAACCTCGGTAAGGCACGTGATTGTAACGTCTATGACTCCGTAGGCATTGCGTATTTGTAAGTAGTGGAGTAGGCTAACATTATGTAGCCTTCGTGCACACGTCTTCATTTCCTGTGTTGCACACGGAAAAGGGACATTTCTTTTTTTTTTTTCCGCGTGCAACAAAGTAAGTATGAGGCTTCTGCACACAGGCTAGTATTGTGTATTAATTATTTTTGCGAATTAATGTTCTTTTTCTGTTTATTGTGTTATCCAATTTTGTGTCGTTTTTGCTTTCCGATTACGAACAGTTTGATACTTTCACTTAAGTAAGCCCTATCGGATA
>NC_090895.1:33607069-33639569 GCF_036669925.1 Montipora capricornis | reverse complement strand
TGGAAACGATTTAATTGTCAACACGAAGGAACATGAAGTTCCTCTGTAATGCAAAACAACTTTTATTCCAGTAGGATTGGAAGGAATGTGAAACACAAATATCTTTCTCATCAAAGATTTAACCAAGAAAAAATTAAGGAACGTTTAAATCCACTTCGACTTGTTTTGTAGGTCATTCCCGAAGATGCTTTGACGACTGACATTCTGAAGGCTCAAGTTCGAGATGCGCGGAAATTGGTGCTTAAATTAGAGGAAGTAAGCAAATGGATATAATTTATTCTGGGAGAAAGGAATGAAGACCGTTGCCATTTTTTGGTAAACGCTTTATTTTTGACGAGGCACTTCCCGTCTCTGACTCTACAGACTTTGAAAGAGGGAATCATTATCGTATTCTCACTGCATAATTAATTACTCATTGCAAAACACGCCGTTATTCCATCACATTCCCCCGTTTCCGCCCGTGCTATAGCGTCAGTAATGCTTTGCGCCATTTCGAGTTTAAATTTGGTCTCTCCGCTTGGAGCGTGGTCTTTTCGTCCCGTACTCCACAAAGACAGTCGTCGTCTTTTGCGACCCACCCGCCTCCCCTGGTGGAGGTTGACCGAGCCCCTACATGCTCTTATCCTCGTTGCATGCCTACTGCCTCATCAGTCGCGGACTCTTCCCATAACTTAATCTTATGCGATGAGGTAATTAGTATGCAGTGAGGATATGGTACTATCCTTTTAGCGATAATACCTTAATTGCAAGACAAAAAACCCAGTCCTTTAATTAGAGGAGAGTATATATAATGTGATACATTTTTGCTGAGAGGTGCATTTATAGAAGTAACGGCTGAATAATTACAATTAAGGAAACCAGTCCTTCTTAGCGCCGATTGTATGTATCGATTGGCTCATTTAAATGCATCCTGTAATTGATGTGCTAAGGCAAAGTAACAAGTTTGGTTTTGGAACTGCCGAGCTCATTTGAAAACCGCGCTTTGAAATTTATGTAATCATGCTTTCAATTGTATGCATTTGCTTTTATGGTATGCATTTTCCTTTCATAAATTCTACAGGAGAACAAAGAACTACAAAGGAAACTAGCTGCACTTTCAAGTAGTTCAGAGGTGTGAAATAATGAGGCTTGTATTTTCTTCAGTCACAGTTTGTCAAGATATTCGATTATTACAAGGGTTGCGGAGAGAGGTCTGACAGAATAAGCGCTGTGAATGTAACTGATCAATCAAATATTCATTAAATCGGTATTAATATCCCCCCAAACCCAATCTATTCGGGATGATGTGTTCCTTTTTTCGCTGAACTCGACTGGAAAAAATTCGATACAAGAATAATTGACCAGTGCGGCTTTCCTAACCGTCTCCTCGTTCACAATTTTTTCCTTTTTGAAAACTGCAGGGAAATGAGGAAGTACAAAGAATCTTGGTTGTTCACCAAGAGAGTACAGAGGTGGGTTTGCAACACATCAAATTATCCTGCGTGGAACAAGCGTGGAACAAAACTTTTTCATGTAAACTTGCATCAATATCTTTGGTAAATGAAAAACGTTTTTTTTTCCACAAGGCTGGCACTCTTGAACCAAATACAGAGCCGGTTCCAGTGAGTGCCCTCGATGAGTGCCCTCGATGTCATTCCTATAAAGAACAGATTGCAAACCAGTTACAGGGATTTAAAAGCAAAGAAGAGCTCATTGAGAGATTAAAAAGGGATTTGAAGAAACTGAGGACACTGCTGTTATCAATTAAGGTAACTCGTTTAGTTTAGATTAAACCAGCGCGATCCCAATGTCACTAGCACTATCCCACTATGAAAATAGGCCGTCACTATGCGAACATAACTTGCCTGGCGTTAAACGCGTGCAAGTGAAAACGCAATCAAAGATCTTACGTTGTTAACACTTCCATTTCCAATTCCATATTGTCATGGTTTCTCTCCTACACTCTCTCTATAAAAATAATAATAATAATAATAATAATAATAATAATAATAATAATAATAATAATAATAATAAAATGAAATTAGCCTGTATCCTTCGAGGATCCTTCCTTGTCATCCGCTAAGTTGACTGCGGTCGTGCATCATTAACTTGATCCTTAGTTGGTTTCAAGTGGAGTATAGGCTCCCCTACCTTGTCACCTTGAAATAAAATTTCCCGGTAGGCCCACACCCTAACCACGTAAATTACCTCTTCGATAGCTGTGTTGCCAGCATGGTTGTCCTGGTGGTGTAGTGGTTATCACACCCGACTAGTAACGGGGGACGTGGGCTCAAATCCCGCGCAGGGCAAATGTTCTTTCAAAACATTTATTCAGTTATATGAGAAACCCATAAGGGTTGAAACGTGTAACGGGCCCTTGTGTGCTGGGAAACAAGCTTCCATATTTGGAACAACAAGAGCGAGGGGTTTCCAAATATGGTACTTAGCACTGAAACATTCAACCAATCAGTTCGCACTGAATATTCGGAAGTTGTGAACGCGCGTTACACGTTTCAACCCTTATGGGTTTCTGGTTATATATATCCCATAATAGACCTCTTTTAAGCCCCAAAATTTTGCATAATCATTGTTTTCGATTTCTTAATTGGGATATGAAGATGTCCCAAGACAAATCGAAAACTATGCTTGTGCATTTTTGTTTTTTTTTTTTTGTTTTTTTTTTTTGGGGGGGGGGGGGTGTAAAAGAACTGTACTATTAGAGAATAGAGAAAAACTGTGCACAAGATCTTGATTACTTCGGCCGAGGGCGGTACGCGAGACCGAGTACCGCTTTCAAAAGTCAACGAACTGGGCGAAATGTAGAAAAATAAAAATTGAAAGTTCGCTCATTAAATTCGAAGCTTCGCTCGTCACTTAGCGTCCTTGGTTACCGTGACAGTGGTCAAGAGTAAATAAATAAATTACTTTTTTATGTCAGTTACGGAAATTTGATGATATATCTATACAAAAAGACCCTGGTGATAGATTTCTTTATTCTCGTCACTAATGTTTTGAGTCCGTGAGGAGAAAATAAATATCAGTCACTCATGGGAATCAAAGGGGGTAATTCAGAATTTCTGCCGTACTCATGTTTTTTTTTTTCTTTCGTTGTTTCTGTTTCGTAGGACACTTCTAATGTTCAATCAGAGTTGGCAATGATAGAAGAAGTCAAAGAGGAAAGGTTCGAGGGCCCAGGATCCCCAGAAATTAAAGGTAACGCACTTATGTTTTGTCAACCTCGTTACCAGGGTCTCTCTTCTCTACCTCCCTTATCGTTAGGGTCAACCAAGGAACCCACGACCCGGAGCCTACAGCTCCTTTGTGTTCGAATCAAGGCGTTTTTCACAGACTGATTTACTTTTAAATTGAATTTCCCGCGAATGAGACTCCCACAGGAGCCCGATGAACAATTACAAGAAACTAACCTTACGTCATAGGAGAACCGAACCGGAACTGCCTTTGTTTTTTTCGGAAAAGGTACTCTTAAAATAAATCGGTCTGTAAAAATTCCGTGACATAGGCCCAGTATGGGAGTTTTAGGCTCCGGATCATGGGTTTCCTGGTCAACCTAACCCTTATGGATCCTGTCCTCAACGACACTGAATTGAGGCAGAGGAGAGAGACCCTGGAAACGAGGTTGATATTTTGCCTCTTGGAGCTTAATCGATGTCTAAGCCTTTAAAATCCGCTCCAGTAATCGAGAGGAGGGGTTTTTAGTTTTGTAACGTCAAAAGTTAATGTTAGCTTTAACAGTTTCAGAGGACGTCTCCACTGAACTTCAGCTGTCGTCTGAAAACGAGTCCAGCGAGGACGAAGCTAAAGAAATTCAAAAACCAAAGAAGACAGGAAAAGTAACAACGTCAGCAGAGGGTGAGTCCAAGAAACTCCCTGGGAAATCATCAAGAAAGGGCAAGAGTAAAAAGGCCGCTAAACTAAAACAGAAGGGAAAAGAGGACCAGAGTGAAAAAGGTGTGGAAAAAGATAACGAGGAAGATAAAGAAGAAAAAGCTATAGATATGGACAAAGACGAAGATAAAGGCAAAGCAAAAAAACCCAAAAAAAAGGAAGGAAAAGGAGCCGGTTACAAGCCCAAAAGAGTGCTAGTGGGTGAATGCAGGGAGGAGAAGGCGCCTTACGTAAAAGTCAGAGAGGCACGGATGGTAACCCTAGCAAATAAAGTAAGTGTTTGCTATCTTACATGATATTAAGCTGTCAGTAAAACGCTCTATAATCGTGCGAAATGTTTGACCAAAAAATGTGCTAAATTTCTCTCTCTCAATAAAAGGGAACGCAGACAAGTCATTATGATCACCTGGCTGAAAGTACCACTAGGAGGAATGCCACTGAATGGCAGCCGCTGGGAAGGAGAAAACCACTGGCTGAAACTATCATGGCAGGAGTCACACCAAGTGAAATGCAGGAGGAAACAAGAGCTGCTTCGTTATTTATAAAGGAACAGGTGAGAAAATCAGACGTCAGTCATGAGGCAGCTTAAGGTGATTCCTCAGAAAAAAAAAGTTGTTGAACGATTTTCTTGAAACTTTTCCTGAATGTTCCCTACTAATATCTGTTTTGAGAACTACAATAAAAAAGATAAGTCACCGCGCTTGCTTAAGAGATATAATGGGCCAATCTTACCCCATTGATCCCTGTACTGATACTAAACACGCGCGCGTTATTTCATCGGCTCAGCGTACATTTTGCGGTAGCTAAACGAGAGGGTTTTTAAAGTAACACTTGAAAAAACACCTGATAGGTAGAAAGTCTAGAACATGTGGAACACAGTCTTATATAGTTTATGTAAAAATCACTCAATTTAAAACGACGTCGACTCAAAACGTTTCTCGAATCGTTGTTTTCAAGATCATAATTTACAACCCTTGGTAAGGGGCTCTGTGTACGTCTTTAGCTATATCTTTTTTTCCCTCCGATAATTTTTTTAAATTATTTTTTTTTTCATTTAAAGGGGATAATTTGTAAACCAAAATTATGCAATAAAAAATATAGGTCACCGTGCTCGTTTAAGAGTAAAACACCATCATACCTGTCTATCTCGATTATCGTAGATCGAAACAACACAATTCGCCATGTTCTCGGAGTGCGCGCGCTTATTCGCAAAGAGTTATGGGTCATTCACAACTCCTCATTCATTTCAAAATGATCGCTCTTCCATTGTTGCTCTTTTAAACAGGCAGACCGGTTATGCGATGAAATATCCAGTTTTGTGGAATGTGGATACAGTCTCATCGAACAGGGAGGTAAAATTTACTGTTTGAGTTCTTTATTTGAGTTGCTATGTGCAATCCATCTTAAACACCTGGCCCCGGTTTTTCAAAAGGTGGATAGCGGTACCCACTGGATAAATCAGTAACCACTGGATAACTCAATTGGTTTTGATAGTGTTCATCCGCTGGATAGTGATTTATCCGGTGGATAGCGCTATCCACCTTTTGAACAACCGAGGCCAGTTCTGAAATCCTATTCCTGGCCCAGTTGTTAGCTCCATATAACTCTGTTAAGAAACTGTCACTTTGACAGGCGTAGTCGTGGAGAGAGTTTATTGTAGTGCACATCAGTTTTCAATTGATAACTGCTCGTCACCCAATTCAGTTTCAGTTATGTATTTCATATTCACTGTTGTGGAGGCTAATTCAAACATGTGCGTTTCTGTTACACGGGCAGCTTGCTTCTTGAATGACTCGAGAACTGTTAGAGCCGTAAAAGGCCAGATACGATTTTTCAACACTTTTCAAGAGAAGAGAACTGAAAAATACATTATCGTTTTATGCCCTGAAGCGTCGCCATTTTGAAAATACAAAGGAAATACTAGAGCTAGAATTACTTAAAACCCAAAAAAAAGGCTAGAAAACTCAGTTGCCTAAGTTTCGAGAGCTAACTCGCCGCACCGTAGCTTTCAGCAAAGCCACTCATGCCAGATAGGCTAACAGGCAAAAAACAGACCGTAACAGTCTTTTGGGTCTTATTAGTAAGGAGATCACTAGACATCAGACTTTGAACTCAGTACTTAAACAACAAATGCTACCTATATGACGCTGTTTCGCCCTGAAGGGGTTCCCTGGCCATAAACGAGTACAATCGTCTGGTGTAAGACAGAATAAAATTCATCAACTGGCCCTCTTAAAAAGAAGAGTCAATTAATGATTAATAATGAACTATTGATTATTTTCCTCTCACAGCAAAATCAACGCGAATGATGATGGACACTCACCTGGGTCAAAATGCAGCGGAAATGCTAGAAAACGATGATCCTGCCTTACAGGTACATTCACTGCTCATCATCCGGTGATGCAACAGAACTTCATTATTTCGCTGGAATGCAACCACGATGGCTACCTTATAGCAGCTTCTTCAGGGCTTTTCCGTGACAGATATGAGCAGTGTGATATTATGTGTTTTAGTCAATCCCAATCTGAGCACAATGTTTGTATTTTTTGTGGATACGGGCTTTAGTCCGTAATGCACTATGTCATCGAAACGCCGATCTTTGTCCGTAAGCCCGTCGTGACAGTCTGTGGTGGCAGGATATGTCCGCAAGGCGTGCGTGTTTTTAGTGCTTTGCAGCTTGAAATGCAGACTCGGCATTCGATCAAAAGCGCCAAAACACAAAAGGGTAGAAAGGAATCACAAATCGAAAGTTTTGACTACCTTTACGGTTTTGGGTTCTGCTGAAGCGTTTTCTTGTTGAAAATCTAAAGTTATCTCGTTCCTGCTTGGTAATGCATATAAACAACAACATAAATTTTGCAGAAAAATGTCGTCAGTAAACGACAGACCACCGCCGCAAACTTAACAGAGGAAGGGAAAGACATTTTCAGTTAGTTTATTTTAACACAAGTAGTCCTCATCGAAACCAACTCGTGAAAAGAACATTGTCATCCTTGAACCGAAAACCCTCGCAGGCTAACCTCGCCAACGAGTGTCTTTTCTTCTCCCTTGAACTGGCTGTTTCCTTCAGCCCAAACAAATAGTCTGGAAAACGAACGACACTGAATACTATCATTGCGATCTGTTCTCGGGTGTGATCCGAAGCCTTCTGTTCTCGACTTGCTCACTGCGGCGCAATCACACAATAGTTGTGGTTACACTAGCCCTTTTACCCGTGGGTAAAAAGCGTTTGCCCACGGGCAGACGTTTTTGTGTGTAACCGCTATCCCTAGACGGAAACTACCCTAGGGTTAGATAAAAAAAACAAAACAAAAAAAACAACTTCCCATGACAGTTCCTGAACTGGAAAGTACAGTTTATCTGCTCCTTGCTCCCTACTACTTCTGAAACTCGAATTCCAACTAATTACAGCTAGCTGTGGTGATGTGCACCGGGGCTATGTGTTGACCTTGACAGCGACGGCAGGAAGCGCCATATGTTCCGATCTAGTTATGCACTGTGCACACCAAAGGGCAGAGCAAATAGCAAGAGCAAACAAAAATGATTATCCATATCAGCATTTTCGTGCAAAAAAAAGACTGACAAGCACACGAGAGCTTTTTCCCACTTAAATAACTTAAGATCTTGCACTGGGACGTTAAAGACCAAGAAATCCCTATTCAGTTCAACAGTGTTTATTTTTGGTACTACTAACTATTTATTGGATCTTAACGTTTCTTCTAGCTGGAAATAGCAAAAGAAATTAAAGCTCTACAGTCTTGTAGTCACCGTAGGCAGAGTTTTTTTGCAAACAAAAGGCGTCGCTCATCTGTAAATCTGGAGCGGAGAGGAACGCGGAGACACTCAAAACTACCATTTTTTGATGGTCTTCGTAGAGAATCGCGGGCGGACAGTGTAACAGGACAGGAAAATACGAGAAAGGAGTTAGAAGCAGAGAGTGTTTCAAGCAATAAGGAATTGGAAGTAGGCAGCGTGACAGAGCAGAGTCAATCCCCTGATGGCAGCAAAAAAGAATCACAAGATCAACAAACCTCAGGGGAGGTGGACCAGTATTCGAAAGAGTCGGAGACAAGAGCCAGAAGTCGAGCCTTGTCAATATCTACTCAGGGGTCCTTTGATATCAACCAACCGGTTTTCGACTCAACTTTCGTAAATAACAGCCCATGGAGCACACTTCAGAATTTTGCCGATTCTCTCACTTCTTACACTGGTGCAGCCTGCTCTCATGTTGTGAACTCGGTCAGACTTGTCGTTGAAGGATCCGGGATGATACCTACAGAGGAACAAGTCAAGGAGCAGGTTAAAATCACAGCTCAACATGCTATCGACAGTGAGTCTGCATGATATAGTACATGCATATCTTTATTTAATTTTCAGAGATTTCAAAACCGTGGGTGGAAGCGGAATAATTCGATCTCAGTAATTCATTATTCCAAGGCCATTTTCCCGAGTTATTTAGTATTCGCTATTGAAATTTTGTTCGATATGCATTTTTCCGTATTCGTTTTTCTTTAGGGAAACCGTAAAATTCTTTATACCGAATGTTCGAACGCTAAATATTCCTTATTTAATTTCTTTTTCAAGCCTTAGTTCATTATTCCGCTTCTACCTCCGCTCGTACCCCATAAATCTTGAAATGCACCGGCGTTCATATGAGCGTTCGTCAACTGAGCCTCTTCCTGATATTTGAGTGTAAACACAGCAGTGTATAGAGACAACAGCCCAAACAATTTCCTAGTTGACTTGACCGTCCTTCTCAAGTGCAAAGTCACGTCTTGCTTGTAAAAAAAATCCATCAACATGAAAGATGAACCTTAACTTCCATCGCAAAACATTAATTCGCACTATATTAATATTGCTTTAAAAAAGAAGGGTAAAGGTTTCTAAAACGCGGCAAACGTTTCTGTTCTGTTTTGCAGCAATCCAGTCTACAGCTGAGATTTTGAATAATCAGTTACAAGCCGAGGTATATTTACCCAAAATAGACTGCTATTACTCAGTATTTAATCATGACGTTTTTAACTGTCTATCCATTTTGAGCTTTTCTCGTATTGGCCCCGGCTTCGTTTCCAAGGTGACTTGAAACTCAATAACAAGGCTATTCCCATGCCGAGGAAAGTGAAGGTATAGTAACTGTACAAGGGGACTGGTCATTATTTACAGGTGGGAGGGGCTCGTGGAAAATGAGAAATGAGATGCTCAATTTTTTTCAGCCCCACGTTATAGAGAAAACAAACTTTAGTGCCCCCCTCAATTAAAAACAATAATAACGAGTGTCCCAAAAACCAATAACGCCGTGACTTCCGCCCTAATTAAAATCGATGATGATGACGATGATGATGATGGAAATGATCATGGTGGTGGTGATGATTTGTAACACAGATAAAGAAAGTTTATAGTGTTAATGAAAGTTTTTGTAAAGTAAGTTTAATAGTTGAGGCCCTTCCAGCTGTATCAGCAGCTTACAATTTTTGCTGGCTATATATTTGAATAATTTCTTATAGCCTCGCCTTTTGGTCACGCATAAAATTTGGTGTTTTGTAATCTGAAAATACTCGCTCCGAATATTATAAATGTATACCTTTATAGCAATAATTAATAAGATTGTATTGTAAGTTGTGTAAGTAAGCATTGTACTGTAAGCCGTGTTTTAATAAAAATTTATAATAATAAAATTAAAAATTGGTGACCCCCCCAACCCCGCCCTGTGAAGGTGGGCTCACACACAAACGAGAAAAAAAAAACAACACACACACACGTCCCTTCCCACAATTGCGCAACGCACAAGCATGAAACTTATAAACAAATATAAGTTAATGATTTTAATTTAAGAGAGGGAAAAAAAAAAAGAAAATTGTAGATCCTAATATTACCGAATAAAAGAAAACCTAAACTTGCTTAATATTACAGACTAATTAGGGAACATAAAACTAACCTTCCTTAAATAATTGTCTATTCCTTTACAAAACCTAACAATAATACTAAATGTACTAATTATTTTACTCTAATATTTACAGTCAAACAGTTCAGTCCTGTGCCAAACCAGCAACAAAACCTTCAACAAGTTCTTTCCCACCTCGGCGCCTCCTTCTCTTCTGGCAATCAATTTCTCCTTTCACACTTTACTGCACCCGCGTCACTTTCTTCGAGCTTATCTCAAGTTTCTTTAATTCTTCGAAGGATTTTCCTCACTCGACGCCACTGACAAAGGGGTTTCAGTGTCATTGATTCTTCCGGCAGGTCTCGCTAATGGCTCTTGGCAGTGTTCTCCGTTCTTTTCCCTTTTGCCCTCAGGCTTTCGTTCTTCAACTCTTTGCTTTCCTGCACGTCAACAAACCTTGCGCCACTTCAACAACCAACACCCACGACTTTTTAAACTAATTTATTCAAATTACGACTAAACAATTTTTTTTTAGATGACTACATTACAACACTTAAAAGACGTTCTTTAACACTAAATCAGATAATACATAATACACCACGGAATCGTACATAAGTAGTTAACAAAAAGTTAACGAGTTTAACGTGGGAATCAATATTACCTCTGACAACATTGCAGCTTTTTGTGGAAGGGGACGGCTCACCATTTTCAATCTATTCCCCTCTCCCTTTGTCATTGCTTTGTCCACATTAATCAAAGTGACCTGCGTCTGTGCAGTCGAGTCCAGACAACTTTTTTGTCAAATCGAATATCCAGTGTTTGTGTTTTTTACTTGTAGGCTGGTGTTTACGAAAACTTTTTCGCGTTGTGGAGTGACATTAAAGAGGTAGGAAAACCGATTGACTTTCCACTTCGAAATGGAACAGTCTTAAAAGTGGTCCATATCGTGTTTAATATGAAAAGAGATACTTAAAGTAACCGACAAAAAAAAAATCAGAGCAGGGTAGAGAAATAACCCTAATTACAAAACTTCAATTACTTACAATTCTAATCCATAGGATAATTGCTAATTGCTAGAAAATTTTAAAATTTCAAAGTCCTGAAAAGTTCCTTGAAAGAACTTAAGAACTGAAGCTTGATGTATGAGTAAATTCTCTCTCTTCTCTGCTATAAATTATGGTTCTTGTCATCATCTTGCAGAAAAAAGAAACAAGTCCTCGTATTCAAGAGTTTGACAAGACAGACGATCCTAAGAAGGCAAGTGACAGCGACGGTTTCTCTGCAAGATTTTCTTTACATTAATTCTTTCTTCGTTTATTCTTTTGATCTAATAATCAAGTAGTTTCCTTTTCTTTTCAGATTCTCACGAAGGTCGATGAAAGGTAGGAAGCAATCTAGCAACCCGATCAAAATTATTTGTTTACACAAACGTACAACTTCTTTGTGATCATAATTTCACCTTAGATTCTTTTTTATTCTAGGGATTTTGGTTTTCATAATATAAAGGTAGGGTTTAATTAAATAAAAAAAAAATTGAAATCGAAAGTTGGGATGAGAGGCTATGGAAAATGCTTAAAATTGTCTTCTGGCGCTCCTCTTTTCCAAAGGAACGCCTTCAGTCTAGGTTTTTAAACAACTATTCAAAGTATATTTGATTGTTAAAAGCTTCTTTTATCGGCGAATGGCTAAAAAACGAATAACAAGCTATGTCATCAGACCTATTTCTTCATTCACGAGTTGAAGGGAAAGGAAAGGTAATACTAATTTGTGGATAAACAAATCAAATGTTAGCATCTATAGAGGATATAAATAGTAGAGTGCCCGAAGAAAAACTATATTAAATCCACAACCCACATATAGTTCTACATATAGAAAAGAAAAGGAAGGCAAAGGAAATTATTTCTTCACAACGATTGCCTTGCGGCAGTGGAGCGGTTTTGTTATTTTTAACATTTGAGAGAGATAATTGTTTCTCTTTTCCTTAGGACGCTGCTTTACTCCCGCCCCTCGATACCCAAGGCATTGGAGCACGTGTGACGATTGCTCCTGCGACTGCTCAACTATCTCAGAAGGGAATGATGATTATACAAGGTGCTGGGAATAAGCCGACTGAAGTCATCCCACCACCACCACCCTTCTACGGCAAAATGAAGAAACGAGGAAAACTGGCAAATCATTCAAGGCGACAAATGTTACATAAGCAGAAGGCTGTGATGGATAAGATGTTAAATGTTAATCACAGAATTGAAGACTTACACCACCTACTAAATGAAATGGGGGAACAAATGTCTTCAGGTGCAGGAGATGCGGGTGTAAGGCACGTGAAAGGCTACTTTTCAGTTTATTTTCACCGGTGACGACTCCACAGCTGTCTGTGGACTGTCTGCGCGGGAAAAATAAAACTACCTTTTCACTGATCACTCCAAACTCTAATTGGAAAACTTTATTTATTTTTTCTTGCCGGTGTAGCGGTCTTTGAACAAAGCTTAAAAGGCCCAAAACTTCATCTAACGTATCAACAATCAAGGCATGACTTCAAAACTGTATTGTGAAATATCTATTTCTTGCGAATTGAGATACAAGACCAAATTCGATGATGTGTCATTGTCTGAACATCAGCTTATCACACATGAGCTACTGTATCAAGAGACGTACTTGTGCCAAATTTTCTCCAAAAAATAGTCCTCCTACAGGTTGCTTTGGAGTAGGAGGTGTTTCTGATTAGATAATCAGTTGTGGTTACTGATACAGGTTTTGTCTTACTGACTCTGTGTTAGGAAATCATTAAATAGTTTTTAATTTCCAGTCATTTACATTTACGTATAAAAAAATTGTGATAAAATATTCCTTAAAAACATTTTACGATTAAAAAGTTTTTTTCTTGTTTTTTAAGATATATTTTATCGTACTTTTTTATAGTTAATGCTTTTCTAACTCTCTTCTTTTATTTACATTTATTTTTTCTAGATATTTACTCCATTTGTTTTATTTACATTAAGCTTAAACATCAGCCAAGCAACCAAGCAGACTCGCCCTTCTTATCAAGGCATTCCACTGACAATGTCACAGGATTTCTACCTTCCTCTGATGGCACGGTCAGTAGGGCTGCCAGCCATACCCCAGGGATTGCAAATACAAGGCACTTTTGATCACCAACCAACAAGGACAGAAGATGCAAAGAAAAAAGTTGGCCCTGCAGAACCAGCTAAGGAGAGAGCAAATGAACAAGAAACTCCAAAGTTACCGGTGAGATGTAAAAGCAGACTCTGTCATGCTGTTTTCGCGTTGCAACATGCAATAGACCATTTTACAGTTGTAGCTGCAGGTGACCCTGCTTTGATACAAACCTTTGGGCTTTTTAATCTTAATGTAGACTTATTAGAATTACAATAAGACAATTTACATGATAAAAGAAGTGAGGTCTGCATGGAAGCAAGGTCACCGGCAGCCTCACAGCCATTCATAGGCCAGGTCACTGAGCAAACAACTGTAAAATGGCCTACTCTAAATGATGTCATCAAACTGACTTTTGAACCCTCCCCCCCCCCCCCCCCCCCCAAAAAAAAAAAAAAAAAAAAAAAAATATATATATATATATATATATATATATATATATATATATATATATATATATATATATATGATGTACCTGCACAGGAAAAGTTATTCCTTCTCTTTGGTTATTCGAGAAAGGGGTGGAACTGGATTGAAAAATAATAAAAATCAGCCATTAATGTGCTATTGAAGTTTGGCCAAATATTTTTCTTTTCCTGTAGAAATTCACTTTTCACATTCCTATATTTGCAAAACATAGCATAAGACTTTTGGGGAATGTTTTAAGTTTTTTAAAAATTCCAATCTTGACAGAAAACAACAGCAACTGAATTAAATAAAAATGCAGTTTAACCTGATCAGCTACTCTCATACATGTACAGATTTTATCCTTAAAAGCATGGGGTTTTTTTCAACAAAATGTTCAGAGAGTACTACGGTAGTCTAAATTTTTGTTGTTCTCTTGCAGGGTATGAACGTGGCCAATGCACTGTGGCAACGAAAAAATTCAGTTGCAAAGTTCTCTTCACAAAACGTTATACGGAAATCCTTTTCAGAACATGAAGCAAAGTTTCCACTTCTGAACATAAGTCATATCTTAAAAGTTCGACAGTGAGAATGTAAAGCTCAAGATTTAGCCTCACAGTCATTCACAACGTGGGGAAGCTAAAAGGGTTAAACAGTTGTTCTTACCTGTCATAAGAAATTTCTGCATATCTTCTTGAAATCACTATCCATGAATAATTTCAAATGCATTGTCACAAAATCAACACATACATGCAAATGCAGATAAGGCGATATTCAACCTGCAGCATCTTGAAAGGCCTTAGTGATTCCAAAAGGTTTTCAATCTGGCTTCAATGAAATCAGCCTCCTCAGGAATGGACTCAGAAGTAGTGTCACTGAGACAAAATATTATCAAGCTTCCACTCTCATTGTTATAACTGAAAATGCTTGCATCTTATCTCATAGGGTTGAATATAACTCAACTTTGACCATTCAGTATGTTATTGATGCCAGTTCAAAAGTATCATCTGGGGAAACTAAAGAATTCAATAGAGGGAACATGTTGGTTTTCTTTATATTAATCTCAGTAAAAACTTGATATTACCATTCTATGAAACATAGTGTCCTCTTGTTTTTATCACCTGCCTTGGGAAAATCATCAAAGAAATAAAAGAATGTCACCTTTAATTACATTTAATCGTTAATTGTATCAGATCTTCTTAAGGACTTTTGCATTAGTTTTATCACATAAAAATCAGTCACTAAAGTAAAGAAATCTGTACTCCAGCATTCTTTTTGTGCCATCTAAATTCAAGAAGAAGCTATTGTTTTGAATACAGGGACTGAAGGCAGAAGTGGTTCTGTCTTACTGATTCATGTCAAGTCAAGTCAGTTTTTATTTTAACTCACACAATTATCATTATCATTTGTTGGATTTTTCCTCCCATTTTCTTTGGCTGAGAGCCCACCACGTGACCTGCAAATAACTGTCTACAAATAAGTGTTTTGCCGAAAATAATATTCTGCTCATGCGTAATTGAAACCACGCTCTTCTGTGAAAATGGCAGTTCGCTTTCCTGAGCTTTCACAAAGAGATTTAATTGTTGGGAATTGTGAAAAATAAAGTTAACTCAGTCATCGAAAGATAAAATAATTATTGAACTCAGTTATTGCAAAATATCGTGATTTTTCAGTGTGTCGCAGATCAATATTATTATTATTTGCCTCAGCCTTCGGCTTCAGGAAATAATTGATCCCCTCGCCACTGATAAATCATGATATTTTGCTCAACCTCGTCCAATAATTAATTATTTGCAGAAAATTGATATTAAGGAAATTACAAGATCTAAAAACAACGTTATCACAGATAACTAAAATAAAACAATTGTGCGGAAGTTTGGGACACCTAAATAGTTAGTTTCTTGTCTTCTTGTTCTTCTGTTCTGTTCAAGTGCAACTTACACTATGCACCAAAACCAGGTGATCTGGTGATGTCATTCAGAGAACTTAAAAGAAAATTTTTATCACAATGCCACATATGCACACGAGTATCTATTTTTTCTGATTTCAACATGTCAGAAAGTTCCCTGCTAGCAGAGATGTCTTTTCTTTTGCGTTCGCTTGGCTGACGTGTACGCGTACATGCAAGTTGCAAGTTCTGAAACGTTCTAAACATTTCATCCCTACTCATGCTAAGAAGAGGCTGTATCTGGCTTACTTTCTCCCACATTTAACCTACTGTTCCAGTCTGGTTCCACTGTGGCAAGCGAAATGCTGATATAATTGAGAAATTTAATGAATCTATTCTTCGTTTCGTTTTTAATGATTTTAATAATTTGTATGAAAAATTATTCCAAGAAATTAATCAGCCTAGTCTGAGAGCACGCCGAATAAATGATACGCTCATATTAGTTTTTTTAGCATTAAATAATGCTGCACCTAGTTATATCTCTGATCTTTTTACCGAGCGCCAAACCAGCATCAGTTTACGAGGCAAACACAGACTAGTTATTCCACATGTAAATACAACAAATTATGGTCTTCATTCATTTCGATATCATGCCAGCAAACTATGGAACTTATTGCTGGATAATGTCTGTGTCCACTTCTCTTGCTGCCTTCAAAAATGCACTACAAACTGTCCATCTGGAAAATGAATGCTCTTCTTTTTGTTACCAATATTAAATTCTTAAATTACCTGTGCATAATATTGAGGATACCTAAACGTCAAGCTAGGATCCGAGCTAGGATCTGAGCCAGGATTCCAGCCAGGATTCGAGCTAAGATGACCTTTATCCGCTATTTATTCTAGAATCTCTTGGTTAGGTTAGGTCTTTTAGGTTGGTTCTAGTCTAGTGTCTAGTTAGGGTTAGGTTAGGTCTCGAATCCTGGCTTTATTCTTAGTTTATCTCCATAATATTTAATATTTATTTTTAATTATTTATCTATTTATTTCACCTATTGATTGCTTTAATTATGTTATAGATTTATTTTCTTCGGAGATATTGGCAATTTTGCTATCAACAAATTCGAAGTTAAATAAAGTCTTTGATTGATTGATTGATAGTTACACGTCAGTCCAGTGAACGCAAAAGAAAAGTCACCTCTGCTAGCAGGGAATTCGGGAAGAGTTCCACGTGGAGTACCTCTAGGTTGACATGAACTCGGATTTACTAGATCGTACACCCCCTGATACAACACAGTAGACATGGAGACAAAGCTATCAGCCTCAGTTGACAGTCAAAGAGCTCAGAAATCAAGTGTAACGCAATCATGGTTTGTGCAACTCATATCTCGCGTTTAATCATTGCTCTGAAGATTCACAAGACAAAAAGGCTTCACAAGAAACTCAACACACGCACACTAACATTGACACAACGGACATGATCACTGTTACGTTGAAATAACATTTAAAACACTACGACAATCAGTATTGAACAAAGACGACCGAAAAAGACACGACACAACAGGCATTTTCATCGCTAGTCGGTAACTCTTCTTCGTCATGATGCTTCCATCGAAACACTCAGATTTGACTAAGAATTGCATTCCTCGACCTGTTAAAACAACAAAAAGACAGTTTAACAAAAAGCTGGCGATATCGAACGATGTTGCAGTTGCAAAGCAGAACTTACTGCCACGTTGGCTGTCTCATTATTACTCGGTTCAGTTCCTCCGCGGGAATAAAACTAAAAGCCCCTAGGGCCCGGCGGGAAACAGTTAATTTTGGACTCGCGTCGATGCGTTTAAATAATAATTAAAGAGCCGCATTGAACTATGTGGGAATCCAGGGAAGATTGATGAGCCTATCAGTTACATGTAATTTCAGGTCTGGACGTAAATATAGTAATCGGTGGGATATCTTTTTGGTCTACCTTGTTCATTCAAAAATAATAATTTCAGAAAATTAGTTGTTGTAGAGGACCTCAGGTTTGAACTCCGAATGAAAAGAAAACCGGGATCCTACATTTTCAAACCTTAATTCAGGTGATCACGTCATCAAGCGGTATTGTTCAGCTGTTGTTGTTCAAAAGTAATGACCAAATGTTCTGGTCTTCCCTCCAGCACAAAAGTAGCTATTATGGGACGAATTCATATACACCCGAGATTGGTCCTCCCTGAAAGCACCTATTTCTTCCCCAAAGGTAAAGCAGATTGTTGCGTTGAGAAAACAAAATCGAGTAACTACCGAACTCAATACCAATATCGAGAATATTATATTTGTCACGCTAACGGTGTTAAAAATAATCACTATTTACGACATGCCTACAAATGTCTCGGGCGTAACACACCCTTAATCATTACAAACTTATTTGTATTTTGTTTGGAAACTTCAGAGGAAATTAGGCCTGACAGAATACATGTAGTAACTTGAAGATTGAGAGCAACCTCAATGAACTCAAATTTAAATAGCATATCATTTATTGTTTGCTTTTGCAATGGCAGGTTCTTTCTTGAGCTAATACTTCGCATAGTTTGTGGTTTTGGCCACTTGTTCGTGACTTTGTTAGTTTGCCAATAATCCAGTTTATGCCCCTGTAAACTTTTTGCATTTCAGAGTATTCATGGTTTGGCATTAACTTTGTGTTCAAAGCCATCAGTGGATAGTTTTCCAGTGTATTTATATTTCTACGGCTGGATTTACAAAGGTATATGGAATTAAGCATTACTACTCGTAAAAAAGTCAAATGTGTGACTGAATTCTTGTAAGTAGATACACATGATAAACTGGTGTTGTAAATAAAGTGAACACAATCAAGAATTGTCACGCATGCGTTAAAAGAAAAGAGACTGATCCAGTCAACATTGCTCAGTTGTTTGTTATATTCTGTCTTAGGATTAGACTGTAACGATATAATCTTTATTCTATGTAACCATTTAATAAAGAGGAAAATAATACGGATTTAACAATCTGTCTAATACAGAACTGCCAACTCATAAGAACCGCCGACAGACATTCAATCACGCAGCGTGTGAAATACTTAAGCGTTTTCATGTGTGACTCGTTTTCAATTAAACGCATTATATTTTTTGGAGCGTGACTCATAGTTTCTTTATGTATGCAAATTCCTTATAAACAATATTCGTAGATTGGCTGCGTGATTGTTGTAAGGCGGTCAATCTTGCTTTTCTCAGGAGACCAACCCAAGTAGATTGCTACAATAGCGTCGCAGAAAGCCGTGTCGAAGACTGAAACATCGTTTATCTGATATTGCTTGCTCACACGAGAAACGCAGAAGAAAATATGATCGATCACCGCACGTACTCTAAGCAGGTACGCTAACAAGCCCAATTAAGGTTACATTTTACTGAAGATTTATTCGCTTGTTGTCATTTACAGTTCTTCTTTTACTGAAAGCGATAATAATTAGCATAGCGTAAGCCAGTTGTCTGGATTATTGCCACATTGCTCGTGTTCTTCTTTTAAATGAACTGACGTTAAGAGAATTACCGAAGTTAACCGTATACAAGAGAATCGTGCGTTTGTAACTGGTTCTCGTAATGTGCATGAATTTTATTACATCCTCTTGCGTTCTAAGCAATTAATCGTTTGCGTACCTTCCACAAATCGATCAAAACATCGAACGGTCGATCAATCCCTCGAACGGTTCCGTGAAATAGGTCATCGTCGGTGCCATAAGCTTTCTTCACTAGTGCCTGTCAGCTGAATCAGTTGTCGCCCGTGTACGTACATAACCGTGGAATGCAAGCTATTTATCATAAAACAATTCACGATCTTTTGTGTGTTGTCTGTTTTTGACAGTGACCATTTGTCCGGCTAACGCGCAATCAATCTTCATCATTTTCAACATGTCGGATGTAAGCAGTGAAGCATCAAAAGACGATCGCAGCGATGATTCTCTATCAAGCGACGGTGAAGATGAATTTTACGACATTGAAGTGAAAAAAGATGTAACGGATAATGTTTCAACGACGTCTGAGTCATCTACTTCGGAAGAAACAGTAAAAGTTAAGGTCGAGGAGTATTCGGCGAACGAAGATTTCAGGGAACGCTTTTTCGAAGCGCAGGAAAGACTGGGCGAGCTTGAAGCTGAGCTGAAGAACACGAGGGAAAGGCTGCGGAACCTGGAGAATGCTTGCGAAAATACGGAAGAGAAAATCGGCGTGCTAAAGAATGCAGCATTTTCCTATCACCGGTCATTTTCAGAACATGAGATAACTTTCAAGACTGTTATTGAAGAAAACAGGGAATTGAAAATTACTATCGAAAAGCTTCAGGCCGTGATCCGCAAGAATAAACAGGAAAGAGAGAAATCTGACGAAATAAAAAGAACTATAAATGAACATCTTAAGGATCAACTTGATGCAGCAACGAAAGAAAACGAAGAATTGGAAAGGGAGCTTGATGAACTGAAAAGCAAGAATTCCAAAGATTTGCGTGACATAGTGGGTCCACATGATGACAAGAAAAAAAGCAAATATTGTGGCACAGATGGAACTCGAGGAGGTAGTGATCTGGTGCAGGAGCTGGAGTCTTTGAAACTTAGGTTCGATGCGATCGAGTCGGAAAAAAACCAGCTGCAGAAAGAGAAAGAAGAGCTACGCGACGAAGTCGATGATCTTGAGAAGAGGCTGAAGGACTTTCAGCAAAAACTTTCAGCTGATGATGAAATCATCGAGGAAATGAAGCAGCAGATTCTTGAATACCATTCTCAGATTGCTGAAACGGAAAACAACTGCGATAGCAGTCGCAGCAAAAACATCGAGCTGGAGAAGGAAATATCCGTTTTGCGCGGTCTATTGGCGGAGTTGGAAAGCAAGCTGGCAGACGAGAAAGAAAGAAGAGAAGATTTGATTTATGAAGGAACCCAGCGGCTTGAAATACAAAACAAAAAGATTTCGCAGCTGGAGATGAATCTAAGAGATGTCTGCAAAGAAAAAGAGCTGTTAAATCTGCAATTCGTGGACAGCAAGAACAAAGCCGAGATGGACATGAAACAGTGGACCAAGCAATTAAACGAGTCTCATGTGCGTGCGGAGCTTTTTAGGAAGGAGGTTTCTGATAAGGAGAAAAAACTTGCCACACTGAGGACGGAAAATGATGAACTCAGAGGCTTAAAAGACGATGTTGCTTCGCTTCAAAGACAACTTCAAGATGCGCATGACCGGGAATTGGCGCGATTTGCCGAAGAGTCATCTGGAGACGAGACTGATGGAGACAAAGATGACGAACTGAAGCGGTTGAAGCAAGATAACGAGGAGCTTAATCAAGAAGTGGAACAGTTAAGAGACGATGTGATTTCTTTGCAAAGTGAGCTCGCTGAATTTGTCCAAGAGAAAGAGCGGAGGAGCCCTAAAGGAATGGACCCGGAAATAGTTGTGGTCGAGCGTTTTGAGGTTCAGAGTTCGGCTCCGCTGGCCCGGATTGAGAGCGATTTGAGCGACTACGATGATGTTAACGAGGAGCGCGTTGTAGCTGTTAGTGAAACGCCCAACCTTGTTCCTCCAGAGGAAACAACAACATCTTGGTCCAGTGATGACTTCGCCAAGTCACAGATACAAGAATTAGAGGAGCTTTTAGAGAAAACTAAAGCGGAGAAACAAAAACTGGAAGAATGTCTCGAAGAATCTGAAGATAAAGCTAAGAAAACCGCAGATGAACTTTCCAAGACGATCGATAATTTGACTGAAAAATGTGAAGTTATGAGTCAAGAGCTTTTAGAGAAAGAAACGATCATTAACAGATTAAGAAAAGATGAAGCACAAGACAAAAAGAACATCCGTGACCTGGAACAGAAAAGGCTACGAGACCAAGAGTATGTCGAGAGAGAACTGGAGAAAGCTCGGCAAGAACTCCACGACCTGAAATCTCACGCTGCTGCTAAAGAAGACTACAAAGAGAAATACCATGAGCTTAAGGCGGAATACGGCAAGACAGTGGAGGACAAGGAGAAACTGGAGGACGAAAAGGAAGAAGTTGCCAAAGAGCGAGCGAAGCTTCAAGATCAACTGGAAGACCTTAATAAAATGTTAGAAAAAGGGAAACAAATGTACGCTGAAGTATGTGATGAGAACGACGACATTATGAAAGCTAAGAATAAAATGGAAGATGAGGTGAAGTTTCTCAGCGAAGAACTGAAGGAAGAAGAGGAGTTGCACTCCAGCGAGAAAGGGAAACTGGACAAGGAAATCAAAGATCTCAAAGAGAAGATAGGACGGCTTGAGGAGGAGATATCTGAGTTGAAAAAGAAACTAAGGCGACAAGAGGATGAAGAAAACTGGAGGAAGAAACATGACATCCTACAACGAGACATAAATTCGCTACAGGGCGACAAAAAACGCTTAGAACGAAGCGTGGAGAAAATAGAAGACGAACATGAAGACACGAAATCTAAGTACAGCAAGGCCCGACGCGAGCTCAGCGATGCACGCACAGAGCTTGGGACCTTACGCCGTCAGGTTTCTGAGCTCAAGCTTACCAAAGATACCGCAGATGTCGACAAGGAACTTAGGAAAACGAAGGACACTTTAAAGGAAAAGGAGGAAGAATGTAGGCGTTACGTTGGAGAACTGGAAGATCTTGAAAAGGAGATGGCGACAGTAAAGGTGGCATTGAAGAATAAAGAAGAGGCGTGTGAGCGCTATCTTCAAGAACTTGAGAAAATGAAGGAATCTTTGACTCACCAAAAGGCAGATGATGGCTGGCAAGAAAAGTTCGAATCCCTAAAGCTCAAGCTCGATGAGGTGGAAGGCGAGAAGAATTCCCTTCAGAAGGAAAAGAATAATCTGCAGAGCGAACTAAGAAAAGATTCAGAAAAGCTCGCCGAGGTAGAAATAAAACTAAGCCAGGCCAATATGGAAAAGGAGGGCTTGAGTAAAGACTTCCACAAGTCTCACACGAGAATCACACATCTGGAGATAGAGCTGCAAAAAGCTTCTAAACAAAAACAGCAAGCTGAAGAACAAGCCAAATGGATCAAGAAGGAGCTACTAACTAGAGAGGAGACAATAAGCAGACTGGGAAAAGAACTGAGTGACAAGAACAAGATCATTGCAAGCATGGACGACAACGTGGACAAAGACAACGAGATACTTATGCTGGAGAGGTTTGTATTTATCATCGTACATGTACATGATCTTGACACTACAAAGCTAATGAAAACTCACTCTTTGATGTGACCGTTCTTGAAAAAAATAACAATTAAGCCATGTAACACAGCTTATCATTGGAAGCATTTGGCCTAGAGCCCATCACGTGACGTGAAACCTTTATCTTCAATGAACGTGTCCAGTGTATTATTCACATGTCTGGTTAATCGCAGAATGACAATCGGTATATTCGGAGTTAGGCAAGGCTGTGTTTTCGATTGCAGTGTTTGGTGGGATCAATTATAAATATTATTTTTTGCTTTACCATTAGGGAGATACAACTTCTACAAAGTAGGATTCCTGCCTCAGAGAAGGACGAGTCCGTACTTCATAATCAGATCCATCTATTGGAAACTAACGTGAAAGAAGTTAAAGAGCAGCTAGACGGAAAAACTGCTCAACTGGAAGAATGTGAAAAGAAAAATGAGAAACTCGGCGTTCGCGTTGTTGAGTTGTCCAAAGAGATACAATCTCTTTATCGACGCTACGAAGAAAGTTGTGTGCATCTTGCTGAACTGCAGGCTGGTCGTCCCGTTGTACTAGCTAAGGCAGAGACCACTTCTCTTACAATAGACGTCGAAGGGAAACCAGAAGTAGAGCTCGGTGTTTTCGTGCAAGAGCGTGTTCGAAGCTTACCTCGGGTTGTTACTCCGGGTCATGGCCGCAGTGTCTCAGAGCTTGAAATTCCCGTCAGCCAGTTACCAGGAACTGTCGTCATTGGTGAGCCGGTGTCGCTAACTGTGGACTACAGCGCGCGTGGGAGTCCGGTGGTGAGTCATCCATCCGAGGTGACGGCATCTGAACCAGAAGACAATGATGAAGTAAGTTGGTCTCAAGATAGTGAAGATGAGAGAGATATACCGCCGGTAGTTTTCACAGCACAAGAGGTATACAGTGCTCCGCCACCTCCTACTTATTCACCCTCAGCACCCAATCCTGAGCGGATCCTTATCAGTGCTCAAGCTCTACCCGAGCCTCAGAGGCCAAAAAGTATCGACGCAGAGCGCTTTCCTTTTCTTAAGGGCTCTGATGTGAAGCTGAATGCAGGTGCCTTCCAACCAGTGCCAAGCAGAGCTTCCGACCAAATTGAGGACGAAGCGGACAACGAACGTTTGCCTCAAAGACGATTTAGAGCGATTAGTCGGGAGGAGCTGTTTAGGCTGGATGGTCTTTTGCATGCGCACGCACATCATCAAGATCCACCTGAAAATGGGGTAGATAATGTGACCAAAGGGTACCCTGAGGATGAGCTATTCGTTGGGAAGGAAGATTATCCCAAGGAGTTCTATGACGAACAGCGTGAAGACTGGCCCAAACCGCCATCTTACCAGTTGGAGGGAACTGAAGAACCTCCCATTCCACCCACCGAAGATGCTTATACCAATGAAAGTGCCCCTGACAAGGAATTTGCTGATGAATATGACAGATACCCAGACCCGTACGAGAAACCCCCTAGAAAACCCGAAAGTACCTACACTAGAAAAATTATAGGGGTTTACAATGACGACGGGAATCTGATTGGTTACCAGGAGGTCTACGAGGAAAAAGCAGATGATTACATGGACGAAATAAACGGGGGAGTACTGCCTTACCCGGATCCTTATGGATACGAGGGGATACCAAAACCGCCCAAAATTGAACAATATCCTTCGGAGAATTTACCGTACACCAACGACACAAGAGAACTTTTAGAAGGCGACTTCGAGTACGTATACGGCAGAAACGGCAACACGAGTAAAGAGCAATGGTACAGCGATGAGCCAGACGAAAGAGGATTCGTACAAACAAAGTATAACAGAGAGAACGATGCAACTTATAGACATGCTTATTCGGACCCATATGGTCATCTAAACGGAGATAACTATGGGCGCAACCATCCATCTGAAGTAGCTCGTCAGTATGCTAGCGGGACATATCTGTAAGTGTAAATCACATAGGTTCTGAGATCTACAGTACTTTTCGTTGCGTGCGACATTCTGTTGTGTCTCTCAAACACATGTAAATTGGAACTGATTAACGCAATGTGACGGGGGACCGGCCGATCTAGAACGATCCATACAGTAACCTATCTTCACAGACTTTAATTGAAAAGTTGTAACCCATTTCTCAGCGAATCAATGATCGTGTAGCCAGCGTATGGCAACCGTTTATTAGGTCACGTCTCCTCAAGTCTTAAACTTGAGTCCTTTCTGTTCTCTGTCTTGCAGTAATAAGTTATGCAATTTGAAAAGAGGAAAGTCTCGTAGTTGTATTGTTTAACGACTCGCTCTCAGTTCTTTTCTATCACAGTAATAGGAGGGAGTCAGTTATTCCCAGGCTGACCCACGTGGTCATCGACCAATTTTTCTACTTGAAACAAAAGGAATTATTTGCATAAGAATATAGTGAAGTTCCTGGAGGTTCAGTTGGGTACACCTACATGGTTGCCACCATATCTTTACCAAGGTACTCAAACTGATTCACCATAGGAAGGAGGGTATACTTGTATTTTTAAAGTCTAAGCATATTATGGTTTAAAAGAATTGATTTTAGAGCTCAAGAAAATATAGGATGCCTGAACATAAACTATACAAGGCTAGTAACTTTAAGAAAAAAATCCTGACTTGGGGACGCTTCCACAGCAGGGTATAGTTTTATAGGTCAATACGTGTTAGCCAATGAGACGATTCTTTGATGAAAAATATACATTTAGTGATGTAGCGAAAATTATTACAAATTGAAAAGGGAATAATCCTAATACGTCAAAACAATTATAGTTTGTATGCAATTTGTTAATCCCAGGTTTTAATGGTTTAAAATAATGAGACCGATCTTTTTGCGCTATTTTGTCAGTGTATCCGATCAGGCGCCCATAAAAAAGCTCCTGATAGAGCGAGTTTCAATCAAGTGTCGTAAAACCAAGACCAAAGTAATAACTTTGGCCAATCAAAAAGGAAGACCTTGAGACAGCAATGACCAGAACCAGGTTGCAGACCAGCGGTTTTCGTTAAAACAATGATTTGCTGGGGGTGCTAAGTCTCGCGGGCGCAGAAAACCCGGTTGTGGTCATTGTTATTTAAGGTTTTTTAATCAAAAAGGACGGAGGCAATCCAGTAAACCAATCAAAACTGGAAGCAATTACACGTAGCCGACAAAAAGCGCAGGAAAATTTGCACGCGCAAGAAACGATTGGTTTTGGTTTCACTTCTGATTGGTTGTAAAAATGGCGCGAGAACTTTGAACCTATCACCGAGTGAAGTAATGCAAAACCAATGCAATGCGCTAATTACTTTCGACACTCAATTGAAAACCGCTCTTCAGCTAAAAACCACTTTTAAGAATTAAAAACTTTTAAAAAAAATTTAGCCCAACACGGACAACGTTTCCACGTTCCATTGTCATTATTAAATCAAGGATGTAGCAATAGGATTTATGATGACGGAAGACTAACAATTGTTTGCTCTTGCATTTTCGAAGCCGCAGCCGGAAAACTGATTTACTAAAGATCGACATCCGGGACACATGCGCCCGGCAATCAATAATTGTGAACTCTTCCTCGTGCCCAGAGTCCGCTTTTCGTTTGGTCAGCACCAAGAAGACGGCTCTGGCCACTTCACAAATCACGGACTTCCGGCTCGTCTACGCACGCTCAGAAATTTGAAACAACAGCGGTGGTCAACGGTTACAAAAATGGACCTTCACTACGACTGCTCATGAATTTGAAGTGGCCAGAGTCCGAGTTCTTGGTGCTGACCAAAAGAAAAGCGGACTCAATCTCGTCCCCAAAGCCCTCCACGTGACCAAAAGAAACGGAGCGCTCTGGGGACGAGAATTTTACGAGCTACAATTGCAGTAAACAAACAAACAAACAACTGGTGTTGCTGATCACCCTTTTTTTGCATTCTTACGGGCTGAATTGAGAACGAACTATTTACAATAAACGTATGTGAAAAGAAAACGATACATGACCAGCGCACAAAGTGACTGCTTCGCCTTCAATTTGCGAGCGCTAGCGTAGTTTCCCTTGTTATCGTATTTTATCGACTACCACCTATTGCGAATATTTGATGGTTTCAATTTATCAGATACTGCCGTTTTACGAAAAAAGGATGTAGTAACATTTAATTAAGAAAACGAAAACGAAATTTCACTTACGCGCCGGGTAATCAGGACTGCCTATCATTAAAATTTGCAAGCGGCGGTAATTTTCCTCAGAAAAGACAATCGGTTAAACTCACCTGAGCAATTACGCGTTACATCATACAATTGCTTTCTTGTTTGACAGAACCGTACATGCTGTCATTGTCATAATGCAAAATTAATTATGAGGTTAAACAATTGAGCACTGGGGCACTAGTGATATGTCGCTTTTCTACCACTGAAAAAGAAAACTGAAGCTTGTGGCATTTTATGGGAGAAGATGCTTAACCCAAGTCTAACTGGTCCTTAATTTTGTTAGGAACAAACATTGGCTTTGCTCCAAAAATCGCAGATTTTGGATCAAGGAGAGCATTGTCGGTGGTTTTCACTGACGTTTCTTCTGAAGCTTTGAGAGAAGGTTCCATAGCTGCTAGAGCAGCTTTTAAATCTGGTTTGCCTAAACTAATTGTGTCGTCATTAGTCTTTACTTCCGGGAATGTGACGCCTGAAGCGCCCTCTTTACCACTAGAAGTCAAATTGACCCCTTGTGATTTATTGGCAGGCGGTTCAATCTTTTCATTTTCTGAAACAGACGTCGAAGATGACAGTGTTTTCCTGGCACCAATTGCCTCCGGATTTGAATTCTGCACTTTTCTTTTACTCCAGCCTACTGTATATCCCTCTTTGATTCGATATTTGATGAGCCAATCTTGTAAAGGTGCAAAGTATTCCATCATGGCGCCAGCTGTCATCGCCCGTTCACCTGTCAGGTGGTAAAGGGTCTGGGGCCATGGTCGACTTCGACCTGCGGCTAGCATTTCCCTTGTGGAATGAAATGAAGATAACTGTTAGTTTTACAGCCAGTAGGATCAGGAAAATCCACACATGAAAGCGAACAACGCCCATAGTGGGTATAGGCCACGTTATTTCCTCAGCTATTTTAACAGGTTTTAAGGTACGGTTCCCGCGAAAATTTCAGTTCCGGTCCGTATTATAGCTATTCTCAAAACCAAAGGGTCAATTGTAAACAAGACTTACAGCGAAACCGCTAGGCTCTCGTGCCAGTCTGATTTGGTGGGAAAATAAATACAAGAAAGAGCTCTATCTGTAAACACGTAGTAACGGAAAGAAAAAGAAATGGAATATAGATGCAATGAGGGACTTGAAGAGTTTAATTGTTGCCAGGACTCTCAATGTTGGGTAACCTGCAAAAAGTGCCATGACGTTTACCTGAATTTCAGCCCAGCCTCTTTGGATTTATAGATAGAACACTTATACAATGGGCCACTGTGTTTAGCTATGTTACAAAGTGCACGGTGAAACTGGAACTGTAAGATCAAGGAGACGAAATAACTGCAGGAAAAATTGAATAAAAACCAATAAGCATTGAAAATGTCATAATTAATGAGTGCCATACTAAACGTTACGTTGCGTACTTTTATTACGACCCTTCTGAAACTGACCAAGCCGGCGCTCAATCAAGACAAAATAGTCCCTAAAGATGACTCGCGAATGCTGCACTTTAAACAGTTTTTCTCTTAAGTATAAGCCCTTCGACTTGATTAATGAGCTGAATTTCGTTACCTGATATAAGGATAATTTGCACCCACATGGAACTTGGCCCCGGGATCAAAGTCCTGCTCTGTCCTAGGAACGGGAGCCATGACACCTTGATAACGCATGCGCATCCTCCACCATTCTGAGTTGTAATTTGTCGGTGTTATACTTCCTGAGAACACTTTCCATCTCCACTGGTCAACCAGATATGTAAAGGGGAGGCTCGCCACCCGAAGTAGGGCTTGCTCCATTAAAAAATTGATGTCTGACTCTGCAAATCATCAGAAAGATAGTGCCGCGTTCTAAATTGTTGCAATGTATATGCACTGCACTGTATATTCTTTGTGCTAACTTTCTTCAACGGACATCCACGTGAACGTGTGGCGATTTATAGTGTGACATGCCTGCGTTGCATTCACCATTCTTGTTTTCTAATTTCAAATTCAAGTGGCGTCGTGTATATACGCGAAGTCCGATACAACGTCAATAATCGAGCGTGCTACTTGCTCGAGTCGTAACGCAAAAGAAACTTGTCGCGATCGTATTTAGTGTGACTTACCTAGATTATCTTCAATCGTGTACAACAATCCCACTGATTTAAGATGTTTTGGATTTTCCACGGATAGTGCAATACTATCTCCTATTGCTTCATGGAAACCTGGATTGGCACCACTTCTATAAGCATAGGGTAGGTCCTTGTAGGCCAGATAATATTCACAGTGCCCCATCTCATGATGAATGGTAATAAGGTTTTCTTGATTCACAGCGGTGCACATCTTTATCCTATAAACGGCGTCAAGAGAGTGTAAAAGCAGTCTATCAACATTGTGAACTTCTGTGTGTTTAGAACGAGTTTCAATCGAGTGTCGTAAAGCCAAAACCAAAGTAATTACTTTGGCCAAGAGAAAATGAGGGGACAGAGACGGAGGCTCAGGGCGTTGGCCGGGATATGTCATGTCCACGAAAGTTATTTTTAGACGAGCGGAAGTCTTTGTTCTAGGGGAAGTCTGTCTTCCGAGACGTCCGCACGCAGTCTTGCCTCGCTCTTAGGTTCTTAGTGAAAAGAGAAAATGACGGCGCACGTGGAAGGCTGATGAATATTTATTTTCTTTCAAGCATCGGACCGAGGTAGGCCAGCATGCGGACGTCTCGGAAGACTTCCGCTGGTCTAAAAATAACTTTCGTGGACATGACATATCCCAAGGGCTGGACCGGGAGCCTCCCTCTCTGTCCCCTCATTTTCTCTTGCTTTGGCCAATCAAAAATGACAGAGACAATCTAGTAAACCAATCAAAACTCAAAGTAATTACGCGTAGCCGACAAAAAGCGCAGGAAAATGTGCACGCTCGAGCCACGATTGGTTTTGGTTTC
This sequence comes from Montipora capricornis, assembly GCF_036669925.1. Taxonomy (NCBI): domain Eukaryota; kingdom Metazoa; phylum Cnidaria; class Anthozoa; order Scleractinia; family Acroporidae; genus Montipora; species Montipora capricornis. The sequence continues at coordinate 33,610,087 of NC_090895.1, read as the reverse complement.
ACTTCTGATTGGTTGACAAAGTGGTGCGAGAACTTTGAACCAATCACTGAGTGAAGTAATGCAAAACCATTCCTGCGCATAGATGATGCATACCGGAGCGCCTAATGAATAACGCCTAAAGAGGTGGTCTTTCTATTAGAACAAATTGTTTGTAGTAATTTATGTAATTCTCTGAATACCAATGTGTTGTAATTTACTAGATAGCGGTTTTCAATTGAGTGTCGAAAGTAATTAGCGAATTACTTTGGTTTTGCATCACTTCACTCAGTGATAGGTTAAAAGTTCTCGTGCCATTTATTTCAACCAATCAGAATTGAAACCAAAACCAATCGCGGCTCGCGTGAGCACATTTTCCCGCGCTTTGTGTCGGCGACGTGTAATTACTTCGAGTTTTGATTGGTTTACTGGATTGTCTCCGTCCTTTTTGATTGTTAAAGTAATTACTATGGTTTTGGTTTTACGACACTCATTTGAAAACCGCTCTCTCTCTATATATATACATATATTACTAACTGATATTAGTAATATATTTTATGTTATGGCAAGCAATTCTCAGGCTAAATGGAGCACTCTGATTGGCTCGTTTTTGGTCGGGTTTTATAGTACGGACCATTACCATGGAAACGGCCTGTTTCCGTATTTTCTTCTCTCTCCCGGGAAATTCAAGTTGAGCGAAACACAAAAAAGTTTTAAAAAAGCGGAATTTAATATTTTCATCACAACGGTTCAATTATAGCATGCGGAATTTAGTTTTACATGAAAAAGGTTACCGTTCAAAGTTCGCTGATGGAAGACGAAGATTACGAGCCTTCACCATCCGGAGAAGTGTCCGATCGCTTAAAGAAACGTTGCCATGTAACTTACTAATCTCACTTGTTCGGGACCGTTCTGTGAAATATTGGCCCTCGGTGGTTTTTTTTTGGCCTCGGACCAATATTCCGCAGTACCGGGAGCCCATTACCCGGAGTCTCCATCTTCCATATTAACCAGACCCTGTCCCGTATCTTTCTATTTTTAGAAGCACCTCGCAGGGAGGCTTTACTGGGTGTTTTCACAAGAGCTGATCATAACAGACCCATGGTCAGCCATTTATTACGTCACATACGTATGTGACGTATGTGAACCACTTCACGTATGTTCTCAGTGACATACATCACATACGTCAAAATGTAGTAGCTCCTGGCAGTACGGCCCTCGCGCTCGCGGTTCGGTTAGTAAAAGGTTAATATTTTACGAATACTAACATCCTAATAAATCAAGCCAGCCATTCCGCCAGCCAGTCAGTCACATTCAGTCATTTAATCGGTTACAAGATCAGTCAGATCGCCTAGTCCGTGAATTAACCAGACAATAATAAACTCTTTTTCTTTTCAATCATTCAAAGCCGCGTACCTTACATCTCCACGGCCAAAATCCCAGGCTGACGGATGACAAACCACTTTCCTGTTCTTTGGCTTGTTAAACACAGATCTATTCCAAAATGAGTTGGGCATGGGATCTAATCCTAGTGAAACGAAAAATGATTGGGCAAGTTTGAACATTTTTGTGGGGGTGTACTGCTGCTTTATAAGGTTTGGTGTGACGTCAAGTGACGGAACCTTGGGGTAAGGCTTAACAAGGTCGCTTATTGAACTCCAATCCTGGGCCCACATATTTCCTAGAAGATGCGCCTGAATGGTTCCATTTTCGGGAACTTGGGGGTATTTCTTGCGTAATTTGTGTCTAACGTATGCGTGAAGCTCTTGATAAAGTGGCTTTATGTCGTTCCATAGCTTCTTGATCACTGACTGAAAGTCATTTCCCATTTCATATTCACTCCTTTGAAAATTACCGTAGTCTCCCCATCCGTGTCTCCTTGCCCCATCATTTAACAGAACCACAAGTTTTTCGTACAGAGGTCTAATTGGAGGGCCAACAGCATCTCTCCAGCCTTTCCATGCCCAGAGAAGCTCGTTGTACTCACGTGATTTACCCATCAACTCGTAGAGATCTGGATCGAGATCCAAGCAGTGTGTTTCATTTGTGAGATTGTTTGACTTGCAAACTTGTCCGGTACTATAAATTTTTGTCATGTTTGAGACAAGGTCCTCTATAAGCTTCATGTCCTTAGGAGATTTAGGTAGAGCATTTCGGCGAATTATCCTTATTTGTCGCCCCATGTCGTTCGGTAGGTCCACATCTTTGATCCTCGAAGCATCCTCGCTCGCTTTGAGAAAAAACGCTTTAGCAAAAGTTGAGTTGAAAACCGAAAACTCTCTGTTAGTCTCAGTCAAGTTCGTTTCATACTTCCAAGCAGTTTCGCTCTCACCCAAAGAAATCTTGGTCGCCCTAATCTCAAAGTTGTTTAGGAAATTCGTCGCTATGGCGGTGTAGTTCTTGAAGGCTGATTTTGTGACATTTTGCAGGTCGGTGCAGATACAGGTCCTACCCCACAGAGATAGAAAAAGCAATCTAAGGATCCATAAGCCCATTATCACAACTGCTGACGACAACAGAAGGGAACGTTTTTCCACTCAAATGCGAACAACATCTTCCAGTCGTTGGACAGTTGCTTTTGACTTAAAAAATGTACCTCGACCAAATTAAGTTAAGTGACGCGATAAGGCGCTAGTTATGAATAATGTAACAGGTTAAGTGCCCTTCTGGTCCCGAATCTGGTGGCAAATAAACTATGGCTGTGTCATAACCATGTCAAAAGAACGTTGTCTTCAGTGTACTTCAGCGCACTCGACTTTTAAGTCTGCCGTAGCTTTATCTCTCGTCTTTGACCTCTTTGGGGTGGCCTAATTACGCAAGGAAATGTTATTACAAAATTAATGGCTCAAAATTGAGTCACACAACTGCGGAATATTCGAATAAGGATTCTTTTAGAGACTGTAAAGTCGTTTCCAAATAGGTTTTTTGTTCCTGTCAGTCCTTAGTTAAAATCAGTATTTTTATATAAAAGTTATAGTCTCTTTAGTCTTCTCACTAAACGATCCCAGTTAAACTGAGCATTTTGCGCCATTTTTAGCTCTT